>NW_025336481.1:29487443-29942141 GCF_004798865.1 Varanus komodoensis | reverse complement strand
TCTCTCTCTCTCTCTCTCTCTCTCTCTCTCTCTCTCTCTCTGAAATACTGCTTGGGAGCACATCTATCTTTCCAACCTTAATTCCCCCATAATAAGTTCAAGCTGCTATGGCCATCCCTCCCCATCAGTTTTTTCTTCTTCCTCCTCCCACCAGCTCAACTGACTTGTCAGCAATCTGTGCCTCATAGGTGCTTTCAGTCAATCTTTGTTTTAATTTAATGTCTTTTCCTTTTGGTTTATAAATTACTTAGAAAGTCTCTTGAGCATGGCAAAACCACAACACAACTTTTGGATAGCATGACTACATGGATAGGTTCTCAGCCATCCCTGTTTTCTATTTCTATTCTTACTCTTTTTCATTTTACTTGCTTTCAATGAGGTACGGGAAGTTAAAAATGCTTAATCTACAATTAACCAAGAGATTTATCAATAAATCCCAATAAATCTTCTTGCAACCCTGTCTTTAAGGTATGGAAACTTCTTTCTTAAATCTTTTCTAAGTACACAGTGTATACTTGTATACTTTGTATACTTCCTTTTCTAAGTATGCAATGGATGTATTCCTGGACACTTATGAGTTTGCTACAATATGTAAACACAGTGACAGTAGCTGCTTTTCTGGTTCACCATTCCCTTGCCCTAAAGAAAGCATAAAATGTTCATGTCTTTCCTGCTATAAGGGTTGAATCAAATCATGGCGTGTGTGTGTGCACATGCACATGTGTGTGTGTACACATGCAATAAACAGCAACTCAGAGAATGTTTGCACTTTCTAGCAAGGATTATATTTTCATTTTCTGACTGCAATAGCTGTATTTCAGATTTACTGGCAAAGGTCAACCTTTTTTGAACTTTCCAATAACTAGCTAAAACTTTTTCTGGTCAACAACAACATTCGGTTTCTAGCATTTTTAAAGCTCTCTATACAGGAAACGTGAACTTGCAATACAAGTTTACTAAATGTCTATTTGTAGTGCTGCAACACACTGTCTAATCCAGAGTTTATTACAAGTTGTACAATGAATTTTTGGACATGATTTCTACTGTTCATATTCAAGAAAGATATTAAAATCAAATGCATTCACTGCAAAACAGGGGGAGAGCTACGACAGGAGCCCTCCCCTTTATGGCTTGCCCTCAGTCACTGTATTTATGCCAAACATATTTATCGCTGTTGGGGTGTGTGTTAATGAATACAGTTTATTTGATGATGTGAGCATGTGCCACACACAAATGCAATTGTGGGAGAAGTTAGAAGAGCCGTTGAGGGCATGTGTGTGGAGAAAGGCACTTGCAAGGATTTCCTTGATTTCCTGTGTGCTTATTCACTCCTTTGCATAGTTAATTGAGCTGAGCTATTTTTAAAAAGGACAAACACAACGGACAGCTCCTCCTGCCCTGAAATATCCAATCAGTCAAGAGCTGCTTCGCTGGGGGCAATTGACACTAGGTGTTTGTACTGACATTGTAATGCTCAACTCATTCCAGCCCATCCTTCCTGTGCTCTTTCTGTGAATATGCCTCAGATTGCTTCACATCTGATATATCACAGCATGGTGTTTTTCCCGTCTGTCCGTACGTCCATCCGTCCATGTGTGCTAAACTTCAGGTGCTCTTCTAGGACCAAAAGGAGAGCTTTCAATGAACTGAAGGAGGGAGAGGAAGTGTCATCTCTGACATACAAATGCTTCTTTCTACTTCTTTTAAAAAATTGATGTCTTTTCAAGTCTTCCTGATGGTCTCTTTTGTCCTCTTGCTGTAGAAATTAGAGAAAATGCACATCTGCTTGGGAGTAAGTTAGAATATTTCCAATGGTATTGCAATTAAATCACACTGAGTCATGGGAAAGTCTGCATAGGAACGGGGTTGCACTTGCATGCTTTTGGTGAAGAATAGGGTGTTTGTCCTTCAGATTTCACCCCATGGAGATTGAGGGATCAGGAGCAAGCATCAGCATCATTCCTCCTTCTCCAAGAATTTTTGTGAGTGGGCAGGAGGGCCTGCCAGTTATTTTTTTCCTTTTCAAAATATCTCAGCTCTTTAGCTCTGTTAGCATTTCTTTAGCTTAAGCAAAAACCAAACACAAAGGAATCTTGAAGGGCTATGTCCCTGCACCAATCCCCTTTCCACTGTCTCCAGCAATTGTCTTGCTTTTTTTTTTTTTTTGGTGCCCAAAGCTTAGTTTTTCAAATAGGCCATATTTGTTAGCATGTGCCCCAACTATGATAAATGCATTTTGCATAAATACTGTGACTCATCATAAACAGACTGAGCTTCATAAACAGAAAGAGCTTCCCCCTGGTTGCATAGATGCTCCCTTTGGGGAAGTTTGCAACAATATGGAGAAAGGCACTATGTGATTAGTCATTACAGAGCAAATCCTATGCATGTGTTACTAAATGAAACTGGGGGTCCTGCACTGCTGAAGATCACATGATTTACAGCCAAGTTACATGCTAATCACAGCTAATCACGTATCACAGGGTGGTCTCTGTTACTCTACTGTAATGGCAGGTGATTACAGTTCAAATTGGGGCTGTGGTCTGGGAAATGAGAATTAAACAGTTTCCCAGCACAACCATTTTCCCTTTCCCAAATCTTGGACACATGGATGGACAATAAAATGGGGATGGGGAGGCATCCATTGACAGCAGCAGATATGTTCCTGCTGTTAACACCCCCACAGAGGAGAGGCATTGTGGGGAATCAGTGAGGGTTGATCCTCTTTTCCTATAGTGTGGTGGTCCTGATCTGAATTAAGGCCACATGCAATGCCACTGAAGTAAATACAGGAAACCCTCAGTTACATGTTCTGTGAGGAGCATACAGTTTGAGTCTACACCATATGGTAAAATCTACCAGTACAAACACCCAAACATTAGCAAGTGTGCATACTTAAATAGGAAATAAGTTTGATTTTCTTAATGTGGTACTTGTTTCTAGGAATTCTGCATAATCAGGATTCAAAGTTGCATATGGGGCAGAGCCTTCTGGAGCATTGGGAACTGCTTGCTGCAGCCATTTTCAGAATTATCCTGCAAATGGTGGCAGCAATGGAAGGCATTGCATGACTTGGGAGACAGGACTTCATCTAGGTCCCTGTAGCTCCTCACTCTATGGATATCTGTTCACAAAGGGTTTGCTTAATGCTTTATTTCTAGCAAGGGTTTTTTTCCTTGTGTTTTGTGATCCAAAACCATCTGCGCAGTTCAATTATGTAGTGTTTGAAAAGCTTCCTTTTAAAGAAATATGTTTCTTTTTTACTTTATATTTTGCAAAGCTATTTATTTTCAAAGGCTGATAGAAGAAAAACCTGTTCCTACAATTTGAAAACTGAACACTTACATTATTGCAAATACTCCCTCCTTTAAAATATATATCAAAGTATTTGCTCATATTAGACAAGTGTCTCTTCCTTTCTGGCAATACAAATTCAGTTTCTTAATCATGTAGCACATCATTTTAAAGATTCTAGCCTCAAAAATCCTTCAAAGATTTTCTATTAGACCTTATCCATGACACTTTTAGAGCAGCATTCACTGATATCCCTTGTCATTTTCTTCTACAAAGTTAGACCGTTGCAAGTGAAGATTCCTCATATGTTTCACAAATCATCATTAATTTCTTTTAATAAGAAAAACATAACAGAGCACAAGAACAACCTTAGCAGCATGCTTTATGTGCTAATAATTTGCTTTTAACAGAAATGCAATTAAAAGAGCATATCTGTTAAGAGCTATTCTTGATGCATGCAGGCTCAGTAAAACAGCCTTGACTTTGGAATGGTTTCATGTTGGTAGTGGGTTATTGCAAGACCAAATTAATTAGAAAATTGGGAGTATTTACAATTGAGTGCACTATTCAGGGACAAAGATTTTTGAATGATTTGTACCAGAAATATGAACTTGACTGTTTGAAGACTCCAAGTGTGGTGGGCTGTGGAGGGGAGAGGCAGGATGTGCCATTGAGTACAGGATGTGTCATCCGTTTCTTGGAATTTCAGCATCGATGTTCATTGTGTCAGAGCCTATGGTGAAAAGTCAATTTGCTGGGGCTAAGCATGAATGTTGACTCTCTCCTTGCAAAGATTTGGACCTTTGTTACGTGATATTTCACCAGACTCAAAATTTATGCTCAGATATCACAAGTCCTTAAAGAATGAGATGGAAATATAATGCCAATTTAAGTAATATATCCATTAGGAGAGGAGTGCAGCATTTGTCTTCTCTCTCCTATGGTGCTTTGAGACCTTGCTGAGGGAGACCAAACATCTGGCCTTAAGCTGCTTCCTTTCATTGATCAGAGCTGGTGCAGCAGTGTTGAATGAGGAAAATGATACTGATGCAACTTGTACTGGGTTCCTTCTCACAGTTTTGGAAGGAGGGGGGAAAGGGAGCCATGCTTCCTAAGGAAGGGTGTCAAAGTAGAGTCAGAGCAGCAGCAGTGCAGGATTCTGAGAAGCAGCCCAGATCTTTGGCCAGGATTGGATTTGTCTGGATGCTGGCAAGTCCAATTGAGTGAATTTGTATTCTCTTGTTCCAACTAAAATGATTGACTGGCTGGAGCCACCCTGGGAGGAAGATTACAGTGTTTGAAAAGGCAAATAAAGAGAGACAAGATAGTAGTTTAAAAGATTATGCTTGATATGGAGAAAGTGGATAGGGAGCCACTGTTTCTCTCATAATACTAGAACCCAAAGTCATTCCTTGAAACTGGTGGGTGAAACATTCAAGATGGAATCAAGGAAGTACTTTTCCACACAGTGCAAACTTAAACTATGGGTGATTTTAAAGGGGATATGGATGAATCCATGGAAGAACAAGCTATCAATAGCTTCTATTGCTATATGTTTTTCTGGTATTGGGTCAATATGTCCTATCATGCATGACTGGGCGGCTGTTGCTCTACTGATGTCCAACTTGTGGCTTTCTATAGTCAACTGCTTTGCTTCTGCATGAACACAATGCTGGACTAGATGGAGCTTCTTATGTTGAACTCTTCTTATGTTGAAAGGTTAGGACCCAAATAAGTGACAGGATTTCAGCAAATCACCCAGAAACACATCCCAATGGCAAAGGTTGTTTAGACTGTTGAACTGGGATTCAGGGGACCTGAATTATAACCTTCACTCAGCCATAGAGCTCACTGGGTGACTTTGGAGCAGTGATTTGGTTTTGGACTAACCTACCCCACAAGGCTGGTGAGGATAAAATAGAGGGAAGGATCATGTTCCCCACCTGGGATTCCTTGGAGAAAAGGTGGGGTACACATTACTAAATAAATAGACACACGATGGAATGTACTGTTTCATAAGGACTGCTTAATGACAAATTTTGAAGCAGAAACCATCTATCTGGTGGATTTCCTGCATCATCTGGGGAATGAATTGGATTACCCTTTTCAGCACTATGATTCTGTGAGACTGCTGTTTAGAAACAGATACATTATCAGGTGCAGGTCCTGGGAGAAATGAGTTGTGCCAAGGGGATATTTTGGCTGGATATCCATGGGCATGGAAGGATTATAAATACTGACTTTCCTTTGATCTTAATAGCTTGTGTGCAATTGCCTTGTTTGTTTAAGAAAGTAACATCCTTCTTAATCCCAGCTATTGGTGTCTCTTTATTTCCTTCCCCCTGCAACATTTCTAAATGTTTTTGGAAAACATTTTAATAATTCCAAATGAGCTAATCCCTGCCAAGGCCTCTCACAGCTTTTGGGTGGATATCAATTTCATGCAGTTCTGAGCTGTCTCGCTTCAGAATGCATTTAAATGGGAAAGAAAATTTAACCAATTGTGAGCACATTCCTTGCCCATGAAACCAAATGAGTCAAAACAGTGTTTCAGGCTCAGACATAATGGAAGGGCAGAAGGGGAACCACCCCATGGCACAAAAGCCAGGTCTGTTCTGCCAGCTTGAAAAGTACTGATGCTTACTGAGTTTCTCATGTACGCATTCATCAGTAGACCCCTGTAACTGCTACATTATACTCAAGATGCTTGCTAGGGAGGGGATTCTAAAAAACAGAAAGTAGGACAGCCATGTGCTCTCTCTTACAGCAGAGTCCTCTCTCTGAAGAGAAGCCAGAGGACTGCCCTCTGTTTTGAAGCTGTCATCTATTTGAAGGGTTGCCCAGTCCAAGAAAATGAGAATGGAGAGAAAATGTGGTATAGCAGTTAGAGCATTAGACTGGAACTTGGGAAATCTGGTTCCGGTCCCCACACAACCATAAGACTTGCTGGGTGACTTTGGGCAAGCCATTTGCTCTCAGCTGAGTATTGTGAGAATAAAATTGAGAGGGGGACTACATGAGTTATCTTGGGTTTGTCACAAACCCAGGGGGAAAGGGGGGATAAGGAGGTAATATTATTCAGTGGAGGAAATTTATCTAGTGGGTAAGTGCAAAACTTAAATGCAAAAAGGATGAGACAGTAAGTAAGCTATGTTTGATATTCAGCACCTCCAATGTTGGTAAGCTCTGCTTGAGACTAAATAAAGCTACTGCTTGACAGAGGAAATCAGGCTTTGTGCCCTCAAAATATGTTCTGACTGCTACTGCCACCATTCCTGGTTAGCATTCTGTCTGGGAATGATGGAAGTTGCTCCCCAACAGATTTAGGGGTTGGGGAAGGCTGGAGAAGGCATTTTTGGGAATAGCCATCTTCTTCTGTTCTTGCATAATCAAGTCTCTTATATTGCTTAGAAGCCTGGTCCTATTGCTTAGAAATCTCTGCTCACCTGGGCTGCAATACTGAGCACATGTGCTAATTAGCACTAGAGGGTGTTTTTACCTACATTGGGTGACTACTGAAGTTTTTTCTTTGCAGGTCACAAAACAGAGACTGATGGAAGTTTAACCTTCCAGACTTAATTTCTGCTGATAATGTTTAATATCAGGCAAACAGCATGGTTACTTGAAACTGATACCAAGAACATAAGAACATACTGTGTGTCTCTTTTCTGAAGGAGATTTTAACACACGCCACAAAGAAGAGAGTGACATGTCACCAATTAGGGTGTTTAATCTTAATAAATCTTTCTTGACTAACGTAGCCATCTCCCATGTCGCTTGTTCATTATTGTTGGATGACAAAACATTACTGTTATTAGAAAGGCATGCATGAGATCTGCATGTCTCCACAATTTTTGAGCACTGCTTATTTTATAACAGATCACACTTCACTGCCTGTGCATTTCCCATGAATTGATCCAGTCTAGAGGAAACCTTCCAGTCAAAATAAAGTAAGTGGTTCTTGCTGGTGGAATACCTTCCATTTTATTTCTAGATGTGCTTATGCAATTACTGCCTTAAAAAGTAGGGCTGCTTACACAAATTAAAGATTGAGGAATCTATCTGATCCTAAAATGTCTATGTGCATGTTAAACACAGAAAAATTTCATTGCTTAAGCAGATATTTTAATTTCCTAGACATTGAAGGAGCTGTCAGGTAACAGCTGATAGGGAACTGCAAGAAGTCTCAACTCAGGCTGTTGTATGTATCTACCATTTTGTTTACATTCACTAGGCATGATGCCTGGATGATTCACTTCTTGCATGAACTTCCCCCAGACCATAGAATATAATTCTTTACAACACATCACAATATATTCATACTGTAAATAAAACATTTCTACAACAAATTAGCTCTTGAAATTCTACAATATCATACTACTGTAAGTTAGTGCCTTCCTAGCAATCCCGATGCTCAATGCATCTTGCATTTTTTGTTCTAGAGACTGACTCCTGCTTTTCAACTTCAGTAAAGTTCTGATAGGCAGCTACCCACTGGCACTTTCATTGGTTGAAAATCCTGCTCATTACAAAAGAAAGCATGTAAAGTTGGGGCAACTACTGATGCATTTGGAAGGATCACAAAACCGCTACCCCTCCCTTTCCCTCTTCTATGTGTATGTATAAATGCATAGAAACAGAAACAGAATTTCCTCAGTTCCATCAATTCTGCAAATCCTCACATAGGAAATCATTACAAGGAATCAGCTCTACAAAGTGACTGTCATACTGTTCATGAGGAAAAAACCTTCAACTATGGATAGAATTATGCATTAAGAACAATAGCCTCAACAGGTTTTCTGGATTGGGATATGGGTTTGGTATCACTGTACTCACTTTCACAAAAAAGTTAAACTTCTCACCAAGAAGAGTTAAACTTTTCTTCCCTATGGAGGAGAAGGCCTTCTAACCAAACTTAAAACAGTGACACAAAAACGTGTTATATATCATGTTTCCAGAAGCAGAACACATTCTCTGTTTTGTCCCTGGAGGCCCTGGGTAACTCCAGTCTTCTTAGCAAAGCCTAACTATTTGTAATCTAATTAACACAGTCTGTTTCAACCTCTTCCTATTTAATTCCAAAAAACATACTCCATTTGGTAAACAACATCAGCCTGGCCATGCACCATCAGTTTCTATTTTTATCGTGGGCACTTTAGTCTGAACAACTGTGGCTATATGACTAAGCTGGACCAGGACGATGCATTTCTTGACCATATGTATACCCTAACAAAATAAACCCTTGCTTTTCATCAATTCATTGAAGGATCAAAAAGGGAAGGACAAAGATGCCCATGCTCTCCAAATACATAGAGCTTTCCCCTGACATTCCTTGCAGTGACAGTGCCCCTTTAGTTTAACATATGGCCATCAGCAATCCAATCTTCTAAGGTTCTCAATAGCAGTATATTCGCAGGCTCAAAAGGCTGCTGTGTTTGTAGTATATTGGTCTTTGTTGTATCATGTACTTAATGAGACTTGGTTATTTAATGGCTTCACTAAAGGAAAAGAGAGCTAATTCAGAGTGATGGCATTTCATTTGCTCCCTGTCATCACACAGCTGTATCTCAAGAACAGCTGACTTTTTAAAAAGCAGGGGTGTGTTTGGGTAAATCAGCGAAGATGTGAGAGACAGGTGAGCATTTGGAGAGTTTCAAGGATGTTTCAGGATCTGTGCAGCTTGTGAGGAAGAAACTGTATATTTTTGAATGCCTCATGCAAATGCAGTTATTCATTGAGGTTTTCACTATATTATAATTCTAATTACATACAGCTTTAACTTACTATTCCTCGTATTGCTTTTATGTTGTTACATTTCATTCATATCATACCTTGTTTCTCTTTGGAAGGAACACAAGGTGGCGTACATGATTGTTCTCTGCATTTTGACTTCACAACAGCTCTGTGTGGTAGTTAAGCTGAGAGACAGTGACCAGCCAAAAGTAAAGACTAGGATCTGGATCTTCTGAGTTCCATTCCAACTCTCAAACCATTTAGCCATACTGACATTCCCACTGTATTGTAAAGCGACCTTTCGTCCTGATAATATTCACTATTGAACAATCCATTCAACTTTAATTAGGTGTTATTAAAACTTATTTCAGAGACAAAAGGGTCCAATAAAAATATTTCATTCGTCCTCTGATCCATGTTTTATGGGATCAAAGTAGAAGCTTCTCATTTCCCAATAGTCTGTCCTAGAAGAATTCTAGAAAGATGTTGCTGAGTCAACTGAAGCCTTGTACCCAAGCATGAAGCAAGCTATTTCACTACAGAGGAGGAACCAGACAGATACTCTAGTACCTGCAGGGCCAGATTGTTGATTCCTATGAAACTCTGAATTTTAGTCCTATGAGTATTCGTATTTAAGGTGCTTGCTGAGTCATATGCTTGCTGAAGTAGGTGCTTGTAAGCACAGTGCATTTGGCCTGGTAGAGGTAGAATTTTGGGTTGATATTGTTCTTTCAGCATTTTAAATCTAGGTTTAGATTTTGCTTTCATTTTTTTTCATCTTCCAAAGTTTCTCTAGAGTTTCCCCAACTTCCAATTACATAGTCTGTTTGATTTTAATATTATCTATCTGGTTATTTCCACGTTTACAATCAACTGATCAGTTGCCTGCAGTATGTATTTGCAATAAACAGATGGTGCACAGATTTCTATAAGTCATTCCCCTACTTCATTTCTGACCCTGAAGCTAAATTGTCCCACAGCATTAGATTCTGCTTTATCATCCACTTTTGCATTCCAGTTGCTTGTGATAATAAACATGCCTTTGCTGTGTTAGGGTTAAGGTCAGTTTTCTCTTGGAAGCTTGTGTAAAAGTTTTCTATTTCTTCTTCTACAGTATCTGTTCTTGGAGCATAGATTTGAATGATGGTTATGTTGATAGGTTTTCCAAGAATTCTAATTGATATTATTTGGTTGGACATTGCTTCCTGCCTGTGCTCAATCTTGCCTCAGTATTAGAGCAACTCTGTTTCCTCTGAGTTTGTCATTTCCAGGATAAAACACTTTGTGTTTGTCTGACTGAAAATGTCCCATTGCAGTCCACTTCAGTTTGCTGATATCAAGTTGTGCAATGATTAACCATTCTATTCCTTGATTTACAGTTTCCAGTTTGTCTTTATTCATATTTCTCATATTTCATGCTCCAAGCAAATGTGTTGTGCAGCACTAGATTTCCCTTTTACTTCTGTGTGCATCAGCCAGTAGACTTCCTTTCTGCATTGATGTAGTCACATCATTACTAACAGCATTATTCATGCATGTCCTTTCCTCTTCTCCAGTAGATGGTCGAGTGACTTTCAACTTGGGAGTCTCATCTCCTGACGCTGTCTCTTGCTTCATATTGGATTGTTTCTTCATAGGTTTTTTAAGATTTAGAAAATTCAGTACTGGTTTATCAAAGTCATCTTCTGTGTGATACTAGCCAAAGTTCACTTGAGAGTCACTGTCATTGTCTGTGAAAGCTTTTCCTCCAGTGTCCCTTCAACTAACCCTGCTGATTAGTAAGTGCACTTCAGGAGTTTCTCCTGAATAGATATTAGCTTATTAGAGTATTGGAGAGATCCATTCTTTTCTGCTGATGTGACCTTTCCTCCTGAAGAGGATGCATGCATCTTAGTCTAGTGTCTAAGCTTTGACCAAGCTCTGGTTTAGGTGACCCTGCTAGGAGACCAGACTAGTGAGAGGATCTGGTCTCTGGCTACATTGCTCTTGGCTTCTCTTACACTCACAGACTCCATCACCACATTAAGGTGTGCATCCAAGAGGGAAGAGACACTTTAGGGAATATATAAATTAGCCTATTTATATTTATAACAAATATAAATTGGTTTGTTTTTTGTCCTGTGGGCTTGAGCATTAGATATTTTCAGTACCTAGCACTGTCATTGCTGCCTGGTCACATACCCACTTTCAAATCTTCTACAGACATCTGTAATCTAAGAAGAGGCAGTAATGATTCCAAGTTGAAGACCAGTCCACTATCAGCATTTGGCAGTATAAGACCTCCTGTTCCTGCCACCAATACAGGAGGAGAAATAGTAATCCCAAGCATTTGTTGGATCATCAACTATAAAACCTTCTGCTTGTATCTGGTGTAATATTTCTTCAGACCTGTAATATTTGGTGCAATATATGTTTAGATCTCTTAGGCTACGCTCTCTAGCTAACAGGTTGGACAGCTCCCCTGCCTTGCCAGTAGGTGGGGTACTTAATCCTTGCAGTTCTTGTATTGGTGGGAATGGGATGCTGCTGCTATTGCAATTACAGCCCAACAGCAGTTTCCCTTACCAACTGTAGCATTAACCTAGCAGGAAGTAGGAAAAAGTAATTTCTGGAAGGATCACCAACTAGCTAAAGGCTGTAGTATAAGAGTTCCTGACACCACTAGTGAATCAGAAGTTTCTGGGGAGACACCAATGCTGCCGTCTGGTCCAAAATTATTGGATGAATTTCAGTTATTGCAGCCTGATGATGTGGACAAGGTGCTTGGACGAGTACGTCCCACCACTTGCCTATTGGACCCTTGCCCATCTTGGTTAATAAATAATGCCAAGCACGGGATTGGGATCTGGATCTTGGAAGTGGTTAACACTTCTCTGAGGGAGGGTCGGGTGCCTGCCCCTTTAAAGGAGGCAGTAGTCCAACCGGTCCTGAAGAAAGCGTCACTGGATCCAGAGATGGCCACTAATTATAGACCAGTGGCCAACATCCCGTTTCTGGGCAAGGTGTTAGAGCGGGTGGTGGCGGGACAACTCCAAGCACTCTTGGATGAAACTGATTATCTGGATCCTTTTCAGTCCGGCTTCAGACCCGGGTACAGTACTGAATCTGCCTTGGTCGCCCTGTACGACGACCTGTGCAGGGAGAAGGACAGGGGGAGTACATCCCTGTTGGTTCTCCTGGACCTCTCAGCGGCTTTCAATACCATCGACCATGGTATCCTTCTGGATAGGCTAGCGGGATTGGGGGTCGGAGGCACTGCTTTGCAGTGGTTCCGCTCCTATCTCAATGGCCGATTCCAGAAGGTGGTGCTGGGGGACTATGGCTCTTCACCATGGCAGCTATGCCATCGAGTACTGCAGGGGTCCATTTTGTTCCCTTTGCTGTTTGACATCTACATGAAACCACTGGGAGAGGTCATCAGGAGGTGTGGGCTGCAGAATCATCAGTACACTGATGATACCCAGCTCTACCTCTCGTTTTCCACCAATCCAGGTGAGGCAGTGGCTGTACTGAACCAGTGCCTGGCCGAGGTAATGGGCTGGATGAGGGCCAATAAACTGAAGCTGAATCCAGACAAGACGGCGGTCCTGTTGGTTGGCGGATCGGGCTTTGGAGAGGGTGAATTGAACTTAGTCCTGAATGGGGTTGCACTCCCTCTTAGGGACAAGGTCCGCAGCCTGAGAGTGCTCCTCGACCCAGAGCTTTCATTGGAAGCTCAGGTGACAGCAGTGGCAAGGAGCGCTTTCCTTCAGTTTCGGCTGATCCATCAGCTGCGCCCCTACCTGGAGTACGATTGCCTGGCGACAGTGACACACGCTCTGGTGACTTCCCGTCTTGACTTCTGTAACGTGCTCTACGTGGGGCTACCCTTGAAGACGGTCCGGATACTTCAATTGGTTCAAAATAGAGCTGCCAGGCTGCTGATGGGGCCTGGGCGTTATGTTCACATGACTCCAGTCCTCCGTCAGCTTCACTGGCTTCCCACTGAAGTCTGGGCCCAATTCAAGGTGTTGGTGATGACCTATAAAGCCCTAAACGGCTTGGGTCCTGGTTACCTGAAGGAGCGCTTCCATCCATATACGCCTGCCCGCCCCTTGAGATCTGCGGGAGAGGCCCTTCTCCGGGAACCCTCCATGAAAGAAATTAGGAGGGTAGGTACTTGGAGGAGGGCTTTCTCTGTGGTGGCACCCAATCTATGGAATGCGCTCCCCAGAGAGGTCCGCCTGGCACCGTCGTTATTTGTTTTTCAGCGCCAGGCGAAGACCTTTTTATTTAAACGTCATTTTAATTGTTAATATTATTTGCTTATTTTATCTGGCCAGGGCGACTTATTTTATATTGTTAATTTGTTTTATATTTTGAATGTATTATATTTTAATTTTATGTTGTGAGCCGCCCCGAGGCTTCGGTGAATGGGGCGGCATAGAAATGTTATAAATAAATAAATAAAGACTATGCCATTTGTGCTGATCTTGCTAATCTGGACTAGCAGCATGGAGACCAGAGGAGCCCTTCACTTGCTTTAGCCAGACAGATACTTCTGGCACCTGAGACCTCTGTTTTTTATGAGCTTCCAATTCTTTTCATTCCAGTAAAGCAGCATGTTTTACTGATGTTATGATGGTAATCTGTTGGCATTTGGATGGGAACTGTAATAACAAACCCTGGGATGAGATTGCTAGCTTAACTGGAAGGGCATAGTGAAAATATAACCTAGCCACAAAGATTTTTCCATTTCTTATAGGTCCACATTGGTAACATAACCTATCAACCTGACTACATTTCAGCTAAGTTGAAGCATTTGGTTGGCAAATGATGGGGGCTTTTTTGTTGTTACTATTACAGCACAGATGTATAGAATTGTCAGGCTAAAAATGAACAGCTCTGTGCATAGCTGCCCCAAATGATGAGCCTTCCCAGGCACTGAATTGATTAGCCACCAGTTCTTGATTACATATGGCGCCTGGTTCCAAATATTTACCAGTTCCTGACCTACAGCTCAGCACTAACAACTAGAGGTAGGGAGGAGAATGATTAGTAAAGTATGTATGTCACTGATATGAATTGCCCTATAGTTAAACGCTTCTGTATCAAGTACTAATCAGTCAGGGAGAACATTCATTATTTCTATCATGTTTCTTGAAATTAACATATTTCAGTTCTTTTGTTTGCCTGCCTGTACCTTGGCTAATTAAAATACATGGCATTGGTTTTGGCTCTGCCATTGCATTGTTGTCAACCAGCTTAATAGACTAATTTGGTTCTGGGCTTGCATCACAATAAATGACATCTCTAGAATTTAGCAGATGATAATTTGGCAGCAATCTTGATGTATTATATGCAAGTCCCCCAAAGGATAAAAGTCCTCTTACAGGTTTGGTTGGCAGGATGTGTTTTATGAATACATTGAAAAAGTTCTTTTCTGAAAAATTAATACCTAGTCAAATTTTGATGGTAAACTTGAGACAATAAAGCTCAGTGGTTCATAAATGTCTGAGTTTCAACCAAACAGTTTCTTTCAAACTGGGAAGGCTGAATAGTTGGTCTATGAGAATTATTTAATAGTTCAAATGAGAATGAAAATTAAGAAACTCGAATTAATCTCAACTTCATTGAATATATATGTGCATAGCCAACAGCAAAAGATAACAATACAATACAGAGAATAAAAATGATTTGGAGATATAAAATGCTAAAAAGATCATTAGACAACTGGTTTGCTAAAAAAGATCATTAGACAACTGGCCAAATGCAGCCAATATGATTTAATGTTGTGCAAAAACATGGCAAAATATTATAATTCATCCTGAGTGTGTATACTGTTTTTGTGACACTCTCCTGCTAGTTTTGGCTGGACATGCATAATTACCTTCCACACACATTCTGTTCAGGGTTAACAACTCATGCTTCCAGCAGAAGTAGTCTGTGTTGTGCATGAGACCCTGAGCAGAAGGGAGACTTGAGTCATACATAGGCATGCATATAGGATGGTGACCCTTTCATAAATGCATTTGTTCAAAATTATGGGAAGTTTACTTAGCCTTCAAAGGTTCTTTCTTCTGGTTCCCCTCCCACACAAATACAACTGCTACCTGAGAGCATAATAATGAGCCAATTTCTATGGAAATAGTCTTGTTATTATTTAATCAGCCCTACATTTAAGTGATTCATGAACTTCTTGTTGAAATTCAATAACCAGTTCATGAATTTCTGAAGGAACGCAAGTGAGAGTGAGAGAGAAAGCAAAAGCGAGAGAGAAAAGACCCTCCCCACCCCATCTCCTAGAATTGGTAAATTCTTTAGTATTGATTATTAATTCTCAACCATTTACTTCAAGGCAGGTATAAACTTGTCATTGTGGTAACAATATTGATAGCACTTAAAAGTACTACAGACCTGTTCTTAAATAAGTGAGAATGTTCTTAGAATATTGTGTACAGATCTGGGCACCTCAGAAAGCATTAGGAAAGGTGGAAAATGGCTGAAAGTCTGAAAGTACAAAAGTTACAACATTTGGGGGGGCTTATTTAGCTTTGAAAAAAGCTGCATATGGAAAGACATGATAGGGGTGTATAAGAGTAATGATGTTGTGAAGAAAGTGAATAGGAAAATGCCTTTCTCCTCTCATAATACTAAAACACTGTGTCATCCCATGAAGCTGAGTTAAGAGAGTTTCAGGACTAAAAAGGAACTACTTCACACAGTGTATAGTCAAATTATGGATCATGCTACCACTTGGACAAAATCCAAGAAAGTTAGACAGAGTCGTATATCCAGCACAATTCTTGTTGTAATCTTATGTTCTGAAGTTATTGCCAAGTTATTAATGCATGTATGCACTGTGAACTTGCATAGTATACATTAATGCTGCAAGAATGAGACATGATCTAATTTAACTGCATTTAAGTCCTATTGTTTTTAATGGAGAAGTAAGCATATTTCTAACCTCAACAAGATGATCGGTAATATGTATTCATCTGTACAAGTTAGTAAAACAGTGGCCTTCAGTGGCCTTCAGTTAGCACTAGTATACAGTGCTAGGGTATAATTATGTAAAATTTAAGAATATACTGCTGAATAGAGGTTAGATAGATTTAATGGTTGGCATCCATTTGGGGCTGTAGAAATATTTGGCATGTTAAGAAACGGGGCACCACCACAAAATGACTACCATGGGAGACACGAAAAAGGGCAAAAAGCCTGCAGAAATGAACAAACAGAAACCTGACTACAAGGCAGATGTGGAGCATGGGGCCTGACCCCAACATATTAAAAGACTCGTTTGAGCCCACAGTTTTTAGAACCAAGAGAAACATATTTTACAGTCCCGGTGCAGTGTGGTGGCTAGAGTATTTGACTGGGAAAATGGAAGATCAGGGTATTAATCTTCACTTGCCCATGAAACTCACTGGGTGAGTTTGGGCCAGTCATTCACTTTCAGTCTAGCCTACAGGTGTTATGTGAAGATGGAGCTATGTAAGTTGCACTGGGTTCCTCACTAGAGGAAACAAGGTGGGAAATAAATGCAATATAGTGATGATGATGATGATGATGATGATGATGATGATACCCCCAGTTTCTTGTAAGAAAATGTGTTCATTTTTTTAAAAGTGAGAAGGGTAATGACTTTGGTGAGTGCCAGGAAATTTGTCTAAGGAACACTGGTGACATGGATACCACTTTGCCTATCCTTGCATTAATGGTTTGAAAAATGAAATGTTACCAGGTATCAGTCCGCTGGTTGGTTAAATAAAGTAAAAGAACTAAACGAGTTGCTACTCATGATTGTTCTGAGAGGGTCTGTCCCAAAAAGAATGACATTTTTCTACCTATTGATGTTTACATGGGTGAAAATGCTTTCAAATCGATATCTGGTTCTTAACAGGACTCTTTCAATACACTGCTTAGAAACAGAATATCAAACTTTTTTTCCCAAAGGATGGTATTAGTAGTCAGGTAAATATTAAACAAAGATCCCAAAGTTTTTAATGTTTTTTTTGTTTGCATGCTTGTTAAGATAGGCCTACAATGTGCATTGCATGTTAGGAATCTGTCAACGGGCACAAGGCTGGTGCTGGTTTGACCTGTCTTCAGCCCAGCCCAGTGCTATTCACTAACTTCCCCTATCTCAGGAAATAAAGGCAGAAGAAGTTGCTGCTAAGTGCCAGGGTAAGAGCTGTCCCCCATGCCTACCATCTGCAGCCTGCCCCTTTGTGAGCTTTTCAGGCCAGGTAGGCATGGGCAGTGATGCATTGTCCAACTCCAGCACAATGGAAAAACATACAACAAAACAGGTGCAGCATCTGCTGCCATCTTAGTCACTCCAGAATGTGCCCAGGCCCCAAGATACATTACCTTGCAATTCAGAGCAATTTCTTTTCTCTTTTTTCCCCCCTTTTTTTGCTGGGGGCAGGGGTAAAGATAATGGCAGCAGCATGTTTGCTGTTACTACACAGCAGCAAAAAAGATGAAAAGGTAATGACCATGGCAGCCCCTGAGGTGATGGGCCCCAGCATTTGCTTCAAAATGCCAGGTGATACACCAGGTCTAAAAAGGTAGAGGAAAGAGTCTCAGACTGCTTATTTCCAGAAGGAAGGAATGGCTTCCTGAGGAGCTCAAAGTAACCATTTGTTTTCCTTTCTTACTCCTGAGCCTTCAGCTCTTCCCTAGCCAAGGCATACAAGAGGAAAGAAAATTGAAGATATGTACCACATTTACCATGTATGTTTAGGCTGTGTAATTTCCTCTTTCATTTCCTACTTTAATTCTAAAATGGAAGGCAGTTTAATTGCTCTAAAAGGAATAAAAGTAATCCTACTATTATTACACCATGGGAAACATATATTTATATAAGCAAACTGCTTTTCCAATAAGAGAACTTGGAAATTCTTACAAGGTTCTGCTTATATCAAGCTGGTATAACTGTAGACATACAGACCTGCTGCTTTTCAGCAGATTCCCCCACTGCGTTTGGCTGATCCCTGAGCATTGTATCATTCTGCTAATATTTATTTATAGCTGACTCAAGTGTGCGCTCTTTCTCTGCACACACACACACACATATAAAACATTTGCATTTCTGCATTGCTCGTTTTGTAGATACTAATGAATTAATTTCACCCAGGAGAAAGTTCATTATTTCCTTCCTTTTGGAAGAAGAACAGAAAGACAGAGTAATGTTAAGTGCATTGCATAGACATAAAGGGGAAAAAAATCATTTTGTAATAACTGGGTGTACCAATCACCTGTGCTTCCTATAAAGGCTACTTTAATACTTCTATATCTAGGAATCTTGAGTAACTGGCATTTCCCCACATATGCATAGAGTGCTGATTATTGATTCATCATTCAGTAAATGAAAGTTTGGGACCTGCACAGGCTCAGGAATACTCTATCCACTGATCTACTCTATGATTATTAAGATAATGTTGTAAACTATATCTTTCCTGATGGGACATTTTCTAAGCTTTCAGTAGCACAGAACCAGGGACAAAGAAATCTGGTCTCTCAGGGAAATTTTTATTCTGTCTTTAGCCCTTGTGGTAGGATTTGGCTATTGACCAAACATTCCAATTGATAATGGAAATTAGGCAGTTCTGTAGAATTTGTTTCTATTGCATGGTATTGGTTATGGAAGATGGAGTATGACCCTAGAATTTTTTTTGGCAAAAAAGAAGACTTTCTGACTTGCTGCATTTGTAGTTTCAGTGTCCATCGGTTCTCCACTGTTTTGTTCTAATCCCTATATTTATGCTCAGATCTCATGTACTTATATTTGACCATCTGAGGCAAAATCAGGGTGGTGATACTCATCCCAGTGATGCGTAATGCAGTGTGGATATATGACGTGCTTTTACATTTTTCATAGATCCCGATCTTGAAAACGATTTTGCACCCATCAGCAACCGTCTTCAAAAAGATCAACAGATCGTATATGGCGAAATATATTGTGCAGGGAACAAAATGTTTGCAAACTATGCTTTCCTCCAGCCCATGCACTCATAATAGATCACAGGTTTGTTGACATCACTAGTAGCAGCCATGCAGATTGCTAAGAAAAATCATTCTCTTCAGAAGAGAAAGGACAGAAAAAGCGGAAAGAATTGACCAAGAAAGGTCTGAGCACAGAGAAAAGTCTAAAGCAGCGTTTTTAATAAACAAATGCAATATTTATCCCATATACTGAGTAAATATTTGTATATACAAATATGCTCTGCAACTGTCGCTATTTCATATGGAGCTGCATGTCGGCCTGTTCTCAGCTTCCCACTTGCAATTTTTGTTCCATTTCAAATGTTTAAAATTTAATATGCTCAGATAAAGGTCAACCTGTTCTCTTGTGCTGAATTCACTGGGCCTTGTCTGCATAAATTCACCAACTGGACTGGAGTCTGCTATCATTATTAGATTGTACTAATGGCTGAGAGCTCTCCTTTTGTTTCTGTAGTGAGAAGCAAAGTAAAACAAATTTTTGGTCTGTTCGAGCATCAATACTATTTTAGGTACTTCAGTTAACCTATTAATTCTTTGGCCCATCCACAGGTATAGCAACTAGGAAGCCATCTTCTCCTAGCTCAGATTGTTTATCTGTTCAGCTTTCTCTATTTTGAGTAGTGGTACTAGGGAAACCAGGGGCTGCAGGGATGCAGCTCCATTGCTTTTTATTAGCAGTAGCACTGATGAAATCTTCACTCTCTTCAGAATCCCTTGTTCCCTCTATGCCTAACTGCATAGCTCACACCAAGTGACACAGGGTTAATAAACTAATTAATTTCCTTGAAATAATATGTGTGCCTTGTTGTAATATAAAGTTTTTGGTGTGGGAAGGATTGGTTGAATGGGCAATTGGGAACCAAAAGTCATACTTCTAATGGAGATTTGCTGTGGGTCAATGCAGCTGTCTCCAGCACTGGATTCTCCTTGGAAGTGTGGCTATGGGAACTGTCAAGACAAGCACCTAGAGTTACAAATGTACACTGGTTCTGAGTGTCAGGTGGCTCTCAAGATTTCAGGCACAGGTCTTTCTCTGGATCTGCTGGGAACCAAACATGGGACCTTTTGTTTTGCCTGCAAAACACATGCTCACTGCTGAGCTTGCTTGAATAGATCACATTGTATTGTGTGATGCACATCGCCACAGTTTGACCCAGGTGATGGCTGCTGTGGATTTCTATGGCTACATCAGAAAAGGGAATCTGCTTCATACGAAAATGTCATATTGATGTTCTTTCAGAGGGAGGTGGGTCCATGCTGTGGCATCCTGAAAGAGTTTATAGAAAGGGAGATGACTATTGGTTTTTCCACCATCTGGTTGACATTCCCCAGCTTATTAGTGAGGCAGATTTGTACTTCCAACCATCTGTTACCCCCACGCCTATTTCCACCTCTGAAGTAATATCATGGCTTACATGGGAACTTTCATCCAGTCTCTCCTCCAGCTTCACCTCAGAGACAGAAATGTACCAAAGAACATTATTTCCCTTCATATAGAAACATACTGCCAATATATTTTGTATAACAATAGCTAGACTACTAATAGCATCATGGCACTGAGAAAGTGCTTGTTTTAAATGCATAGTGGTAGATATTTTAAGAAAGAAATGCTTTGCTGAATCTGTTGGCTCTCTCATCCATTTTATTGTTTTCACCCAAGCTAGCCATTTTTTCTTAAAGTATCAAATTTTGCGTCTATCTTGAAACCATTTTTGTGCACAGAAAGACAATAGATGCTTCATTCCCTAATAGAATGCTAGAGAGTGACCTACTTTTAAAGAAATCTCCTGAAATGTTTCCTGGTAATGCAAGGATGTAAATTCTATGAATTCCATTCCCCCATAGATAACATAAATGCCATTGCAAGCAACTGTACATCCATTTCTTTCAACCACTTTTCACCTTTTGATTATCTTTGCTTTTCATTTATATGCCCACTGCATAGAAGTAATTCATAAATTATCATAACTTGAAAATATCTAAACTTGTGATTTTACCATGTGATGATAATTTAACAAACAAATATCGCTTGAAATATCATATTTGAAATCATCATCTCAAATATGAATGTGAAAAGTAAAGATGTTATTGGTATGCAACTGGTAAGAGAGAAGCAAACATTTTCTTTCAACAGGTATTTAATATTGGCAGTTCAACCTGTCATGGTTTGTTCATTAATCTGGCCTTGCTGTGGTTATTTTCACTT
This sequence comes from Varanus komodoensis, assembly GCF_004798865.1. Taxonomy (NCBI): domain Eukaryota; kingdom Metazoa; phylum Chordata; class Lepidosauria; order Squamata; family Varanidae; genus Varanus; species Varanus komodoensis. The sequence goes on along the minus strand of NW_025336481.1, from coordinate 29,920,915 downwards.
AGATAATTCATTACAAGATGTGGCCTTTTATAGTTAGTTCTAGCCACAGAGCAACTATTAACACAACTATTAACTATTGTTTTACCAGTACTCAACAATTCATCTTTCTGGCTAATGTATATCTGTGTATCATTTGGTATTGTATTGCATGGATATATAATGTGGATGATAAAGATGCCATCAGCCACTTTGCATGATGAATATATGAAGAGAGGTTTGAGAGAGTGTCTCTGAAAACTGTGGATTCAAAGGAATCCCTTAGTGTGTTAGGACCCCTACCAAACCTCTGCCTTGTACTCAGTGTATTGGTCTGGTTACTTGTCCTTTGCCATATATACCATGGCAGCCATTTTCTAGATGATGCTGTTTCACTCTCAGTTCTTGGCTTTCCTATTCCACAATTAAGCAGTGGTCCCCAGAAATTCCTGTCTTATTAACAGATTCACTCATTATTTGATACCTTTCTTTTCCCTACTCTTCTATCTTGCTTAGATGTTGTGGTTTTATTGTTGTACCAGATGCTGTCACTCATTATTCCTTCTCCTGAACAATGGCTATGATTTGGGTTAGTCACAAAGCTATGATCTTGGTGCCTCTAATCCTGCTGTTGCTGATGCATCGGTTCTATCAGTGTCCTCTCTGAGCCCAGTTCTGCACAGACTCTACAGGTCTAGCTGCCATGAATCTGCTTATTCCTTGGGAGTGTGAGTTCACATTATCAGCTGGAATCATATCTGCAGAAACCTTTTACATTTGATGAGAATTGCCTTTCGGTGCTACCCATCAGTCAATGGATGAGAGCAAAACAAGAAAAATACTGAACAAATGTAACTTGCCTATTGAAATGTTTGGTATATTTGGGGTGTTCTTTTAAGTTCATGATGTTTACTTTCCCATGAGTGTGTGTGTGCATATGAACTAAAATGTAAAGCTGAACAGAGATTTATTATGGAGAGCTAGCAAGCAGCCTGACATATTGTTGTTAAAAAAAAAGCAAGCAAAACTATAGGAGCAATACAACAGGATTATGTTCAGTCGGAGATGACTGAGGCAGGGTTTCAAGAGGTAGGAAGATTTGGCTGAACATTGCGCTCTAAGAGGAACTGTAAGAGATACAAGATGTAAGCCAGGGTGTCATTGTTTAGATCCTTCTGAGAAAGAAGGCTTTTCCAGAAATAGAAGAGAATAGGCTGCTATTGGTGTGACTTTTTCTATATGCACACACACACAAATTAAGATTCTAAATTCCCAAGAGACAGAGGGATGTGAGCAGATAAAGATAACCAGAGGCCACTGTTCCAGCTTTACTATCCCTCCTTTCTTTCACAGGGCTTTCTACTATCAACTGCCCTGTTGGAAGTATACCTACAAGCTGCTATTTTAAATATTTTATAATGTTTCTTTAATTAATATAGACCCCCTTGGTAGGATTCTATCTGAAAGGTGGCATATCAAGAATACACCTTCTAGGAAGCCTGCCCTACTGCTTAAAACCCCAGGGCTGTTCTCATGATGCAAGGTCACCTGCCCCAGGACCTGTTGTCTTGCTGCAATGTGCTGTAAATATCTCATTCCCAGGGTACATCTCTAAAGGAACGGCTGTTCTCACTCACTCTCAAACACACAAGATGGTTCATGCAGTGATCTGGTAGGTCCTTGTTGAACAGTGTGTTATTCACAGATTAAGTCCCTGGACACTACATTTAGTCAGGTGTCTTTATCCTCACTTAGGTATTATGCATGCATACATCATCCTGAGTGTGAGCAGGATGGATGGATGGCAAGTTAGATAAACAGAGGTATATGCAAGAGGAACAAATAAATCTTGTGATAATTGTAGTCAACATTCTGAAATAAAGCAATGCCTTTTAATTTTTCTTGGTAGGTCATCTGTGGCTTGAAAGCTATGAAACAAGTGGAAACATGCAGGGTTTTTGCCATCATGTAAGCCCCATTTAAGGAAGGCAAAAAGTCACAAGCTCTATTTGTACTTGTCTTGCATCTGTTATAGATACAGCATATATGCTGGAAAAGTTGGCATCTCTGCTGGAATATGATTTTGCAACATGACATGGACAAAACTTGAATAAAATATGGGGCATAACCTCACAAAGTAGTTATTAAGAAAGCAATTATTACACTGGTACTTCAGAATCCATCTCAATTCAACAGATCCTGAAAACAGGGAAAATGCATCCCATAACAGCAGGAAATTTGGAATTTGTGCTGATAGCTGACCAGTCCTTTCAGTGGGAGTGAGTAGTGGAGGTAGTCGACAGAGTAAATGACTGTTCTTTAGTTGCGGGTGGCTTCACATTTCAGCTGTGCATTTGTGGGTTTTACCCAAAGTCTAGTCAAGCAATGTTCACTTACTAGGCTGGATTCAGATTCAGACTCATGCTTCCAGACTTTTCATGCCCATGGCAGCACCTCCAACAAGCCCCCATGCTAAATAGAGGGTTAGCTAGGGTATGGTGTGGTGCTGGAGAAGAGGCTTCCTTGAAAATCAGGTGAAGGCACTTAACCATTAGCAGTTTCTGAATTGTTTTTATATCCTCTCCATGGCTTATTTCATTTAGGAGGGCCCTCTGACCCTTCAACATTTTCAGGGGTCTGTGTTAAAGGGCAATTGTGGGGAGCAGGAAAATTCCACCAGCCCAGTTGTGTCTGTCTAAGTTTGTTCCCACCCTACTCTTTACTTTGCATTCTGCTTGAAATGGAAAGAATACATAAGGAATTTCTTGTAAACAGCATATAATTAGGCCAACTAATATTCATGAATGTCAGATCTGTTTAGATGCTGCTTTCATATCTTAGAACACACACACACATTACTAGCTCTCAAGATTTAATTTTTAAATCTAGTCAGACTCAGAATAAGGCTGCAATTCTAAACAATATGGATACATTCAGAATAACTCCTTACTAAACATTTATAAGTTTGCACTGCAGGTGGATTCTAGAGCATCTGCAAAATGTAATCCAATTGTTAAGTGAATACACTGACTTTTGCTGTATCCAAGCTAGAAAAAAAGATTATTGGTTGTGAAATTCAGTGTGAACTCATTATTTTTGAATGGGGAGAGGGAATTCCAAAATTTATGCATTAATAATAAATTCCATTGCAAGATATATGTCCTGTCATTCTGTTGATGATGCTGGGACCTTACTCCTAAGAAAGATTTCTTGGAAAAAGGAGGTATCAGAAAACCAGTGCAATGGAAATGTGTGAGATTCTCCCACTTTTTCCTTGCAAGTTTAGCATACTGAGATAAAGAACACCTAGATAGGGTAGTATTTCCAAGCTGAGGCAACAGTGGAATTTCCCTGAAGGGAAAAACTAATGAATACCTACCTGCCTGGGTTAATAAAGAGATTTTTTTCAAGCAAGCAAAGAGTGTTGATGCCATGACTGGAGTATTAGGCTGACTCAACATACCCAATAGTTCTCAAGAAATACAGGATGGAAGGCTTTTAACGACTTAAGGTAATTGGCTTTTGCCTCCATCTTGCTTTTAATATTGTTACCAAACCGGACAAGAGTTAGAACATATATAAAATCTTTCTTGGGATATTGCTCCAAACACATAAAATGATCTTTTTCAGCTTGCTTTGGATGGATTACTTTTATGCTCATGTTCATGTTGATATATTATTAATATTATTTGAATAATGTTTCATAGTTTCCCCTATGCTGTTTACAAGAGTTAATTCAACTTCATTAAGATTATACCAGTCTAAGTGAGTCTTCCCTTCCATTTTTTTCTGAAGTGGATGAAGAAAAACACTAAGTCTTCAGACCAGAGGCCTGAGACATTCTTTAATTCTTAATTTTGAACCTGCTCCAGTCTGCTGCTACATATCTCAGAACACTTGGGTTACATAACATTCTCAGGGGATTCATTTTTGAAGTATCATTTCAGTGTGGTTCTTAAATGAAAGATTAAGATTTACACTAGTACCTGTGACTCTGGATAAGCTTTTCAAAATGTTAAGGCAGAAAGAAAAGCACAGGGGGTGATGCAGGGAAATACTTTTTTCAGTTATGGTTGTTAGCACTTTACCCAGAGTACTGCTTTAGATTTCATTGCATTAAAATTCTTTGCTGAGACCTACTCCATTAAATTTTCAAATTAACCTACTTATACAGGAGAAAAATCTCTCTGGAGCATGGATTTAGGACCCATCATCACAAGTCAGATTTTTGGACCTTTTAATATTGACTTTTTTCTTCTTTTTTGCTGCAGAATTATGGAAGGTAGGCTTATCACTACATCTGCCTTCCATTCTTCTAATATGACCTGCAGGCCTGCAAGTGAAGGGATATCTTCTTGAAGCCAGGGGATAAGAGCAGCATTTTATTGCTTAGATCCACGGGCATTCAATTATGCAGTGTTTCAAAGAGCTAACCCATCTATGGCTTTCTAAATATTTTCTTTAGATCAGCCTTCCCAACCTAGCTCCCTCCAGCGATGTTCCACTGCAAACATGCTGCAGTGAGTCATGTGGTCTGGGCACCCTGGGAGTCATAATCAAACACGTTTGAACAGCGTCAGGTTGAAGAAGGCTGCTTTAGATCCACCAGCAGACTGCAATGGTGCCTGTTACATTCAGAAACTCTGCTTCACTGTGGATGGTTTCAACAGTGAAATCCCACAGTGTGTTCCTAGTTACATCAACAGCGCTTCCGTATTTTGAAGATTCATGTAGCATGTCTCTGTTTGGTGCTATGTGTGCATGTAAAACTTCCCTTGCTTTCCAGCTTGTGAGAAAATGGCTGGCTGGCATTCGAGGATGTATTACATGTGGATGTTGTTAGTTCAGCAGTTGGTTCCTTTTCAGGAGTTTGCCACTGCAGACACTGCTGTGCTCTGACTGGAACATGCAAAAAGCTCCAGGGGATTGCCAGATGAGAACCTGTTATATTTAGAACTGTGCAACCTCTAAGCCAGGATGCATAATGGAAGTTGTCTCTCCTGGGAAGTTTACATAATCATCAAACCAAATTCTTCCCAAACACTATTTCAGCTCTTTGATCATAACATGATAGGACAAATATCAGGAAATAGGAACCTATAACGCGGTATAAGACTTGTTTTCTGCTAAAGAAATAGCTTGGAACATTCATTTTAGCCCCATGTTTCCCTCTACAATTTATTCCAGTTCAATAGTGACAGTGAATGGCAATTTTTAAATTAAAAGTGAGATTCCCACTTACTTATTCTGCATTTGGAAAGGCTGTTCTACCTTACAATTCATTGTACAGGAAAATGTTTTAATAAATCATTGAAATTTGGTTCTTTTTTTGTTCACACTGTGCTCTGATACTTTGGATGTGAAGCCTAATAAAAATGAACCTCAGAGTATACAAATTGATTCGGGGACTTTTTGTTAGCAAACGCTTTGTGAGCATGCTTTCCCAGCTTTAATTAGAATGCACTGCTAAGTAGCTTTCTAGTTTCTTTTAGAAAAGGTACAGTCCAGGCAAAATCAACACTTGAGAGCCATACTGATATTAAAAGGGTATATTTACCCAAACATTTAATTTTCACACTGAAAACAGTGGGAAATAAAAGTGCTTCACTTTGGCTGGGTGGCTAACTTATTGGGGAGCTTCAGTATAGTAACAGAGGATCAGGTGTACATGCAGCTATTGGTATATGAAAGACTTACCTGACAAATTATACCTGCAGAGACTTCTGTGACATTAGAGAAAGATTCTGAATGAGCAGTGCTTCCTGTGTGGCCTGGGTACAGGAAAGATCTCCAGGTGTTTTGGACTTCGGCTCCCCAAATCCCCTGCCAACATGTTGAGGAGTGCTGGGAACTGAAATTCAAAATCTTTGGAGATCTCCTTTCTGACCATCCAGTCCCACCAATATTTGAGTCGTGATATTCCGTACAACTGAAGTTGTATTGAAAGCAGCCCTACACAGAACACATTATAGCAGCCCAGCCTGGTTGTCACCAGGGCATGAATGCCTGAGGCAAGATCACTGTTCTTTAGATAGAGTTGCAGTTGACAGACCAGTCTGAGATGGTAAAAGAGCTCACCACCACAACCACCAACTGAGTTTTCCAACCTGAGCCAAGTGCAGGAATGTTTCCACTGCTCACTTAACCTTTCAGCAGGAGATACATCTAAGGTTTCTACTTGGACAAGTTTCCCTCACAGCAGTTCTTCTGCCTCTTTGAATTAAACATCATCATTTTGTCTTTGCATGATAGTTTACATGCTGACAACATTCCTGTCATTCTGTTGGGAGGTTGTGTGTAGAAGAAGTACGTCACAATGATCTAGGATACATGTTTGTGTGTGTGTGTGTGTGCAGTCCTGATTCGTGGCGCACAATGGCACATTGCATTCCCCACCCACCACTTCTAGGATCCTTGTCGGGGATCAGGGCACACAGAGTTAAGAAAGGAACTTAGTGCTTTGTACTCGGCACTACAGTGCTCCAGCTATAGTGCTTTACTTTCCCCTATAGGAATGAATGGCAAGGCTTCACAATATGAAAGAAAGTCACCTGGAGTTCCAGGAGTCAACGGTGGCAAGGAGTGCTTTCCTACAACGTCGACTGATCCATCAGCTGCGTCCTTACCTGGATGAGCACTCCCTAGCAACAGTGATACATGCTCTGGTAACTTCCCGCTTGGATTATTGCAATGTGCTGTATGTGGGGCTGCCCTTGAAAATGGTCTGGATACTTCAACTGGTACAGAATAGAGTTGCCAGGCTGCTGACAGGGACCGGCCATTACTCTCACATAACGCCAGTCCTCTATCAGTTCCACTGGCTTCTAGTTGAAGTCCAGGTCCAATTCAAGGTGCTGGTTTTGACCTATAAAGTCCTAAATAGCTTGGGACCAGGACTGAAGGAACGTCTCCTTCCTTATATGCCCTCACATCCCTTAAGATCTATGGGAGAAGCCCTGCTCCAGGAACTCTCTCTAAGAGAGGTAAAAAGGTCATCAACTTGGAGTAGGGCCTTCTCTGCTGTGGTGCCCAGACTCTGGAACATACTCTCCAAAGAGGTACACCTGGCGCCAAATTTATGCTCTTTTTGACATCAGGCCAAAACCTTTTTATTTAAACAGTATTTTAAAATTTAACAGCTTTTAACCTTCAGTCGCTCTGTTTGTTTTGTGATTTATTGTTTTGTTCTGTTCTATTATTTATTGAAATTGTTGTTTTAATTGTTCTTTTAAATATTGTAAGTCTTCCTGAGATCTTGTATAATAGGTTGGCAGACAAAAGCTTTTAATAAATAAATACATACATACATACTAGCATGGGTGCGGTGCTAAACCTGTTTTCCTCAGCTACTGAGAGTCAAGCTTGCTTTTAACTTCATGATCCTAACCAGAGTCATTGCTTAGGGTGATGGGTTGTTGGGCACAGGCCCATATATAATGGTTTGACACCTATTTTGTTTAGAACAGCTTTAATGTTTTCACTAAGGACAAATTGAGATTAATTATAGAATAGGTCCTGTTGATTCAGTAGGGACAATACCATTGTCCCCACAACATCCATGTGAGAATAGCATATCCGAGCCAGGTAGGACACAAGATATTCAGTGTACATGGGTCTCAATCATGTGGTTGGTTGTCCAGGCACATTAGGCCTAAGACTGAATTAGACTGCTGTTCCTGTGTGGATGTGCAGGGATGGTGCTCAGAGAGAAGGCATGTCCAGACATATCCTTCCTTTGCTCCATGAAATGGGCTACACTGGGCAGAAAATAAGGGATCTAATAAGGGTTCTATGTATTTAACAAAATAAATCAAACCACCCTGTGCTTTACTGTTCATTACGTATTTTTGTTTTGTGATCAGATAGAATCAGAGAATTTAACATTTTTGCAGGTGCTCACTTGCATAATCTCCCTTCCTCCAGTAAAACAGCAGTCTTCTGAGACATGCAGCTTGCAAAAAGCCAGATCACTGTCGAATCTGTAGGTTGGATTCACAGAAAACTGATTCATTTGAATCTGTTGCAGATTTATCTGACATCCCTAGCAGTATCCAATGCTGCCCATTTGCTAGTAAGATTTGCTGCTGGCACAGTAGGAAAAAATAGATCCTGAAGCAAATGGAAACACTCATTTCCAGGAAGAGGCAGGCCTGTGGAAGGGAGCTGTCGTCTTCCAGGAACAAGCATTTCATTCATTTCTGGGCTTGCTTTAGAAATGTTGCACCAACAATAGACCCAGATGGCACAACAGAGTCAGTGAGAGCAAGCAGTAGCACTTGTGATTGCCCAACGTCTGATCTGGACCATAAGTAAATCACTATGAGTAGAATCATAGAAAAATCTTTACAGATGGGAAATAAATTGCATTGTATACTACACTCCTTGTTAAATGATCCTATTCTATACATCTTCAAGGTATTCAAGCTTCACTCCTTGTTATATGATCCTATTCTATAAATCTTCAAGGTATTCAAGCTTCATGCCAAAGAATTTCCTTATTAAATACTCTTTTCAGCAAACTTTATTATAAATCAAGATAACTGCAGATGGATAATTATTCTTATGTGGTAGGAACAAATCATATAATGATATGATACAATTAATATTTTCTAACAAGGAAATTTTCATATGATACTGAGATGAGTGCAAAAAAGGGAAATATACTGGTATGGAGTATCATTGAATTGTTCAGTGTTTTACATATTAATGCCTTTGCTCATCAGTAAAACCCATGCCCTCTTTTAATTAAAGCTACATTACTCTTCTTAATAACAACATCTATTTAAGAGATCAGTTAGATGCCCCTAACATTAATTTAATGGAGGCATTCCATTGGCATTCTATTAGATTTTCCCAGTTAAATTAAGATGATGGACTTTTAATGGATATTTTAATAGACATTATTAACTAGAATATTGTAAAATTAAAATCAGTCTCAATGAGTTTCTTGACTGGCTCCTGTAATATGAAGCCATTGATTTTTAGCCTTGCAAAAATGGCTGGATACACAGTCACTGGATTCAGTGACAGCAAACAAGAAAAAATGTCATGTGTGGGTGTACCTCTTGCACAAGTGATATATATTTTACCTGTTGATAGTTTTAAAAAAGTAATATATAATTTCAGCACTGATGCTTGCAGTGATTGTCTTTCTTGCAATTATAAAATGGTTTCTTTTTTACTACTAATATTATTATTATTATTACTATTATTATTACTCTGTTTCAAAGATACCTGTTCACTCTGACTAGTACAGAGATTTTCTACTGCTGATGTCTTTGATAGTTTAGATTATTTGCTAAAGTCAGCCTTGAAGGTGTTCATCTTAAAGAAATACTGGAGTTCCTTTGGGATGGAAGCTCTTTGACTCCACATGCTGCTTATGACTGTGAAATAGTAAATACAGTTGCAGGTATCAGACACTGAGAAGGTTGAACAGAACTTCAAAACTGGAGGGAATATGAACAATAATCCAGGGCTTCCTGGGAGGTGGAACTGAAGCACTAAATACTTTCAGGTCAAGAAGACCACGGCTTTGCAACATTTTTTGCAAGTCCAACAATATATGGGTGCTTCAGTATGAGGCTTTCATTGTGCCCACTGCCTCACTGATAGACTTTTTTTTTGTGGTGGGAGGGGTACACAGAATAGCCTCTACCTGTACCTCTCCTATGCTTTCTCACTGCTTTTTCATTTTTCTTACATGGGGGAGCTGGGGGGCTAATCAAAACCAATGTATTTTGAACCAATGTACTAGCAACTCTCTGTTAGGAAACATTTGGTATTTAGTTTTATCTTTTTAGATGTAAGCAAGTGAATGTGACACTGTTAGGGTTTGGTATTCTCAGCATTTAGGGTCATTTCAAGTATACCCTAATTTGGGGGCGGGGGGGGACCAGCTTCATTCACTAATATTGGAACTAGAGCTGGGCTGAATATCTCCTTGCCTAGTGCTGTTTTGTGCAGACTATCTGTCTTTTTAAAAAGGAGGCAAATAATTTCTAGCTTTCCTGAGCTTGTGAACTCAAATAGTTTTAGAGTATTCTTTTTAGAGTAGGGAGAACTTTTAGAGCAGGGAGGGTAGCCTTTCATGACTGGGTGACCAAGTCATGCTTTGTTTTTGACCAAGTCGTGCTGCTTGCTTGCTTTGTTTTTTGTTCACTTCCCTGCTTCCCTGCCCTGTCCCACTAAAAAGCCTCTTGGCTGTTTTGAGCAGCATGATGATATTCCTGGGATGGATTGTTCCACGGTATCATTCCCAGCAGCATTCTTGAGGGACATAATGAATCCTTGATTCAGTGTTTGGTATTAGTTTTTTCTATCTGGGTTTCCAATTTGAGGGACCTGTTTGAGTTCTAGGAAAGTACTAGCAACATCCTCTAGTTCCCATCTGTGTGTGTGCATGCCTGTCTGTCTGTCTGTCTGACTGTGTTTTCTGCAAGGGGTTGCTTTTGTGTATGAAGTGTCCCATTCCCATAGATCCTATCCTCAGAGTTGAGTGCATTTGTTGTTATGACCCACTGGTTCACTGATTTCATAACTACAGAAGAACTGACTCACAGCACAATCTTATATATGTCTGCTCAAAATTAAGTACCATTTAGTTCAGTGAGGCTTACATGGAACTGCAGCCTGGATCCAACCAATAAAAATATCATATGAGTGTACAATCTGAGAAAGGCAATACTGGCTAGTAATTAAAACACTCACATGGGATGTTTGAGAAACCAGTAGTCAAATGTCATTGTGCACAAAAGAAATACAAAATATAATATAATGCCCCTGAAATGGTTCATTTTATAGGTGAAGCACTTTCCTTCTTTTCTTCATAATGGCAATTCTAGCCTGCAATGATCTATAGCAAAGTATTTGTAGGAAGAACATGCCTGGATAATTTTTTTTCATGAAAAAATAAATGCTTTTAAATTAATCCAGACTGGAGGAATTCCCAGAATGTAGCACAATCAAACTATAATTCCCATAGTTCTCAGCCGGTCTGGCCATGGGGTGCCCTGGTGAGGTTGATAAATGTTGTACTCCAACACACCTTGAGGACACCAGGTTAAGGAAGGTCACATGAAGATACGAATAAACTCATAACTTTAAAACAGATATATGGGTCATGGACTTAGCTTCACATGGGGTCAATATACTTGCATCTGATAGATGAAAAGAAGCAGAGACATATTCAGATTCACGCCCAGCTGTAAAGTTCACTTCACTGTGGAAGTGGAGAGTCTCTGTCTCTCAATCCCAAGTAAAATTACTTGACATTTTTGTGTCTTCTTCTACAGAGGACAGAAATCAGATATAAACAGAAAGTTCAATGGTACCAAAATCCCATTTAAGTCAAAGCTATACAGTGAAAATGTTTGCATGTGAGAAAGTCTCAATATTGAAATATTACCCTACAAAATGAGTTCTCCCCTTAAATTTGAAAACTTTCTGATTATGTCACCCATTCGATGTGTAAATGGTTCTGTGAATGGTATTTTAGCATGGAGCCCTTTTATGTGTATGATGCACTGAGTTTATGCCTATTTCATCCTGTGAATAGTTAACTATTCACCCTTTGTGAGCAAGATTCCTTGGTGATGTTAAAATTTTGCATTCATATATAGCGTTTAGGAATTAGTCTGGATGTACTCATAGAAATCATGCATTTCACATCCTGTCCTATTATTAATTAAATGCTATTCTTAATTCCAACCCTAATGTTTAGCAAGGTATACAACCTATGAACTATGGGTAGCTTATTTTTAAAAGCAAATAAATTTTTACTATTCTTGCAGTGGTGGATCCAGTTTTTAGAGGGTCCTTGAACAATGCACCCTAAATTTCCCCCATTCCTTCAATAACTTTACCTTTTCACCAGCATTACTACCTGTTGGTCTTCCTATCATTGCTACCACCTCTTGCTAGACAGACAGAAAGCCAGTTAGCATGTATGAAATGACATCTATTGCTCTTCCTTCACACTTCTTTTATTTTCTGGGCTAGTGTGAGGACGAACAGTGGGTTGCAGTGTGGAAGTGCAGGAGAAAGTCTGGGAGATCTTGCCAGTGTGCTGTCTGCTAGAGTGCCAGCAAATGACCAGCTATGCCACACAGTGATGTTTGTGCTGTGCTCTTGAAAACTCTTGCTGTATCTTTCAAGCTCTGGTTTCCAAAGCTGAGAAGAGCCACAGAGGAGTCTGTTCTGGTATTTAAACATGCATTGGAAGGAACACAGTTCCAGTGTTAACAGGAAGACAAATAGCCATCCTCCCTTAGGTTATCATATCACTTCAGCATGTTATTTGTTAACTTCTCCTAGAGTTTTCTTATTCTTCCCCTAGTTTTATCACTTGCTTATTTGGCAAAAACATTTTTGAAGAGAATCCTGAGGAAACAACCTCTCATTTACATTTTCATTAACAGTGTGTGAGTGTGTAATCCTGCATTCTAATTCCATATCAGTTTGTCTAAAGTCAAGGAAAACAGCACTGCTTCCACAGCAATTTTTCTTCCTGAGCAAAAAGCACATTGCACTGCTGTTATGTGATAAGCAGACTCTATGCTTCCAAACATACAAGCTTTGAAACAAAGCTTAGCACAAGCATGAGCAAAAGAAGCCTGAAACTGAAGCAGACAGCAAAATACCATAATTTGTGGGTGTCAATGATAGCTTCTCTCATGGGTGAATAGCAGCCTTGAGGGTGAGGTGATCTTTATTGAGAAGGCAACATGGAGGGAAAAGGTTAAGTCCCTCCCATTACAAGGCTGCTCTAGTCCTAATCAGCCCCCTACCATGGTTTTTGCATTTGCTACTTCTAAGTCTGTTCATAATTTTAGTTACCATATCATTCATTTTTATTGCAATGGTAATAATAATTGGTTAATTAATTACTGTAATGAATTTTTAATTTGTTTCTGTGAGTTGCTCTCAGAATCCTGGTTTGATTGAAGAGCAGGGTGTTAAATACTTAAGTACTTAAATAAATAAAACACAGTGCTGTAAGACTTGAGGTATTAAAATTATGTCCTAGAATAACCTGAGGCCTGCTTTTCTGCACCCAAACTTGCACATGTATTGGTACACTAGGATTTATAAGGTTAGAACAATCCCTTTTAATTGTGCCTAATGAAAACAATTGGCAGCCTTCTTTCATTCTTTAAGAACTGTCAAGATGTCTTCCCTAATTACTTGAACCAGTGAGCAATCTAGCTGCTATGTTTTTCAACAGAAGTACCTTTGACAACACTTTCAAAGGCAGTTTTGTATAGTATGCATCCAGTCTGGGTGCAATCAGGGCATACTGTAACACATCCATGGAGTCTTGTGGCTAATGGGGCAGCTAAAAATATAATAAACAAATAAATACATACATACCTTGTTCAAGACATTATTTTCCTGGAGTACCTATGGCTGACATTCAAGCAAAGGCAGTCAGAGACAGTCTTTTCAGGACCTTGGACAGAGCCTGGTGACTTAGTCGAACCAGATTGCTGTCTCAAGTATTCTTCTATTTTCTAGGCTCAGCTAACCCTTTCAGGAGCTCCTCCCTCACTGAGGAGTGTGGAATCTTACGAACTGCAAGCACCTGAGACATGGATGCTGGTTCTGCCTTTGTTGGATGCTACCATAGTTATTTTTGTAGCTTTTTTTCTCCTGAATAGTTGAAAAGAAGTGAAGGGGACTGATAATCAGAATCTGAGGTTGCTGTTGTAACATGCCAGCAGCTTGGGTAAAATGTGCTGATTTATGAATGAATGCCTTCCAAAAATGGCTATAAGAAGGTACTATAAGAAGGTACTGAAGGTTCTTCCTGATCAGTGGCTCATTAGACACTTGAGTCATCAGGTTACTGCTGAGGCTCCAATCTTGGAACAAAATATACTTGAACCCTTGTCTGTAGGAAAGCCAAGAGCTGCAATTTGTGCAATGTTTTATGGACTTGTCATAAGAAGGCACATTTGTGTCTGCTTTGTAATATAAACTGCCTGAGTTCACAGAACATGACAAGCAACCCAGCATGGTTACCATGTTTCACCATCTGTTTCTTTGTTTTACCATGATCTACCTGACAATCAAGTGGTTTCTGGTTTACACCACCCTTGCTCAGTCATTTTGATGTTGGCAAGTATCCCATCAGCCACTGTGCCTGAAATTCAATCTCAAGGTGCATTGTTCTCAGCCTATATCACCTGACATTCCCTCATTAGTCTTCACATAGAGGCTGGATGGTTGGAGCAGCTCCTAAAGGTGCTGCTTTTTCCAAGAGACTCTGTGATAGCTGCATGGAAACCATGATCCTATGTTCAGAAAATGAGACAAAACATGCTGATATGGAGAAACCATACCACAAACAGTTGTTTCTTACTGTGCGTTTTAAAAACTACACTTACCATGGTAATATGCCATGACTGAGTTTGGACAACATAACAAACAACAGTAAAAACCACCATAGTTTCTTGTGGTGTGTGGAACCAGTCTCTGTTTCTTGAAAGTGAGGAAAGAGGATACATATTGAGCAGGGCAGTTTCATAAGGGTGCTCCCACATTTCTATTCTTGATTGGTGCCTTTTGTGCATAGATAATATGGTAAAGTTATCAATGTGTAATTGTGTGATTGTTGGGTGTTGTTGCCATGGATGCTGTAGGACTGGCTGCTGGCACTGTTTCCCCCCCCCTACATTCTTGCAGGGAGTGTATAGGATTGCAACTACATTATACAAATACAGTGTTAGCATTAGCAAGACCAGTGTTGTGAGAGCATAGGATTTCTCTGTAAAACACAAAGACCAAAAACTGGGTAATGATGTGACGAGGACAGAGAAGGCATGTGAGCATTAAAGAGTTTCAGGCCAGCTGCAAGACTACAGAATTTTATCAAAAGAAGTTTCAGGGAAGTCAATGTAGCAGCACTTTGAACTTTTCCCATAGTCAATGAGAACTTTCATCCATTGTGAAATATTCACTTTGAATGCCTTTTTCCAAGAAATTAGAGTAATTTATCCTTTACTTTTGAAGCTAGTCTGAAATACCAAATACCTAAAACACATACCCACTCTCTTTGATGTGTGAGGAATAAGCATTTCTGAAAACTAGGCCAGTGAGCTGTCCTTCACAGGTCCAGCATATATTTATTTATTTTGTTTATTTAAAAATTTCTATGCCGCCCCATTCGCTGAAGCCTCGGGGCGGCTTAAAACATCAGTTAAAATATAAACCACTAAAAATATAAAACACATTAACATTATAAAATAAGTCACCCTGGTCGAAGAATTAAGCAAATAATATTAGCAATTAAATTGACGTTTGAATAAAAAGGTGAATATATGCTACATCTGAAAGTCCTTTTAGGGAGCAGCACCAAAGAACTTGATTGTCATTGTAATATTACTACTAAGCAGGGTTGAAATACATTTGGAAACATCATAAAGTCAACAAAGCATTTTCATCTATATGCATTATTTTCTAGAACTCTGTGTGTGCGTAATTAATAATGCTTTGTGTTTTGTGGATAGACTTTCCAGATCGCTTATTTTGTGGTTTATCATTAATCTTCATACTTTGCATAAGCTTATATGGAGGATTTCTCGTATGAAATGTGGGAACTGTCATGAACAAATATTAAATATTAGTACTGTAATATCAACACTGCAGCTGGTATCATAAGAGGAAAAACATTGTGAAAGTGGTACTCCCTATGAAAAGCAATAACATCTGGTAACATGTGCTCCTTTAACAGTGCATTATAAATGAAAGTATGAAAGCATGATTTTGCCTTGTTTATACTTGAAATCTCTGGCAAGCACTTAAATGTAACCTATGTGTTACAACATAAACCCGTCAACATTTAAATTTACCCCAGGACAAAGGAATCATTTAAGAAAATGTAACAATACAATATTTGCAAAAGAAGGCAAACACAAAGGTCATGTTCTCAGGTTAGTAAAGTGGGTGGTTTTGCATGTTACAGGGAAAGATTAGGAGAGGACGTGCAAGTGTCCCCTCCATCTTTTTTTGGTTTTAGCATCCTGTGTGAACCAGTGATTTGCACATCTTCATCATGATAGCATGTGCAGATTATTTATGCTTAATGAGATCATGCATCTTAACACATGGAAGATACTGAATTCACTATTTTGTCAGTTATACTGAAAGGTGAAAAGAAAAGTAACAAGTTATTCAAACCTTCCCTGAAGGATTTTCCTGAAAGTGTAAATTTACCAACAGCACATATTCAAACCTTTAATATCACAGATGGTACATAAATGGTACTTTAACTGTACACGAGGCCACACGATCCGGTTCTATGTCTACAGGATTTCTTTTTACTGCACTAGTTAATCCTTAGTGTGATATTCTCACTGAGACTCTTCAGTTGCTGCTGATAAAAATGCTTCCACGTGAATTGAGTTCCATGTAATTGTCCTCCAATGTGCACACGGATTGGCAGCACCAATCGCCACCAACAGTGCAGCTTCCACGGTTTGATGTCATTGGTGCAGATATGGTCCTTCCACTTGATCCTGCCAATACACATAGTGGCTGTTTGCAAATGCGATTAAAGCTATTTGAAGCCATCCTGAAAGCAAAGCATTGCTGCAATCCCGCAGTTACGGTGGATCCAGCTCCTGCCCACCATCCCCACAAAGGACATTATATAGTGTGTGTACTTTAAGGATGGTATGACTGTATCTGTTCCACCAATATCGCTTGGGTCCTATGGATTTTGCTTTATTGAAAATTCTTGAACTGAAGCTAAGTACTAACTGAATACTGATACTTGAACCAAGAAGTGTTTTTTTGTATTAAATGTCAATGTCGTAAAATTCAATTTTGATGTGTTTTTTCAAGAACCAGGTGCTTCTCTTATGGCAGTTCAGTTATACCAGCATCAGGCACCCTAATCTTCTATCAGAAGGCAACTTCAGAACTCCAGAACTACATGTATCTTTGAAACATTTCAAATATTTTTCAGGGAGGTTATATTCCATGTAGCTCTGGGTTAAACTATTTTCCCGTTTGACAAGATGCTGTCCTTTCTGTTCCACATAGAGAAGCTGGCTGGACTAGCAGCTGAATGAGACCAACACTGGCAAGGGTAGAATCTGTGGCACCTGAGGCTGCAGGCTACTTTATGAAGGCTAGAACAGATTGTGTGAGATACAGGGCTCTGTCTTCCAACAGAAAAAAAAAACAGTTGAGAGTCATGAGAACAACAACCAGCAACTGCTGCCCGAGGTAATCACTTCACGTTGCCTAGTAAAGCAAAGCCTGCTTTTGTGAGACTGCTTTATACTTGGGCTTTGAGTATGCTCCAGACTAGTCCCATCGTCGTCCCACCCATCCATTCCTGCATGCACTGCTCTGTTCCGCCCCTGAGTCTTTCCTGCTGATTCTCTCCTCTACCCTGGCAGCACTCCCGTGAGAGCTGTTAATCATGCGCTGCTTTGATCCCTTGAGGAGTCACACTGAACCTCACCTCCTTTTACGCAGAGCCCTGTCTCTAGGTCTTGTGCTCAGCTGGCTGATGCTACTTGCAGAGCTTGTGCCGGGTGGGGGAAGGTCTTCCTAGGAAGTCCTTAGAAGGTGCCTGTCTATCAGGGATTATAGCACTGGGCTAGACAGATTGTTTGGAGGATTCTTAGGACAGCTCCTTATCACTTTCACGGATGGCAGGTTTTGCACAAAGGTGACCAAACACTTCAGTTGCTTACTGCATGGCACACTTCAGTCCACACAGTTCAGATTGTCTCGCAGGACTGGAGTGGATGGGTGACTATAAAATGATCAGTATCATGGGCTACAGAATACACGTTTGCGCCTGAAATTGGACATCTCATGAATGCAGCTTTTTTAGAAAGTAGGAAATAGGTCCTTCTTAATTTTGGATTAAAACTTTGTGATTGAGCTTGAGCAGGAGAACACTCCTATTCACACATTGATAAACCCAAAAGTATGCAACTTCTGGTGCTGACAGATAGGAGAAGAGGAACAGAAAAAGGGTATGTGTTGAACGAAATGAGGCTAGACATCGGGCTTGAGTCCCCCTGACAGTCACCCCGTGGCTGGCATGTGGCAAAACTATAAGCATAAAATATTTAGGCTGCTTTCTCTCCACCCCTTTCCCCGTTTTTGTAGCTCCCTCGTAAAATAATAGCTCTTGCTGGGCATTTTGTCTATCTCCGTCTAGGTTTCTCCGGTTCACCATCTAATTGGACATTTGTAACCAACAACTGAAGAAATGTGCATAGCTGCATGTGTTGTGAATTACCTTTTACAGAGCAATTATGAGCTCAATTCATGATGAACCAAAGCCATAACGAACCTCTGAAAACTGCTGTTTCTGTTTTGCTTAAGCACCGAACGCCCTAAAGTCCATAAAATTCATATTGAGATTAATTTCGCTGGCTGTCACAGGACGCATACACGAGCGCATAAAAACATGTCCGTGTTGGGGAGAAAAGGGAAAGAAGCAGCATGAAAGCTAGAGGGAAGGGACTGAGGAGGGGACCCCCTGCCCCGCCCGCGCCCCGCCTTTACCTAAGCAAATCCCTGTGGAATTACAAGAGGGAAGCGGCCGAGGTTCCTAAAGAGCTGGCAGGACACCCAGCAAGGTGAGCCGCTTCCGTGCCGTGGGGAAGAGAGCGAGGCACCACCCTGGGCTGCTGCTCGGATAAAGGGGTTGAATTTCCCTTCCATCGCTGCTCGTGGTACTCGCTGCCGCCCGCCGCCTCCCCCGCCCCCTTCGCATCGCCTGCTTCTCTTTCCATGTCTCTCTTTTGTTGCTCTGCAAATGCCATGCTGTAAATTGCCTGAGATTTCGAGGCAAGCGGGGAGGAGGAGGAGGCGTGTGCGGGCGGGGGGGGGGTTGGGGGGAGACAGGGAGAGAATCAGGTCAGCCGGGCGCCTGGCTTTTCCATAGCGGAGCTCGGGGTGGAGAAAGGGGAGAGGGGGCGGAAACACAATCATTTTATCAATTCAAAAGACTGATTTGATGCCCTTGATTGTCATTCGTAGGGAACTCCCTTCCCCGGCCCCCCTTTCCCCACTGTAGAGATGTGGATGGCCGAGCGGGAGGCGGCGGGGGTAGAAGAGGGAGGGAGGGAGGCAGCTCGAGAGAAGCGAGCCAGCGAGCAATGGGATGGGCCATGCTGCCTAAGCAAGTCCCACCTATGCTTCCCGGGGGCTGATTGGCTGCTGGGGCTCCGATCCCCGCCTCACGGCCAATCGGAAAGCCACGACTGGGCGATGATGGGCTGCCTCTCCGTGGAGGGATTCCTGGAGAAGCTGCAGAGCTTCCACGCTTTATCTCCGGCTCTTCCCCCCTTCCCTCCTCCCCGCCCGCTCGCTCGCTCGCTCGCTCCGCCGCCCGGTGTCTCTCCTCCCCCTCCTCTTAGCCAGCCTGCCAGCAGCCGCTGAAACTTCACCCCCCGCACAAAGCCCGTGCACTGAGGGGAGTGGGGAAGGGGGGGCGCTCCACAGACCTGCTGGTGCCTGCGCGCGCGCGCGCGCGCGTGGGAGGTTACTCGCATCCGTGCACTTTTGCGCGCGCGCGCGCGCGCGTGTGTGTTTGCGTGTGTGTGTGTTGTGTTTGTTATTGAAGTCTCCCATCCCAGGAGAGAGCGAGGAAGAGAGAGATTCTACTAGTCGCCGAGACGAGAGCACTGAAGGACAGACGCCTCCTGCTTCTGGTTGCCAGGTAAGGCAGCCTAGCGCTGGGCTTGCTTGCTGTTTCTTCACCTGATGGTTTCTGTGATCCTTTTGTGCGTGTGTGTGTGCGCGCGCGTGTGCATCTGTACAACACATAGGACCTGAGCCATGGGCCGAGCTAAGGATGGAGGTATCGAGGTGGCCTCTTGGAAAGGACAGTGAGGGGACAGATATCGGGGAAGCAGTTCGTCCGATTCCTGCTGCTGACTTGAAAAAGCTGGGCTGGGTGGATGTCTTGGCAATCTCCACCCACTCTGCTCCGAAAAGCCCTCCACCCACCTAGTTTTTCTCTTCTGGAGGAGAAGTCAGCTGGTGGGTGACATGGGGTGAAATGGAAAGAGGTGGGGGTGGGAAGGCAGGGAGGAAAGGGGTGGGCGAGAGGCATGCGGGAGGATGAATCCTTCTCGCTCTCCAGTGACAGGAACGGGCAAAACCGGTGTCCAAATCAGCAAAACTGCTTATAGGGCAGGAAGCAAATCCTTAAGCTCTGGGTGACAGATAGGAGAACCAGCTTCCGAAAGGATCTGTCTGCCAGTTGTTTTTGTTCTTCTCCCAGGAGCGGGAGGGAAGAAGGGGATTTAAGTTTAATGCAGTTCAGTTTTAAGTAGTAACCTTCCGACTTCACATTTCTTCTACGATTGACTCTTTGGTAAAGAAAGAGAGTTTCAACATCAACCATTTCCAACCTCAGGTATTAACCCCCATCCTCTCTCCCAGTATATTATGTGCAGCAGATATATAGCACTGAAGGTTGGATGCAGATATAGATGTTATTCTCCAGTAGTATTCCCTAAAGGTCGTGCAGGGATTTTGTTGTTGTGGTTGTGATGGTACGTAACAAAAGTAGTGCTTTTGAGATTTAAAAATAACAATTATCACAGATCTTCCATTTATCCTTGCTATTGAGATCTGGCAGATTTGTAATGTTTAACTTCATCTTTAAAAAATCTCCATTCTCCCCCCCCGCCAATTATCTCTGTACTTTTAGAAATAATTTACAATAGCTTATTGATAATGTATGTTTAGCATACAGCATTGTTGTGCTGATAAAAATAAATGTGTGCTTACTTACCTTGTTAGCAAAAAGTTAAAGAAGCAGAAGCCAAAAAGTTATGAAATGGTTGCCATTCTTCCCCTCTCCTCTTGAAGGGTACCATGCTTCTTGTTTTTTTGTTATAAAGATACCAAGCCTCTTACAGGAGTATTGTATGTAAATTAAATGCACTCATTGGGATGAGTCTTTATGGCAGTTTCCACAATCTATAATTCAGTCATCCTTGATGTAAGCTGCCTTTTACCACTGTTCATCAGAGCCAACTGAGTGATTTTGATCAGATCAGACCAAGTGGTAGAAGGAAGCCTCTAGGTAAATGCAATTGGAAAGCTTTTTAAGTGCAGTTCTAAATGAGCAGGGAAAAATATTTGGCCACAGTCTATAGAATGATACTATTCTCTGATCAGCATGAGACATGCCAAGTTCTGATTTCCAAATGCCTGCTTGTGACTAGAGATACACCTCTGTTCTTAGATGGTGCCGACCTTGTACATTTTAGCATAAGATAGTGTATTTTCACATCATTTACCCATTTTTTATTTCTTCTGGTTTCCTTTCAGAGAGTATTGATTTAAATTACTGAAATGTTATAACCTATTATCTGACCCTTATTTCTGCAATCATGTTTTAAACCTATGAACAGCTGCCCTAGTTTTGCACACATTCTTTAGTATGGTTAATGGAGAGAGTTATTTTTAATTCTAAATCGGATATAACAAGCAGATTATAAGTATCAGGGCAGAGGATTGGTTGAGTCAACAAAAAGTCCCAGAGGGTTAATCTTAAAACCTTTATTTAAAATCATACCTGCAACTTGGTGAAAATGAGTGATTTATATGCATTCATTATGTTGCAGTGGACAAAGCAAAACCACAAGAAAGCTTCAGATCTCTAAACATACTTTGTCTCTTATGACTAAGTATCTCTGACCTATTCCAGAAAGGTAGCCGGGTTAATTTGTTGCAGCAAAAACAATGAAGAATCTTGTGGCACCTTGGCAACTATCAAATTTATTACAAGAAGTCTTTAAGGTGCCACAGGACTAACTGTTATTTAAACTTGACCTAGTTTTATGTTTAAAAGAAATTGGCTTCTCAGAGTCATTGCTTTTTTGGTTGTAGTCTGTTGGTAATGCCTAGGGAATGGTAGTATATTACTGGGTTCTGCTATGATAGAACATTTGAAATATATAAATGAACTGAAAATTGAAAAGTATAGGGATAGTTGCTCACAGCCCTCATCTGTATGGGTATATTTCCACTGAAGTCAATGGATCTATTTGACACTGTAAGCGCACTATGAATCTGATTTGTAGGCAGTGAAAAACAGTAGAACAGGCTGATCCTGGGAAGAGAGGAAATTTTGAAAAGCCGTGACAAGACCTAGGAAAATGGCATTTTGTAGGAAACTGTGACTCTGTTGCACATTCAGAAGCATGAAATGTGTCTCTGTAGCTATTTCATACCAACCTAATTTTTCTCTGCATTAAAAATGAATAAATGCCCCTTTTTAATGATAGATACTTCTGAAAGCTCTGTTTTAAGCATTTTATTTGGGAATTGGAAGTTTTATTCCAAAGATCAAAGCCTGACTCACTCCTTCCTCCTTCTCACAAAACATTGACAAGCTATGTCAAGCTTAACTTATCTGACAGTTGTACATAGGGAATACTGGGTGAAGAAACATTGGACTGGAGGAATATCAGATGTTGTTTGTCCATATAATTACCACAAGACCAAATATAAGCATCTTGCCCGGAGTTGGAAGCAGAGCTTGGTGGAGAAATACAGAAGCAGAAAGGGACACTTTAGTCGAGATCTGACGGAGGAATTTCTATATTTGTCCAGGCAAACCTTCAGGACAAAATAAGTGTTCATAGTAATTTGATTGGTTTGCGGTTGATATATTACAATATCTACCATGCCTGATGAGCTCTCTCTCCAAAAAGTACAAAGTTAATTGTAGATTTCTTTATGTTGCTGTTGTTTTTTATTTATACCGTAAGAAAAAAGGTTCAGGCACTGGTCACTCAACTCTGTTTAATATTCTGAGATCAAGGAATTAAAAACCTTGGGAAAGAGGTGAAGATTAACATTCAGAATATTACCTGTGGCACTTGCTATAAAAGTTGAATAGTATGTAGCAGACATTTGATCTATAATGGAAAAAATGTAACGGATCAGACACCATCCTGAATATTCCAATGGCACCATTTGGGGGGCGGGTGATAATATTCCCCCACCACTCAGACCTGTGAATTCAGTTACCTTAATATATAATTCCACAATACAAGAACCTGACTAATTTGGCTTTTGTTGGTCCTCCAGAAGATTTGTTTGTTTTGAGTATTATTCTATATCCAGAAGAGCTTAATTAGAAATATACACATGGAAAGCTTTCTGAATAATGCTTGGACTTGTATGTATTCAGGGTATTTACAAAGAAAGCTTCACCTTAAATATGCCAGGTAAGTGATTAAATACTGTACTGCATAAACAAATAGGGGCTTTTCATGTACAAAAGTAATCTGTACAATACATTGTTTCTCTCCTGCCACCCCCCTCCCCATGCTATGCACCAGTTTGAAAACCTCCCATAATATCTCATCTGGTGCAAAATCACAGCACACAGAAATGTGGCATCCAGATGAATACTGAACGGAGGATAGCCTCTGTAGCAAACTTTGAAGGATTGTTTGCATGCAAAGCTAAGGCAGAGGAAACACCAATATGTTGCTTATCTGAAATGCGCTTAGAAAAGGCAAAGTGGAGCTCTTAAACAAACTGATATCTGTGATAGAGTATGTAACAGTGACAGGACCTTTGCACATGTATGACTTCATGAGCATTTATTAAATTGATCCTTCTGATACTTGGCTCCATTTTTGGAATGGCACTCGTAGAACTTTTTTTTCCCTCCATGGTAACATACTCTGCAATTCTATAAGTGTACATCTCAAGAACTTTCCCTCACAAGTAGTTCCATTGACCTTGGTGATATAACTCTGGAAAAAGCAGTTTGAGGATTGTAGCCAGAACCCCTAAGACAATAGCAGTTTTAAGTAGTTTCAGTTTGATCTAAAATTGCTCTGGGATGCCAACATTTTCTCCAACGTTTTCCAGCATTACCAAGTGAATTCAGTAAAATTGATAGAAACATAAAATAATAAGGACCCATGCTGGGACAGCTGTATCCTTTCTATTATATGCCAGCCCAACTAAGACAGTTTTCAGTACTTCCAGCATAGTAGTAAGAATCCAGTCTATTGTGAGGACAGCCACAAGAATGTCAGTTCGTATGTTTCAAGGCTCCTCACTTGACACTGGAAAAGTAGTCCTGGTTGGTCACAAAGTGTCTATTGAGCCATCAGGCCAGATTTAGTACAGTCTTTAGCTATATGTATAATAGGTAATATGCTGTTTGTTTTTTTCACCTGCCATAACATTCTAACTACAATAAACAGCCAGACTCCATAAGGCAAAGCATTCGGATAAGCAATATAAATATTTACACAAGTGACACTGAGAAGTATAGCTAAAGAGGGATACACAGTTAACTCATGTGATTTCATGATTCAGGCAAATGTGATTACATGATTATTTTGGTGCAGTCTTGAAGGCCTACATACCAAATCTTTCTTACGTAATGAAAGGGACCCGGAATAAATCATAACCTGCAAATTCCAAATTTGAGCCAAGCAGTGTGTACTTCCTTGTGCTGTGATTTAACACTCTTGAGTGGAGGAGTCTTCTTTTTTAAATTATGTTGCATATTTTCATTGTGTATCTTTTTCTTATACCTAATACAATTTTACCAAGTTTGACCACTATGTGGGGTGCTATTCATTCCAAGATTAATAAAATTATTTTTATGAGGGAAAGTAGTGTGGTGAAAGATTAGACTGTTTCATTTTTGTGTGAGGGCAGTCTCTCCACACAATTTCCCTAGTACCCCACTGCTATCATGAAGATATTCAATGAAGGATGTGCTGTAATACTCTTTTTTTCTTTTTTGCTGATACTTGCTATCTGTTGATACGTTTGAACCAAGCTTATAGCAGTATGGGATAGCCATGAAGCTCTCATCAGTATGTTTATACTACCCTGTTGTGCTTTCTTGTGAATAACTCTAAGAAACTAGCTATTTCAGCACAAATGCCAATGCAGACATTGTCAAGAAAGCCTTTATTAAGGTCTCCTCTGCATGGTGTCAAGTCACAATAAAGACTGCACTCCCAATTTGATGCAGGGGTTCTCAATTAAAGTCAGGCTGCAGGTTTATTAGGGGACAGAATCTAATGGAGACTTTGCACGACAGAAAGCATTTAGACTTGCATGAAGTAGGGCTCCCATTTTCACTGTTCCGTCACCACAACCACCCCTGTGTAACATGTGTAGTATTAGCAGGCTCCCCTAACCATCAGCAACAGCTGTTCAAGAGGCAAAGGGGACTGAAGTGGACAGAGGGATTGGCAAAAATTGGGTGACTTGCGTTACATAAAAAGAAGAGCTTTCTACCAGTGTAAAGCCATCACTGGATATAGTCTGAGAACATTGACCACATTTGTGTATGGCTATTTCTGGAATTACTGACATCAATGTTTTGATGAATGTAAAAACAGTAATGATGCTTTCATTATGCACATGAATGATCCAGATGTGTGGCCTCAGAAAGAATGTGCAAATTGTCATGTGTGTGAGTCTGTGTGTGATACTCACATCCTCTAATTCATGATGTTAGTATCTGCAGTCATATTCAGTTGAGAGATGTAGAAACAATCCAGAAATATTTACTGGATGTTTGCTGCACTCTATGTTGTAGCCTTGATTAACTGGAAGGGTGTGTGTGGGTGTGCATATGGGTGTGAATAGGTGAAGAACTGAGATGGTAGAGCAGAAAGTTGGTCAGCATTCCATGAGCCTCTGTTTGCAGGGATAATATGGCTAGTCTATGAATAATAATAGTAAATCGAAAATACCATGACTTAGAGCCAGGGCACAAGGGGAAAAAAAAATCAAAGACCTCAGCAGAGGTCAAATAAATCTTCATGGTACTCAGTAAACTGCTTCTGGCTTTAGGCAGCTCTAATATTTTATGTTAGTTCATTTTTATAATGGTTTACAAAGTGGAATTGAAATGTTGTTTTCTATTTGAACATATCAACGTGTCTCTTTTTGATAGTTTCCCAATTAAGTGCTAAAAGAAAAGTGCTGCTTGAAAACCATTTAGATGAAAAGGAAAGCTTTAAGGGACACAATCTGTCTGCCTTGACTGCTATTTCCAGACTTCTGTCTATTTTTCTAAATGTAGAATTACTGAAAAAGATGGCCTTGATAGTTTAAACTTTTAAGATAATTTAGTGTGAACCCTGTGCATTTCAACATTTATTAAGCATGTTTATTGACAAATGTATTATTGAGATTAGAAGAAACAGGAATTAGATCTATTTACAAATAATTGGTGGTGATAAATCATGTTCACTAATACAGCTTCTCTCACCTAGTGCCTTCCAAATATGTCAGATTATAAGTTGCAGAATCCCTAGCAAACATAGCCAGGGGAATGCTGGTTGAGGGTAACAGGTACTGAAGTGCAAGATATCTAGAGTACACCAGGCTGAGGAAATCTGACTTAACATAAGAATGTCATTAAACACTGGAATCAGAAACTGGATGTTGTTTGCTCAAATGATGTCAATTTGCCTACAGAGGACTAAAGAACAAGGACCTTGAAGGTATAACCAGGACTTTTCGAGTGGTTGAAATAGATCCCTAAGGCTGATGTATATTTTGATTCTTGTTTTTGGTCTTTCATTTGCAACTACTTGATGTATTAAGTACATATTAATCCCACGTGCAAAAGGAACATACATGTGTAAAGTAATATTACTTAGACATCAAGGGTATGTTTTCATTCTTATTTTTGCATGGGTTGAAATAGGCCTTAATCTGATATAATGAAGCCTTCAAGTAAACTTACCTACTTGAAACTGGACATATTTGGCCATGGGTGAAGGCAGCTTGCTGGCATCCCTATGCACAGCCTCGTTGTGCACTCATGTAGCTCCCTAAAGGAGTGATCTCGTCACTCCATTTTCCCCAGAAATAGCTGCCCCAGAGTAAGGGCTAAGGTAAGGTCTAATGGGGCTTTTCCCATATGGACTGCAAAGCTCTGTGATGGATAGGGAAGCTTCCCCACAAATGTTGAAGGTGCTACTGTAGGCTTCAACCACAAGAACACATTTAAATGAAATGAAATGAAAACCGATCAATGTGTGTTAAACAAAATTATATGTGAAGTTTCAGGTTTCTAGGTTTCTCAGTCTTTGCACTGTGGCACTGAAAGACATATGGACAGACATCCTTTTCTACCACAGATAAGTATCCATTTTTCAGAGTTTATTGCAAACTCAGTTTAATTTGCATTACACTGCATCTTTGCTTCAAGCAGGGCATTTTTATTAACATAAAAGCAGCCATTCTAGTTTGAGGAGGCATTGAATTGCACTGACAAATTGATAGATTTAAACTGAAATCTGTGTAGCTCATCATTTCCTTTTTCCCTAGGGTGCCCCTCCTGTAGTACTGTGGTATTTGCTGTTATGAAAGCTGTGCATGTCATTCTCTGATCTTGAACCAAGCATTCTGATATAAAGATACACATGCATTAAGTTTACACATTTTCAAGGGTGCAAAGAAAACTCTAGTTAGGGGTGTTCATCCATTGTACAGTGTCTGCAAGAATAAAATACTAGCTTGGCCTTGGTCTTAATGTTCTTTCTTTTTTGGGGAGTGGGAAAGGTGCTAAAATGACAGTTCTGTTTTTGCAGGGCGACACATAAAAATATTTTAGCTGCAATCCTAACCAAGTTTAATAGGGAAGAAGGGCCAAAACTCACCTTTTACTAATTGTGTAGTATGTAGCTGAGGCTTGTTGCACCTTTGGCGATTATGTAAGCATGCATGGCTCTAGTTTGTATTGGGACCGTATGGCTCTAGAAGGGGCGGGGGGTTTCGCTCATTTTTGCCCTTAAGTTTTGTCCTGCAACTGAGTTATAAAGAAGAAGAAGGTCTTAATTAGAGTCCAAGGTAGCTTTTTACCTGCTCTCTTTTTTTTTTACACTCTGTCCCCCGACACTGGGAGAAGAATTTGGATGAAAATAGGTTGTGGGAATGGTTTGACGTTCCCCTTTTGAGCACCATGGTCCCGAACTAAAAACAGGGGCATAAGCTTATGTCAGAATAAATAGTAAAACATACTACTCAGTTAGTGTAATGAGTAGTTTGGCTTTTAAGTTCTTCTGAAGACAGTGAGACTTATTTCTGAGTAAACCCAAGCAGGCCTGTGCTGTCAAGACCTCAGATTTGTTGTTAGAATCAGACAGTGATTTGATGCTTCAAAATCATGCTTATTTAGGCTAATGAAGTGTGAGAACTGCTCATTCTCAGATGGCACTGACAGCCAGGCTCCTGACAGAAGGACACTGTCACTTGAAACTTCTGGAGCCAGAAGGACTGAACTGATCTCAGGGAGAAGCTGAATTCTAGTTTCCTGCAATCTAATAGGCATGTATGCAATGACAGCTATACTTCTACAGAACTGCTTATTTAGGTTATATTGTCTGTACTTAGTATATTTCTCACATACTTGTGTCCCCATCAACGTTCTCTAGGCACCACTCAGGATAGTTAAAATACTATAAAGTAATCATGATGTTTGAGTCATCCAACTGGGCTGGCTGCTGATATCTTAACAGCTTCCTGGTGGTATATGCAAGAGGGACTAACAGGTTTGGGTTGGGGTAGGAAACAAAGGAAGATAGGAAGTTGTCTTTTACTGAGTTAGATCCTTGATCCATCCAGCCCAGTATAGTTGGCTTCAACTGGTAGCAGGTGTCCAGGATTTCAAATAGGAGATTTTTCCACCTCTATATGAAACTGGACCTCCGTACCGAGCTATAGCCCTTACCCTATCTCATAGCCATCCTTCCAGTTCTACCAGGGTCATGACTTTGGGGATGACACATGCTTTGCAAACAAGGCATTTTGATTTTAATTCCAGGAACTGCCAATTAAAACAATCAGTCTACTGATGATTCAGAAGACCTCCCTGCTTAGGACCCTGGAGATCTGCTGCCCATCGCAGTGTTTTTAGGGGCTGGATCAACTCCCATCAGCTACTACCAGCATAGACAATGGTCAGCAATGCTGGGAGTTGCACTCCAAAACACTTGGAGAGCATAAGGTTGGGGAAGATGGACAACTAGTTCAATCTGTTATATGACAGCTTCCTGATACCCATTTAGCTCCTTTTAAAGAGAATGCTGAGAGAAATTGATTAAACCATTAATAAAATATTTTTATGGGAATGATTCTTCTACTCTGGCATTTATGTGTTTATGGAATGTATCCTCTTAGGGTACTGGAAATGTTGCCATTTTTTTAAAATATGCCTGCAATTCATATTTAAAATGTGCTCATCTATTTAAGTGAAAATATTGTATTAATTGTACTTGTTTTAATTGTGTTTTGTTTTTTCCTACTTCCATTTTATTTATTTTTAATATTCCTGGTCTGTGACCATAATTAAAATAAACAGTACAGTACCATACCCGTTTAGCTCATCCAGTCTTCTGTTGTCTCTGTTTCTTTTGTCCATCAGTGGTCCCCAAACCTTTTCAGTCTGCTGCACCATTTCCTCTTGGGTCACAACCCTAGTGCCCCCATCTTCTGTCTTTTTATTAGGTCTTTTGCTCTACTGCAAATTTAGACTGCCCCCAGGGAAGTGGTACCACACACTTTGGAAGTCACTAGTTTATATATTGCTTAACCTATTATTTGCACTCACTGATATGCAGAACCAACTTATTCTTTGAGCAGTTGTCTTGGAATACAGACAGAAATTTGCACCAACTATTTCTGTGATAAGGCTTTTTTCTTTCCACTGTATCACCTGGTCACAGAAGTAGCCTCTTTGATCTTCTGTAGTTATGCCCCCTGCTGTTATACTGCTAATATAAATAGACCATTTCAATGAGCAGGTATTTGCACAGATCTGCTGGCTTTGATCATAAGCAAAGTGTTCTGTGTGAGCATTGACTGGCACAATTGGATGTAACATTAGGTACAAAATCCTAACATTTTTTCTCTGTCCTTTAGAAACATAATCCTGGGAGTGAGTCTCACAGCAGGTGAATTTAAATATATTTGACCTGTATAGATTGCTTTAGATTTTAGAATATATTTAACTGAGTTACACTGAATAGTTCACAAAGGTGCAGAACTCAAGTTTTATGCTGTCAATCATTTAGACAGCACAGGGTTAAATGCCTTGACTAGGTATGATTTTTCTTTACATAGTTTTCAGGTTATGGCTTTGAGGAGTCTGCAAGCAACTGAAAAGGTTAGCCTGAAGAGTATTGTCAAGATGCTTGGCAGATATTAGACAGGAGGCTTAATTTTGTCACCAGAAACACCTTAGTGGGACTGGACTGTCCCACAGGTAAAATGGGCATTGTGGGAATATCAGGAAGACTGTACAACTACATCTTTTGCCAAATACATGAGGTTTCTTTTGCTTAGAATTTATATTAGTTGGTCTTGTAGCTCCCATGCTTCTCTACAAGCACAACTAGTTCTTGGGGGTAAGAAGCATGAAAAAATGTCCGTGGCCCATAAGTTTGGGGCCTGATCAAAATGAATGGATTCTTGCTACTGCACTGCTACTCTTCTCCTTCCTAGTTTAGTTGGCACATGGATTCCACTGTCCCTGCTGAGACTGTAGAAGTCAACATATGGCAGCAACACTAACAGGCGGAAAAAACAGAGTAATTGACGTGCTAGTGGAAGCAGGAGGTTGAAAGGGAGATGTCTCAAGGAAAACAAGTACTTCCATTGGCAGTGGATTTAGTGGTAATGAATGGAGAAGCTGGGACTAGAATTTCAGGAACATGCAGAGCATTACTTCACTTCACAACCCACTGACTTATTCAGTGGTGTTTTCTGAACACTGCTATAATCTGTTAATTTATTGATAAAGTATCTCCTAGTCTTTAGTCATAAGAATGAAATACAGAACCTCCACATTCAGAGGCAGTATACCACTGAATCCTAACTTCTGGAGGGATGCACTGGTGATCCTCTGGCAAACATCTGACTCATGAAGAGGCCTCCTTTGCGACTGATACCACTTTGATTGCACTTTGCCATGATGGTTGACACTCTGGGGCATGAGGTGGTTGCTCAACCTCCTTTTCTGATTATGAGTGGAGCTTCTGAAGAGAAGCCATTTTCCCCAAGGGCTCAGGATCTTCTTGGTCAGCCCAAGGGCCCATTGAAATGGCTTATTCCCTCAGACATCCAGTTTAGAAGGCTCGAGCTTGGCATGCTCCAGATATTTTGGGCTCCTACCTGCCCGTTGGCTGTGCTGGCTGGTTTCAGGTCCTGTCAGAGCAATTTGCTCACTAGGAGCTCTCCTAAGTGCTGAACAACCAGTCTGCTTGCCACACGTTATCTTACTATTTCCATCCCATCCATTTGTACAGTGCAGTCAAGGCAGTGAACATGGAGTGGTCAGATTTTATTTTAATAAAATTTAATAAAAATAATAACAACTGGGTGAGGTAGATTAATCTGAGCAAGAACTGTGCCTTGAATTTCAGGCCAAAGTATGACTTTGAACCCAATCCTAAATCCACCTCGTTCTGTGTTCATTGCAGGGGCTTGTGGCACTAGAATGAGACCCTGTCACACATAGTGACCTGTTATTTATTCAGTCTGGAACTGGCTGCTGGTATCATTCTAAGGTCTCAATAGCAGAACGATCTAGCTAGTTCTGCTAGATCTAGCTAGTTAAAAATAAACTGCATTATTCAAAGCTGAGAGTTCATGCACAGAGTTTCCTTATTATAAAGAAAATGACGTGTCTCTTCGAAAAATCCCCACAGAGCTGTCAAAAGTGAGCAAACCAGATCCTTGAATTGAGTTTTTGAATGGTAATTAAAACTTTTACTATGAGCTCATTAGGAAGTCAGAAAGTTGGATTTGATCCAATTTAACATGTAGAGATTTAAAATATACCATGTAGTCTTAAAAATACCTAGAAAAATGGTTCTGGGCATAAATTATCATGAATTTCCCCCAAGTAGGCTGGTACAAGAGTTCTCTAAACAGTTTTGTCATGCATTTATAAAGTTGTTCAGTTAAGAAAACATTGCCCAGTTTAGGGAACGGTTGACAAATGTGGGGCAAATAGTTGGTTTTAAACTGGCACAAAAGTACTTTTGGAAAAAAAAGTGAGGGTTTCATTCAGAAGCAAGTCCTCTTGAGTTCAACAGGGCTTAGTCCCAGTTTAATGAATACAGGATTGCAGCCTTAATTAAATAACCACTTTTTCTGCAAATAGAATGTTCCCAGATGGTACAGACCTAAAGCCAGAGAGCCTTCAGGTTAAAGAACCAATTTTGCTCACTTTGTACTACTAGGATTTGTAGCACTTCCAAGCCAAGCAAAGACACTGCTCCGCAGAGATGATTCGGGACTGGGGAGCCAAGCCTTTTGTGGGCAATATTTAAACACTATTAAGTAGTCATGATTTTGGCAACACATGATCCAGTCATAGTTATGATATCTTAAATGGCAGCAGTCTGTGATGTTGGAGCTAAGTGTGTGAAAGTGTTTTTAAATGTAGCACTGGGGAATAAAATGGAAGGGGGAAAGAGTTTATAAATATGAAGCAGGAAAATTGGTTTCATGAAGGATGAGACACGAAGTATATTTGGGACTTATAACATTTATCTTCTTAAACTTGATGCTGATAGTTGCTTCATAGGATTGAATATTTCTCACATCCGGCCTAAACCCAAGTGTTAAATTAGAGCAGGAACACCTCAGTATAGCTTGTGAAAAAACCATCACAGCAAAATGGTCATCCTTGTTGATAGCTTCTGCATCTAAAATTTCTCACTCATTTCCAGCATCTTTCTGACTTATGCGATGTCTTGGTAGTTAAGTAAATGTTTTATAAGCCAGATATCAGCTATATATAAATGAAGAATAGGGAGCCTTAAAATCTGTCAGGCTGTCATAGCAATTCTCATTATTCCAGCTTCTTTCCATCTCAATCCTTCATCCACACTGTGCATTAAAAAAAAAGAGGTGAGCATTTGACAGAGACCTATTGAACTTCAATTATTGAACAGAAAATCAGAATATACTTTCAAACTTATGTATTTGCAAAACACAGTCCTGCAACCAGAAGCCCTATTCAGTCATTCTGTATCTCTGGGCTCCAAATATCCAAAGGAACTGTCAAAATTATATGGACTAGTGCCACCCTTTCCTGCTTATAATGTTTTAGGGCATGATCCCATTACACCTGTTTGCACAGAAAAAAGTCCTGCAATTTCCAGAATTCCTTAGCTGGCCATTCTCTTGTGTTCTACTGCAGCCAAAATATTGATTGGTGTCAACATTTGTCAGGATTGACTGTCCAGCTATGTTGGTGCCAAAGTAAATTGTTCAATAATGGATATAATAATAATAAAAACATAGATTACAGCTTAGCCTGCAGCACTGCATGCTTGAGATCTAGTATTCCAATCATTGTCTTCATAGTCAAATACTTGGTCAAATATTAAAGGAGATAATATTTGATTTTCATGTATATATTTCAGTAGGTCTCAAAAGCTATATCCTCAAAGAAATAGTTACATTTGGATTTGTTCTGCTAGGGGCTACCAGTCTGTGCAAAGCATTCTGGTTAGAGAACTCTTATTTCATTTCTTTTTTCTTCTTTCATCTTTCTTTCTTGTCTCTATTCCCTCCGGGGGAATCTGTTGCATGCAACATGTATAGGGACAGGGCAGAAAACATCTGGGGATTCCAACTTCAAATGATTACGTAACACTCTGTATCTTTCTTTTCTTTCTCTTGGTGCTGCCTATCCCTTTCTGTACCACATTCTTTCACTCTTTGTGTTAGCCCACCTCTGTTGGCTGTGTAAAACAGGCCAAAGGTCACATACTTCCCCAACGTTGTTCCAAGGCATGGCATTTGTTACAGTCTCGTGTGTACTGAGAATACATCCCAGAACATCTTCAGCATGGCTTCTGCTACACTGGAGTTGGGTACTATAATGGAAAACTGATAGTAGGAGCAAGCTTTTTTTCCTTTCTTTTATTGAACTTTATCCACCATTTGAATCTTGTCATTAAAGAAATCAGGATAAGCTAGCAAGGTACACTAGAATCCACCAGAACACAGTTCCCTGGAAAATTACAGGTGCAGATAACTCATTTTAATGAAAGATGGCATACCATAGTGCAAAGGTACAGAATTTCAAGCACCTGAGCTGAATTTGACCATTTGGGGTTCCAGTCTGAGCCCCTGGAGTTCCCCAGAAGGCCGCATACTGCCCTCACCCCTTTTTTCTACCTACAGATCAGATTTGTTTTGTACACTTTCCCTTGATTCTAAAAGTTTAAAATTGCTCTTCTCAAGTTAGGAGATCTTGGGAGCTCTTTCAGGCAGTAAGAGTTTGACATCAAATATGCTAGCATTTTTCTCTATTCCTTTTGCTTTTGGCTCTGCCCATGATGGGCATGCAGGTTCTGAGAGCTTTTCCAAAATGGATTTCAGCTCTTGAGCTGAAAGAGGTCCTACATCCTTGGCATTATGGCTGAGCTACAATAATATCCCCAAATTTGAATATGGCCTCTATTTTTTTTCAAATCTGAACTCACTAGAAAGCCGTAGACAAACTGCATCCCTCTTAGTCTCAATTCCATATTTGCAAGGTGAAGTTTATGATAGCAATCTAGTTTCTAGGGTGTTGTAAGGATTAAAACAAGCTAATATGTGTGTTATTCTTTGATTGCTCATATGTGCTGTTTGGTCACAGTGGACTATCTTATATCAACATATATTTCCTAACAAAATAGTGAAACTATCAGAGCAACATATGCATAATCAGTAGTTAAGTACAAAATTATCACTGTAACTATCTTCAATACCAAACCTGTAGTATTATGTATTAGTTTAGAAGTGAAATGGTGTGTCATCAGAATAACATAGTAACTTTTGCATACCTGGGGTTCCTTGGGTAAGGATCAGTATGTTATTCTGTTGTTGTTGTTGTCCCCAAGAGTGTAAAAACAAAACATCAATCAGGAGTTTGGAAGAGGGGGGAAAAGCTATCGTTCTTGTTCTGTAACTCTGCTCCTCTACTCCCTTCAGACTCTAGCAATAAAGTGATTGGGTCTGGTCTGGCAACCCCTTTTCCCTCCTTAAGTCTACCCTCCTGTTAGCTATGAACAGCACTGCAGGACTTTTATGCTGAAAAGAAAGGGATCCTTAGAGCACGCCTGTTGTGATGTATGTGTATCTGTATCATGTATAAGCTTATGACAGCCTGCAAGTTTTAGATTTGCTTGCTGCTTTCTCCCTAGAAGCCTGGGCAGTCTCTGTCTCTCTCTCTCCTATTCTCTCTTTCTCTGTTGGTGCAGATGCTCACGGCTCTGTAGAGGTTGTGTTTTCTTATGTAAGTTAGTAATTAAGAAGCCCTGTGGCCAAGGTACCAGAGTCCCTTGCATGCTGCCTGCAGTGCATCTTAAACACACCCAAAGGCCATTACACCTGTTATTGGCTGGGGACAGAAGCTTCTATTGCAAAGCCTGCTTTGTATATTACTAATACCTCTTTAATTTTGTTTTGGAGGGGTGCACTTACAAGTAATTATCTGGATCTCCTGGTTCAGGTAAACACCCCTTGAAGAGCTAACTAAAACTTTAATTACACTCAGCCCACTGAATGCTGGTATGCATCTGTTAAACAAATATTTAATACAGCTAATACAAATGCATTTTGTTTTTTGAGTAGTTTTCCCTGATGGTGAAAACTTACCTTATCCAAGGCACTAAAATCTAGACTATGACCTGGTTCAACCCATCCCCAGTGAACAGAGGGCTGATCTGAATTGCTGTTTTCATGGTCAAGTGGGATTTTTGCATTTTCTTCCCAGTTTTTCTGGTGACCCTAGAGGTTTTCCCCTATTCTGCTATGGTGTAAAGCTTAATTTTTAAAAACAAAAATAGGTAGGTTATTTCTCCTCTTCTCCATGAAATGCCTGGATGATGTCTATACAGAATTTAAGGTGTGATTAATTCTTTCAAGGGTTAGAGATAGGACTAGATAACCTTCAGGTTTCTTTCAGTGGAAGGCTTCCCACCCAGACCCCAATTGTCACAGGCTGTGTGTGATCATTTGGAAGATTATCATCCTCTTAAAAATGAAGTCTGTCATTGATCTGGATAGACCATATATTGCATAATTGTATCTCATACTGTGCAGAATCAGCATTGGCATTTGAATAGGCCAACATTATTTCAAAAAGCGGTTCTGTTAAAGTGGTCAGTTAAAGCACAGGGTGGATGGATTTTGGACTGTGAAGGTGAGATAAACATTAGCAAAACTTAAAACAAGAGCAATAATGAGATAAGCACCTATCCTTTCATATTTGATCAGGGAGCCCTCATTTCTAATTTTTCCTTTTCATCATTTGCTCTTTCAAGAACAAGATGTTTCTTTCCAGATGGCTCCTGTGTATGCAGGGATGGGGATACATGGCTCAATCTGTTCAGCTGCAGGCTTCCTCCTGAAAGGCATCTTTAGGTGCTAGCGATGCTAGCCTTTTCACTGAGGTTCAATAGCCCATCCCTTAGCAAATCTGCTCATTATGGTGCTTTTATTTCCAGCTAAAAAGGCTTTGCAGTAGCTTCTGCTCAAAGTCAGCAATGATACTGTTCTACGGGTCAGCCAGTACAGAGGGCACAAATTCAGAGAATCCTGGCAGCCCATAAAGGATGACTTCATCCCCATTTGCAGACATGCTCGGGCCAACCCATGATTATGACTCCAATTTTTATTTGAATTTGTGGACAGTTTCTTGCTATTGTGTAGTAGCTGCAAACACATTTACATTCTTAGAGCTGTAGAAAATGCCAGAAATGAGTTTTGGTGGCTATACATTTAGGCTTATATGCTCAGCAGTGTTTGAATATGTGCCCTAAAAGATAATTCAATACAGTTACCATACGGTTATTACTCTTCTGCTAGAAACAAAATCTGTAGTTTTCATTTCAGATATTTTTAAGACAGAGACTTAGATATATGGTCATGTCTGGTAAATGGGCATTATTGTTCCCCGTCCCCTTCAGAGGAAGGCAGCATGCGCTCCAACAGAGCCAAGCTCAAAGAACTAAGGTTCAATTTGGATGCCAGGAAGTACTTCCTGACAGTTAGGACCCCAAGGGTATGGAATGGACTTCCACAGGAGGTGGTTGAAGCCCCATCAGTGAGGGTGGACATGCACATGGTAGACATGTCATGAGCGGAGCCAGCTGGAGCTGGGGGTCAGACTAGATGGCCCAGGAGACCCCTTCGGACTTACTCTGCTACCTAAGAAAGTATCCAATGCTGCCAAGTTATCTCCATAATTCACATAGTGCTAGCATGTGTCTTCTAGTGATTAGCCAATAGCTTAACTTGACAGGTTTCCATAGAAGACTCATTGTCCCATTTTACACTTTTGGCATCCTTACATTTCTATACCACCAAAGTTCTCTGATTCACAACAGTGAGCATAGCACTAGAAAGCTCCTGTGGATCCTGATAACGTCTGGGATGGGCGAGATAGGACTATTTGGAGTCGCAGCTCCAAGTTCCTGCAACCTCAGAGCTGGAGTCTGAAAAGCTAGTTTCCATCCTGCTACCTGCACCAGGCCTCTGAAAGTGGCAAAGGGGCATGCCCAGGGTGGGGAGGGAAGGAGGCTGGGGCTAATGGCTCATGTGAGTCCTATCAGACATCAGACTCCTTCCTTTTGCAGCACTTGAACTGGATGAATTCACCCCCCACCCCCCGAAAAAGGCCAACTAGATAGAGTAATTGTAGCGAGATGTGGTTGGTAGCAGCTTACAAGCATTTCATTAGGTTGTGCCTAGAGTCACCTGCATCAATTGTGTAAGCAGAGTAGCAGTGCTGGAGACTGGCCATGGTGCTCATGTTCCACTCACAGGCTTTGCAGAGATTAGACTTCTTACTCTTTGAGATATTCTTATATGTATCTTCTATCAACAAGGGAACATACTTTTCACTGAAAAGGTAGAATATCCTGGCAGGCATTTATTCGCTCTTCACTCTTGGTTATGTTATACCTGGTTAGATTGCTTTTCTCTTGCTTCTACCCCAAATGTTTGACTGTGGAACAGGACAATGTAAGTACAGGTAAATTAAATAATAAAGTATGATTGCAAGTAAATAATAAATCTTAACATGGTTAAAGGCTAAAATGGCATGCTTATTATCAAGGAAAGTTGCTTTAATCAAATAAACATGTTGATAACATACAGCTCCATTGACCCTATTTGTTCATTATGATGATTGAGCAACCTTGACTACAATGTCATGCATGTTTAGATAGAAAAATGCCCTATAATTCTGTACAATGCTGAAAATTGTGGCCCTTTCTCTGTGAATATGTTTACAAACAAAACTGTGCAATGGCCTACTGGGAGAGATGCATCAGATATCCCAGACTTCTATCTTCAAGAAGGAGTTAATGACATATTCCTTCTGATATACCTTCCCATATTAGTTCCCCGATTCATTTTATTTAATGTGCTTGTTTGAAATTCAACTTGAATTATTGTTGGTTTTAATCTCTTTTAAACTGCCCAGAGTCTATGAGAATGTGATGGGTATAAACATCAACATAAATAAAAAATTACAAACCAAACCCCGTAAAGATGTTTATTTCACTAAAATTTGGAATATTGGGGCCTGTGCTGTTTTTATCCTCTCTACACTGTCTGTAATCTATCTTCCTGAAACTTGCCTATAGCTTATTTTTTGTTTTTGCTTTTTTGAATCAAGGATGGAGGATCCTACCACAGTGTAGGAGTAGTGTTCTCTCTATATATATGGGAGTGTGTGTGTGTGTGTATGGTAAACGTGTTGTATCAGATGGTTATCACATAACTGCAATGAAAGTAGAGGTCCCATGTGGAAAATATTGCCATTACTCATGTAATGGCACTTCAAAAGGTGATAGTGGATTTGTTCCAGTGTTTGGTATTAAAGGACCTAGAGAATTCAAGCTTTAAGAATTACATTGTCTGTTTCCTTAATGAATTTTGTTTATCATAAATGTGAGCAAATTGAAGTCATTGTAGGCTAAAGGCAGCAGGGTGGGGGAGAACCCTCACATTTTGCAACTAGACTTTAGGCAAAATTAATGTGTGTGTGTGTGTGTGTGTGTGTGTGTGTGTTGTCTCTTCTGGTCAAAGGAAATGAGGGTACAGGAAGAAGAGAG
Source organism: Varanus komodoensis (assembly GCF_004798865.1). NCBI lineage: Eukaryota > Metazoa > Chordata > Lepidosauria > Squamata > Varanidae > Varanus > Varanus komodoensis. The sequence goes on along the minus strand of NW_025336481.1, from coordinate 29,881,814 downwards.
ACCAGGGAGCATTTTGAAGATTAGTAAACAGTGATTCTCAGAAGAACTTTTAATTTGCAAAAATAAGGTTCTTGTATAAAATCTGCTGAAAGATAACTCATATGACAGAGAAAGCTTTGTGACTAGAACTCATTCTCATCTTCAACATAAGGGTTAGAGAAATCCAGAGCAGCATGAAAGGGAATGGGATCTATTAGACTTTCTTAGAGACGGTCTTCTGAGAAGCAAAATTCATCACCACAGCAGTTTAAAAAATGAGCCATTCTTATGAGTAAATGAACTAGATACTTATATTTAGAACTTAATCATGAAAGTAACCAAAAAACAAATACGTTCCTAGCCATTTCAGGATCAAGAAAAATAGCTAGGACTAATGTGTAATTTGTAGTGATTCTGTTTGATAGTAGCAAATGTTAAATAACTACCAACAGTTTCCTAACAAATATTATAATACTATTGTGCATAATGCTAAACCAAAATTAAATTATGTGAGCTAGGAAGAAAAGGAATTAAGCATCTACAGTTGGAACTAATGGGAAAACCTGAAAAATGATAGATTGAGAAATAAAGTCATCCATAATAGCTGATAAACTAGCAGAGGGTTAAGTATTGAATTATGAAGATACCTGCTCAAATAGGATTAATACATATATTTCTGTGTGGAACAGTTCTCTTAGTGTTGCAACTACATATTTATTGATGCCTGTGCCATTACTTCCATGAGCATTTCATTCTATTTCCAGTTTGCCAAAACCATTTCATAGCCTTCCCATCATCGCCATTGTTGTCATCATCATCATCTCTCACTTGTAATCCTATGCATGTTCAGATGGGGGGAAAAGTCGTACATGGCTGGCTGGGAATGCTGTATTATAGGACTTTTTTCTATGTGGATGCACATAGGATTATGCCTTAAGTGGTTGACAGTAAAAACTTTAAGTAATTTTAATGTCTTTTCTGATGTCACTGCCCAGCAGGCAAGTACATGCCTTCCTCATCTAGAATGTAGAACCTCTAAACATTTAGGCTTAAAGCTCTCATCAGCCCTGATCACCATAGCCAATGCTGAGGGACCATGGTGTGACAAACTGCCTGGAGAGGCACAGTTTGCTTAACCCTGTCCTAGAATATCTCCTGGTCAAAGGGTCACCTCTTTTCCTGCTATAGCATAGTCTTAGCTACTGATAACTATTACAAATGACTTGGTTTATCCTTGAAAGAGCATAGAGCAAGTATGTTTTCAGAAGTTCTGGTTATTTCCTTTGAGAAGCAGTTGACAGTAAAGCTGTGTATTAGAAACTTGATACTCTTTAAACTTGCCAATTAGTTCAAGATTAAAACAGAGAAAACAGTGTTGTTTTGTGCTGTCCTATATAAACCTATCCAAAATAAAAAGCCCTAAGCCTGTACCAGTACAATAACTGGTGAATTATTGTACTGGTAATAATTATTGCCATTCATGTCATGTCATGTTGCAAATTGCTACCCTTTCCATTACATAATTAGACTTCTGTGTGGCCTATTTTTCATTCATTTAAAAACTACAATACACTATTTATCTGAATTTCAAATTGGGCAGTGATGGATGCACAGGAGCCATTAATTTACCCAGATAAATTAAAAGTGTTAAATCTGAGATTTTAACATTTTTATATGGAGGAACAGTAGTTTAAGATTCCATATTAATGACATGTAAATAATATTTTCTGAAACCTCACTTCATTAGTGACAGCAATTATTACTTAAGATGAGCACTGCATGACAATTTCAAGTATCATAAAGACCTATCCCTGATCCTGACAGCAAGTTTACATCAGCATGACCACAGTAAGAAAAAAATAGGCATACATATATATTTAGCAATTATTTTGCTAATGAGAATTAAATAATCTAGTTACACTTGAATAAATGCAAAGTCTTTTTCATGGGATGACTTTGTACTATCTAATTGAAATTTCAGAAGAATTTGTTTTTAATAAATATGCAAATTAAGACTACACACAGCCCATTTTTGTTGTTGAACACAATGGCAAAGACTTTATTAATAACCCAGCCCTGTTTACTCAGAAGTCAGACTCACTGTGTTCAGTGAACATGGCCTCAAGTAAGTGTGTTTAGGCTTACAACCTGTGTTATTAGTCTGCAACCTGTGTCTATGCATTAGTCTGCGATGCTCATACATTTAGCTTTAACTTTTACACATGATGCTTATGAAATAATTTCCCTTGTACTGAGTCAGACTGATCCATCTAACATAGGCTGACTAGTGATAGCTACTAAAGGTTTTAAGTAGAAGTCTTTCTACATCCCACCTGAAGATATAAGATGGATCCTACAACCTTTTAGAAGTTTAGCATGTATTCTGCCATTGACTTTCCGATGCTTCCCTTAGAGCAGTGGTGGCGAACCTATGGCACGCGTACCACAGCGGGCATGCAGAGCCGTCTCTGTTGGCACGCGAGCCAAGTCGCCCCAGCAGCTGAGCATTGAATAACAGTGCACACAGGGGCCGTGCACATGCTCAGAAAGAAGTAGCGGCACCAGGAGATGACATCACGAGCCACGACTCATTAGCTGCAACTCATCCAACCATTCACATGGCCAGTCAGTGGGCTGCCAAGAATATATATATATATATATATTTGCTTGAACTGGCTGTGAGTTGTTTTTTTTAAACTAAAACCTCAGTTTTCAGGTTTATTGCAGTGTTGGCACTTTACGATAAATATGTGGGTTTTGGGTTGCAGTTTGGGCACTCATTCTCTAAAAGGTTCACCATTACTAGGTTAGGGTTAGAAAAACGAGGTGTCCTGGCATGATTTGGACAGTTGGAATGTGTTTAGAATGGGCAGAAATGATGGGCTGTGCAGAAAAAGCTACTCAAGGAAGGCTTTTTCAAAATTGCCCTCTTTTGAATGGAACTTTAGCCCTATATTAGGATTAGTGGTATGCATCCGGATAGGGTTAGGGCAGTGGTGGTGAACCTATGGCTCCCATGCCAGAACAGGCACCCAGAGCCCTCTGTGTCAGCACACAGGCCAAGTCACCCCAGCATCGCCTCAGCAGCCGAGCATTGGATATCAGCACACACAGGGGCCATGCGCATGCTCAGAGTTGTTTTTTCTAAACTAAAACCTCAGTTTTCAGGTTTTATTGTAGTGTTGGCACTTTGTGATAAATAAGTGGGTTTTTGGTTGCACTTGGTCTCTAAAAGGTTCACCAGCACTGCCTTAGAGCATGGAATTTAGACAGCAATACTGTAACACCTATGCCTCGTCTGAAGGACCACAGGAGACGGTGGAATCCTTCCCCACACCCTAACCCAGCCCCAGACAATAAACAGAGTGATGACCTCAGGGCAAGGGTGGAATGCTTACTGCAGGCTTGAAACAGAATGGGGAAGAAGGAAAAAGGCAAGTAGATGCTGTGCAACAGTCGGAACAACTACTATTTCTGTTCCCACCTCTCTTTCTGGGAAAGTAAGCAGACTAGCGGGCTCAGAGCTTAGATTAGTTCCACAGTGGAGAGGTAGGAGGCAGCAATATCTTAGTCATTTCTTCCACTCTGCTTCGTTGTGGCTGGTAGGGTGTAGATTAGATGGAGAGCTCTAAGATTGGATCCCTCAGTCTGTTAAGCATCAACCCTGTAGGACTGCACTTTTGAAGAACAATTTTGTGCACAACTAGACAGGGAAAAGTGCTGGACTTTTTGAACTTTTTTTTCTGTCCACATAAATAGGATTGCACTCTTACTGGCTTTCATAATTTTTCCCTTCAAAATCACCAAATAGTCTTACCTAGGAATACCTTTCTCTGAATAGAACAGCTTGATAAACAGAAAACCTGAGCCTGGTTTCTTATACATGAAAGAGCCAGTGCTGGATAGTCACTAAACAACTCTCACAGTGCTGTTACAATACACTGTTGTATATTGAAAGGCTCACCAGCACCCATTTACCACACACACATTTGTTTGAGCTAAACAGCTGTTGCCTCTGGTAATAGTGACCTGTCTGAAAGCCTTGAAGCAAGCTTTTCTTTATGCACTATTTAATGGGCAGATTGTGAATATTAAAATTTGAGATCCAGTGCTTTTCTTGCAGGTCTTTTCAGTGTAGCCTCACACGGTACCTAATAGGTATGTATGGAGGAAAATGTTCCACTCTGGAATCTTTTCAGCTTCATCTTCAGTATTGTCAGTATTGTCAGTGAAAATGAGGCAAAGATTCTCTACATGTGCATGTGTACTTTTCTTGAAAAAATGACAGGCCATACATTAGCAGTGTCTATTCATAAATAATAAAGTAAATGAATAAAACTGTATGGCTGAGAAAAGCCTGGCATTTATAATTCACGAGCAATGTTTTAAATTGTATGTTAAAGCATAATTTAAAGGATACTCGAAGCATATTTTACTCTACCAGTTAGTACAGACTGATCATAAAACCTGAAATACAAAAATGCATAAAAGTTTAGACAGCTTTCATGTATTCCCCTGTCCTAAATCCCATGCTGTCAGTTTTTGGTGACATTTGCATTACATCCTCTGCAACAGATTTCACCTGGTGTGCCGTGGCAGGACAAGACATCCTACCACTTGAGGTAGGTAGATGACTGTTGCTATCCCTGGTGCCTTGCCCTGCCCACCTTTTCCCTCCCTCTGTGCATTACTCTGAGCGGCTCCTTTCTCACAGTGAGACATTGTGGTCAAGGTGATCACAGAGAACGGCCCTGTACAGCTTATCCATAATTCTTTGCTCTAAGGAAGGTCCTCAGAGGGAGTCATTTGGGCCTGGTGGGCTCGTTAGAAAACCACACCAGCCACTTTCCTATGTAGTGTTTACTGCAGCAAGAACACAGTTGTCCTTGCCTCCTCCAAGCAAGGTCAGGCACTCTGGACCTTGCTGGCAAAGTACTTTCAGCAACTTTGCTGCCACAGCAGTCAAACGGCTGCGGGGTTGTCTGGAGTATCCAGCTTGATGCCGCACTCTGAAGGGGCCTGTCTCATTTAGTGGTACATTGGACCTAGCTGGCAGTGACAATGACATAGTGAAAACATGTGCAAGACAGGTAAAGAATAGGTGCTTTACAATGTACTTGGATGGGAGTAGAGGAATTGACTCTACCAGTACAGATGCTGAGCCAACTAATATGTATCTGCTTCCAGTTGCTAAAAGCCACCAGGATAAGAGTATCTCCATTATTTACCAGATATACCTTTTGAAGTCTCCCCCTCCCCAGCTCCCCTCTTTTTGGTAATACCTGTGTCACAAAGTTGCAATTGCTATAAATTGTTGCATGACTACAAAAGGAATTTAAGCAGGAGTAAAAACATTACTGACTTTTCAGTATATGGAGCTGATGAAAAGCATTCTTAGTTTATGCTGTTACAACCTGACTTACCAGATAGAATGGTAGATCCAGGACCACCTCAACAGCTGAAGGAGAGTAATCATGAAAAGACCATCTCCTTTAATAATTAGTTCCCTTCCCATTGGATCCAAGGATCTTACTTCTAGTTTATGCAGCTAATCTGTATTTAGTATTCAGCTATAACTAAACACTGTTTAAGACCCTAAATATGTCAGGCTTGTTTTTCTCTTTTCTTGATGTATCATTGAATCTAATTTTCTTGGAGCACAGATGTATTATTTCAGATTTATTCTTTGTGTTTTATTAGAACACTTGATGTTTAGCTCTTTCATGACCTGAAACAAATAAACATCTCTCTCTCCTGTAGCCAAATATTCCATTAACTAATTGCTAACAATTAATAAAAAGTGCATGCTTATCTTTAGCAAACAGGTGAAAGGCAAGAGGGCTGAAGTTAATTAATGTAACAATAGGACTTTTGCTCAACCTTCAGAGAATTTCTTGAAGCACCATGCTATTACCCATTGTGGCTGTTCTTTATATAATGGAGGTTAGAAAGCAGATAAACATGTTCTACAACAGCTGCAATTTTAGAAGAAAAGGAAAAAGATTAAAATATTAAGCATTTTATATACTTGTTTGTTATAGAAATAACCATGTTTTGTTTTTTGTTTTTTTCAAATGATACAGAAACTGAGCCCAGTCCAGAGTTAACTTTGCATGAAGTGGTACCATGTATAACTTAAATGCACATGGATTATATTATATATTTAGAAAAATCAACAGTAAGTTAGTGTAAATCAAGACTATGGCTATTCTTTCTGCTTCTGCCAGTTGCAGATGGCAATTTGGTCTTAATCTCAATTTGCATTGAGTTTAAGGGGCAAACAAACAAACAAAAACAACATCTATTTGCAACTGGCAGTAATAGAGTTGAGTGATTCATGCTCCTTATCAACTGTAATTTTCTATATTTTTCTTAAATATGTAACTTAAGCCTCCCGTAGCATCCTGAATTGGTGAATGTGTGTTTAGACTGAGTATCATTTTCTCTATGTGGTGCCACATCTTACCTGAGAACTGGATCAAGTTGTTTTCTTGTTTGTCAATTAGTGAAAGGGATTGGTGTGACTAGGTTTTTTGGTCACCCATGTACACTTACAAGGAGTTAGTGCACATTAAGTCAGTAGAGTCTGTTTGGATGGTGGCTCAGGGGACTACAAATGGTAGCCTTACTTGTATTTACTTGTATTTTTATCCAGTGGAGATTACCTTTAACAGAAGTGGAGATGCAATTTTTGCCCGATATCTCTGAAGCCTTCTGCCACTTTCCACACTGATAAACAGTGTTTATCAAGCCCTCTAGAACAGTTTATCAGGAGGGAACTGCAAGGAGAGGAAGAAATCAGAAATTGCTTCCCGTTGTCCATTCCAGTGTCTTGTGTGTGAATTTCTGCTCACAGAATCTCAGGATGCAAGTCATAGTTGGGCTCGTATTGCAAGTGGGCAACATTTTTTTTAAAAAAATGTGAGTTTCTTTCATGGGATTTATTGCCAAATGTAAGTATAGTTCTTTGAAGTAAATTAGTTTCAAGAACAGGGCCTTTAAAATAAGCCAATCACTTTAAAGTTAGAATTAGTAGAACAAGCAAGTGACCTTTTCTAGTATTAGAAGGTTAGTTGAAAATGTTCTTGAAATCTCTCTTTATCTTTGCAAAGCTAAAGAAAAGCATACAATTACAGCTTGTGGGGTTAACATTTTCATCAAGGAAAATCACACAAACCAGAGTTGAGCAATGTAAAGGACCATGTAGAGAAATGAACTTTGTATGCCAATCTTGTAAAATTAGTCCAGTGTCAAATATGGAATGCTTACACAAACTGAAATGGTTGTAAATATTAAACCATTTACGTGGCTTACATTGTCTCAGAATACAAGACATTTTACTTTAGAAGCACTTTTAAAAGAATTAGTTCTGCTGGTAGACTTTCAATGTTGGCTATACTGCTTGCAATATTGAAACTCACCAGTTTTTTCCATTGTCTCTAACAATATTACATTTGCATATTATAGCCAGATTACTAGTTGTTCAATTAATAATGTATTGGAGTAATTACTACAAGCAAAACAGTATTGTTAGGAGAGTAATTTTGACTTTGAAATGTCTGGTCATGACTGGAATTATCTCACAGCTTGATTTTGACTCAGTGGGCAAATTTATGAACGTCTTGCGGTGGGTAAAACACAGTAACAACACCATTTTGCTCTCTTGGCACTCTGGGTTTCCATTAGTCAGATATACCATCTTGTTAATTCAGCCTTCCTAATCTAATGGAACCATAATCAGCAAAAGTAATAGGAAGTACAGAAGAGACTGCCACATATTCAATTGTAAGGAAATATTGAAGAGTACATTTTCAGAAGGATTTAAATGAAAGCAGAAGAGATACCCTACTGTCTTAGGGTGCAATTTATGCGCACTTATCTGGAAATAAAGTAAGCCCCATTGAACACAGTGTGACTCACTTCTAAGTAAACATGCATAGGATTGTGCTGAATGACAGTTAATTATTATGGCAACATTATGTTTATTTCACATCCTTTTGTTCTTGTGAAGAACATAAGGTGGCTTTCATAGCCCTTCTCTCATTCATATCCTCACAGCAGTCCCATGAGATTGGCTAGGCTGAGAGTCAGCAGCTAGCCCATAATCACCCCATGAGTATTATAGCTGAGCAGGGTCTAAAGCTCAGATCTCTTGAGCTCTAGTCTAGCATACTAACCACTACACCACACTGGCTTTCAATCATTGCACTATGTGCTAGGTTAAGGTTGGGAGAAAAATTCATTCTAATACCAAGTGACCTAATTTACAGTTTCCAAATAAATAGACAAGTGATGATCATTATGCTTCAATTTTTCACTTCTCTGGGTGCTGCAATACAATTGTCCTAATAAAAAATACAACTGAAAGTGCATGCATTCTCCAAAACTGAGTACAATATTTGCATATATTCACAGAAATTCATATTAAAATGTGTAGATTGGGAAAATGCATGTAGAAATGTATATTCATTTTTGTGCAGTCCATAAACAAAAATGTTTTCATTCTGATATGGGAGCAGGATGGAATAAAGTTGAACTTTGGAAAGTTGGAAAGCTGTAGGAACTAACACAAACAGCCCATACATCCCTGGGGCCAGGATGCATTAGTCTCCTATAGCATAGGAGAACTTCTAGCATGTCACAAGAAATCAGTGAAAATTAAATAACTCAATGCTGCTCCTTTAAATATAGCTTTCTCCATCAAAGCAAAAGCTGCTGCTGTGTCTACATATGCAAAGTGGTGTATCTTCTTGAACCATCTTTTTTCTCTTAAATAAAATCTGGGGTTATAAGAATGAAAAGCACTTTAGGAAAAGCTGTGGTTCCACCATGCTTGTCTGTAGAAAACAAGAAAAGCAGCTATCCTGAGAGCAGCCATGCCATTGAGTAGACCAAGCCCAGGACATACTGGGGAAGCAGAACTGGAGCTGGCAGAGTGGTCTTGGCATAGATCCACATGGTGTAGCTCTGTATGACAGAGCATAAAAATAGGTAGAGAAGCAACTGGATGGTATGGTATGCATGGGAAAGGAAACAAAAGCAAGAAAAAAGAATGGTAGAGATAGAAAGGAGAAAGGAAACAGAGTGGTGAGAAGAGGCAGAGAAAAAGTCAGGGAAAAGTCATTAGTAATTTCTCAGTTGCTACAATCCCCATTTAAAAAAGTCCAATGTCTTAATAGCATTGTTTGTTCCTGCCCTGTCTTGTTATCAACACAAGAGACAACCAGACAAATGAATACTTAGTATACTATTTTAGAGGCAACCAATATTACTCTAGAAAATTTGTTGTTGGAGACGTGTAAATTACTCATGACTATATCTGTTTATTTCAATAACTGAAATCCCTTTGATTTTAACATACCTTTATTGCCTTTCTCTGGTATAAGTTGTTTCCTGTAGTAAACCTGAACTGTGCCATAGGAGTCTATTTTATCTCAGTGACTTGAGTGTCTGTATTTCTATTAACATGAACACTATTATTTAGGATATTATGAGGCTACCTTTAGGGTACAACTCTCTCAAAACTATTTATATGATATATATCAGAGTAAATAAAAGTTAATGGTGATGATAAAACAAATATCCCATTCAAAGAAACCCAGCAAACCACCAGAGGCTTGTACAACCAGAAGAAACAGCCATGAATAATAAATATGGAGGGCTTTTTCAAGCCCTTTAGAGATGGGGTTTGGTGGATAATGCACTTGCTGAGATGTGGGAACACTGCAAAACAGTCCTATGCTTTGTACCCACTACCCTGACTCCTCTGAGAGACAGGTCTCTGTTGCCAAAATTAACATTCAGGCTGATTTGCATGGAAGCAATTTTTGCATCACTTGTCCCCAGACACTGAGAGGCTTGGGTGAAAACTAGCACTTTAAATTAGGCTTGGGGAACACAACAGTAACTATATTGCTGCTGTACTGTTGGTGTCGTGTGAACAAACCACTTAGCTCCCATCAACATTCAGTGCTTACATTCTATACCGCCTGTACCAAGTTTCTAAACCATCTTTAAAAGCGCTCCCATATAGAGCACACAGCAGTAGTTCAGCCTAGACATCACCATTGTGCAGTGCTATGAATTCTTTTACATTTATTCCCAACAGGATCTCTCAGTATTTCTATTCCAGTCCATGGTGATGGAGTGCAGCCGCTGCTTTTCATTTTCCAGATAAAAATGTACCTTTTTCCATTTTTACCATTTACACAAATTGCAATTTGTGTACATCGTTTTGGGGAAGGGATTATGAGATTTGGGCAAACGCCGTTTTAATTTTAAAAGCATTTTTAAAGTGGAAGATCTTGCACAAGTGCACACCATTACAAGCCTGTCTGTGTAGCCCCTTATAGACATATTCGCCTCCTGTGTACATCCTTGTCAGTTTCATCTTCTCCACAGATACTGATTCATTTAGGCCAGCAGAGCTGTCTTTCCTACTTGTCAAAGAACTTGTCAGTTCTTCCCCAGACTGTACAGGCACACTTTCTTTTAGGAAGTGCTGAAGTAGAAGATGATCTTGACAAGTTCTTCAGAAAGTATGGAATATTGCTTTGTTGGGCTCAGTGAAGTAGCATGTGGAGAAGATGAAACAGAGGAGGGTTTTAACAAGAGTGGAATATATCTCTGTGGGGCTACGGGGCAGAAGGACAGACTTTTAATCATCACTGTTGTCACAATTTGTTTATTTCCAGACTGCTCCTTAGCTGGACCTCTCTGGGAAGTTCACAGTGATCTACAATAAAATGCAATGAAAATAACAAAACATTACAAAGTTTAAACCAGCTGAAAACAAACAGTAACAAAGAAAACACTGTAAAAATACCGGGGATGGTTTGTCCCCTAAGTCTTTAAAGGCTTCAGCATAAAGGGCTGTCCTTACCTGGTGCTGTGTACAAAATCACCATGTATTTATCAAGAACATTACAACACCACTTGCATAATTTCAAGACCTCTCCATTATTATGCATAGTACTGCTATAAATACATAAATAAATAAATGACTCCATGGACTGGCTTGGCTTGCTACAGATTAAGTCGATATCTGCAGAGACTGGTGGAAGAGAATGAAATCCAAGGTTCAGAGCAGAACCTGCCCCCCATATTTACCTTCTAAATGGAATTTTCATACATCACAACTAGTGATCAGGGCAACATATATTTAGTGATGTCCCGTTATAAAACTGCCCAACCCATTGAACTCAGTGGGGGTTATGTACAGAATTGCACTGTTATTGACATTTGAATAGGTGAGTATGGGAATGAAAGATAATCAGCAGTCACCCTTGGCTGGCACTGAAATGGACTTTAAATTTCCATCCAGTTAGATAGATGAAGATGAAGGGAGGACAACCACAGTTTATCCTGAATGAATAAAGTGGACCATTAACTTCATTAGTGCATGGTCCAAATCAAATCTTCACTTCAGGAAGTGTTGAATAAAATTAAAATAGAATACTATCTAGGAATGCATTTGTGTGTATGGAAGTTCTGTTTTAGATAATCAGAAATACACAAAATTGCACCAGAAAAGCCCTTTCTGTATTACATGTACCATGTGAGCTCATGGAAATAATATTACCATTATTGTATGATGTTGAATGATTTTAGAAATGTGTGATTAGAAGACGAAACAGTGCCGGTTTACATGATGCCAGTTTAAGTAATGCTAATTTATATCAGTTTTCTCAGAACATATGATTCTGTATTGTATTTTTAAAAGGCAAGTAAATAAAGACTGTAGTAGTCAGACCATATATAAAAGCTTTAAATAAATAAATAAATAATGGCTGCTTTCCTAGGAAGAACACCCTAATGCTATCCAATGGATGTTTAGACAGAAAAAATGCCCAAGATTCTCTAGCTATCCAGGTAGGATTTTTTTTCTGTCTAAACATGCATAGGATTGCACTGTTAGTATTCATCTGACACTTGTGAGTGTTGAAAGCTATTTCAATAGTATATTTTATTGTAATCCCTGTAAAGTAGATATTAAAGTGTTATTCAGGAAATATGCACCTCTGGTCAACTCACAGTTTCTACACTGTCAGCTGTTAGAAATTGAAGTGCCCCTTCATAGTGCAACTGCATGCTAATGAAACAATTCATTCTCTTCCGTAAAGGAAAATATAAGCTGGTGTCCAGTTCTGATACCAGTGAAACCATTATGCAGCGTTTAAAAAAATAAAATGTTATCACTTCAAACGCTCTTAAAGAATTCATATTTCTCAATTCAGCCTTGACTTTTTGAGCTTACTGAACTGCCCCTTCTGAAAAGTTTATCACCCAGTTCATGGAAAAGTGAAATAGCACCTCCTTTTGTTTTGACATTCTACCATATTCCCAACGACACTAAAATTCATAAAACAAACAAACAAAAACATAAAGGGCTTTTTGCAAAAAGCTTCATTGTTACAACACAGCACAGAGGGCCAAGCTTTGAAAATTGGCTGCCAACCATGTCTTCCTTTCTTTTCAGAAGGAGGTCCCAGAGACTCAATCTAAACTGGGATTCAGTCCCAGCATGGGTAGTAAGGGTGCGTTAATGCTTTGCTTGAAACTTTTCCAATTTAGAGCAAGGTGCCCCTTTAGTAATTTTAATTATCAAAAAGGAACCTATTTGTTTCAATGGGTTCTAATATTGACTAGTCTGAAAAGTATGTGTGCACATATAACAGATAGAGAGGAGGAGGAGAGACCACCCTCTGTCCTTATCAAGGGAGTTTCCTGGGAAACAAACATATTTTCTGTCTAAAATCATTGCTGTTTCAAACTTATGTAATGTTATTCATAGAGTGCCAGAGTAAGCATGATACAGGAAACATGGGAAGACACAGGAGGAAAAGTAACTTGGCAGGTGATTTTGACTGGAGGAATGGCCATTGGATAAAGGCTGTGGTTTCAATTGCTCCTGAGTAATATCAGCAAGGTGAAGATGCCTGAGAAGTGAGTTGCCACCTTCTTCCTAACCTTTCCAAATAGCCCCATGCTTGGTACTAGTAGAAGGACCTTTAATGGAGATCTATTTAAAACTGTTTGAATTATTGTACATTCTATACAGAGATATAGAAAATATACACAGTTCTTTTTACTGCATATATAGACAAAAGTAGTTCATACTCAAAATGGACAGGGTTGCTAGCTCATCTGGTCTGTATAGATTCCCTTAATTAATAAATGATGTTGATTTAAGGGAGGAAATAGGGAAACACTGTCAATTTTACCTTCATTTTCCATAACATTCTGGTAGGCTTGTTTATGATCATGATATTCCAAGTCTATTTCCATTGATCAACTGTCAGCATTCTACCTATTTTCCAAAGTTTTGCCAGTTGGATCAATGCTGCAGTTAACATTTATGTAACCATGCCAATTTGATTGCTTTCCACCTAGTCTCTATTATTCTGCAAAAACATTTTGAAAGGGTTTAACTGTAGTTCAAAGCCTGTGTGGACCTTCTTGAATGATCAGACTCACATATATCCAGAGCCAAGGCCTTAAAAACCACAACTTGGCCCTTCATCTGAGTCCAGAAACTAGCTGATAGCCAATAATACTCTAAGTGCCAACATTAAATTGCACCTATGCTTAGTTCTAGTTAACAGCCTGCCTGTCATATTCTGAACCAACTGCAATTCCTGGATGATCTTTAAGACTCACATATAATGTAATGTATAAAGACTACCTTGGGGAGGGATTAATTCATATCAGCTGATATGCCTTTACTTTTGATCCCTGTTAAGTATTTCCAAGGCTTTTGAGGCATCTGAAAGACAGAAGTAAGTGACTTTCCTTGAGTGTGTCAACCGTTGAGCAGTTCTACCTGAACTTTATCATCATTTGTTAACATTCCTTTTTCCAGTGTAAGTGATCAGTAGAAATATGCGAACAACAGCCTCCCATTTCTGCCCTCTATTTTAGGAATCCCCTCTATTTTTCTGGCAAGATGGAAATAGTTCTACAAATTGTGAAGTCCCATGAAGACTGCTTAAAGACATCTTTTTCTTTTGTGTGAATGGTGTCATTTTGGCAACATAGAGAACTAAACTGTAAAAAATGAGTTTGCCTTTAGTATACTGGATGATCTACACTGAAGGAAAAAGAAGCATATAGAGAAACTGTGTCATCTTTATTGGCATTCAAGACTTTCCTAAAAGGAAGAAAACTATTTTTAAAAACTTATAAGCGTTCATACATTTTTTGCTCTTCCACATGGGGCACATTATAGACATGACTTCATCTCAAAAGGACTGTAATTATTAGGTAGTAGAAATCTTCTAATAAGAACTTAACAGCTAAAAGGCAAAACAAATCATACATTTGCTTTTCTCTCCAACCAATTTCCGCTTCCTGAGAAGAGGCCCACATCAAAAATTGATAAGAAATACTTTTATAAAAAGGACTTTAATTCTAGTTTTTAAAGGCATGTAGAGTTTAGCCAAAAAGTTAGAATTACTGTACACACATGTTTACAGCTTTGAGTTTGGAGCTAACCAGTTGATTGTGGCATTTGGTTGTGAACCATCCTGAAGCTATGCAAAGGACAGCATAGAAATGTTTTAGATAAATAAATATATTTAGAAACATTTATTTATGCCCTGATACAGGTATTATGCTTCCTTTAGCCTCAAGAGCAGTTTAGGTTGCATGACAACACTTAAGGGTGAATCTTGAGGTTAAGAAGGCTTTTCAGTGTCTGTAGGAGCTAAGCCATAAGGGAGGAGTAGAATTTCAGCATGTATTGCTTCACTAAATATGATTAGTGCACAGTATATGTTTATGCACACTGACTTCCAATATTGAAAAGGCATTGCAATTTATGGCTAGTTTGCTATGTAAGGAATAATTACAAGGAACTGCACAACAGGTTCACTGAACATAATCAAAAGTCCTTTGAAAATTTTGCAAAATTTATCCACCAAGCCTTATGAAAGCTAGTTTTCAAAAGAAAATACAGCCAATTTCAAACGTGACTGGGACAAATTATGGATACTTATTCAGTAATTTCATAATTATGACTGGACTTTAAAATATGGCAGGACCATTGGGAAACAAGAAGGCTTTGGTTCATTTTCTCCAGTAGTAATTTTCATAACCAGAGTTTGGGAACCCAACTGCACAACAAATTAATGAACAAATAAAAGATAAAAAATTCAGCTGCTGTGACGTAATGTCAGAAATTGTTTATTATGCCTTCATTCTGTATGAAGAGAACTAGGTCCAGCTCGAACCTTAGACAGAAAGAAGCAGTCATGTTGGGCAGAAAGTTTGGGGTGCTATGAAAGGCAATAACTTGTTTATTATTTTTATGTGTATATTATTTTGTGTATTTACTCCTGGGGAGTAATGCCAGAGGAATTTAATTTTTCAAGTGCCAAAATAACTTGGCCAGTCTTACTATATGTCTCGACATTGTAAAGAGGTGCCATTAGCTGTTCCAAATGACTTAGGCTGCCTGTGAAAGAAAGGATAGAACACAGGTCAATGAAAAAGTATTTTGATACTGTGTTGTTTTGTGAAGATTGAATGTTAAAAGGAATTACCACAAAAAAGCAATTCCCAAAAGAAGAAAGGGGGAGAGGAACAGCCTATGAAGTATCAAATTTAAATTTTGTTTTGAAATATAGAGATTCATGCTACCAGTGCATTCCTAACATTTTAAACTTGTTTTCTTTGAAATACAGAGTGCCTATTTATTGAGAAGCTTCATTTTAGGCAAATGGTCCAGAAGTATCAGTAGGTACAGGATGCTGGAGCTCACTTCTTAACATAGGGCTGTTAAACATCTTTTAGCTGGAGGACTAAATTCACTTTCAGAGAAGCTCTTGAAGGGTGCATTTCAGTACTGAGAGGGAAGGGACACAAAAGGAATGGGACCAGATCCCTGCATATTAAGTTCAAAGCTGTGAATGCCAATAATTAAACCTTAGGAGAAGCATTTCATGCTTTTAGAATCAAGGAAAAACCTGCACAAGCACTTGGAAGACACTGAATGAAGAGGGCACTGCACACTATATGTTTGCAAACCATATTGGAAACATTTCTACTTACAGAAAAATGATAAAAACTAAAATAAATTGTAGTCCAACTGTACTTGATCCATATTTTAGAATATGTCATAAAAATTAAAATGAAGGACTCTTTCAATTTAGACTAAGCTATTTTCCTGGGAGTAAGTACCATTCAAAACAGTGGGGCTTACTTCTGGGTAAACATGCATAGGATTGCAGTGGAAGGCTGCAGTTCTATAACTGCCTTACCTAGGAGCATACAGCACCAAACTTATTTCTGAGTAGACATGCACAGGATTCAATGTAAGCCCTTTTAAACAGAGTGGGATTGCATTGCTAGGATCATATCATGAAGCTAAACAGAGAGATCAGAATCCTTGAAACAATTACACTGTGAGGTTTTTTTTCATGAATTTGCTTATGGAAATGAATTTTGATGCTTTCTTCTGGCAGCAGAAATAATGTTATCTGAATTAGTTTTAAATTGGTGTCCATTCTACTGTTATAGATACATATTTCTGAGTAAAAGAAACAGCATGGTTTTTTCATAGCTATGCTAATTATAGAATATGGATGCTCTCAACCAGGCAAAAAGCTGCAGCTATAATTTTGGACATCAGGCCAAACTTGTATACTACACCATTTATTTATTTATTTATTTATTTATTTTTCCCTGCAATACATTTTGGCATTGCAAATTATTTTTTCAAAAATCAGGAAAATTTAGAATTCATATAACAGATAATGCTCTTCTGGAAAGTTGTGTTACAGCAGGAGCTGTGACTAGTGAAATAAATAACATAAAATCACAAATTTGCAAAGACCAGCATGACATTAATATTTTGGGGATTATTATCCATCAACTTGGAGAAGTAATGAAGGCAACACGAAGCTAATTCAGAAGAAATAACACTTTTGACACGCACTCCCCACTGTGAAACCTAAAATGTATTATAAGATATAAGCATCTTTTCTAATCTTCCTGCCAAAGGCTGATTTTCTCTCTGAAAGCGTAATAAAATACTAGAATAATTAAAATCTACAGTACAAAAGATTAAGCAACACAGGATTCTAGATTAGTTCCACTTGTTCCAATTTCAACATCAATAACCTCAAGTAATATCTAACTGTTATAAAGATGAAATATACCCTCTGAAAATCATAACAGAATTATCCAACCAGAGATAATTCTGGTTGCTGTTTTTGCTCCATGGATCAGAATGCTAATGATTAGGATCCAGTATAAGGATAAGTAAGGAAAGGCTGACAGATATTCTTAAAGGTATATTTTTCTTTTTCTATCAGCACCTCATAACATGTATTAGAAATGCTTTTAGGAAACACCCCCAAACCTTTTATCCTATGAGTTTGTCATTAATAAGCATTAATCTCACCAGCAAATTGAATTCATGTGAAAAATGGGGGTAAAATAATGGTAAATTGTCCCTTGTTAATTAAGCTTTTTTTTTTTTCTTTTAAAGCCACTTTCTAGCCTACTTGCACTAGTTAAATGAGCATGCATGGGAGCACCAGTACGAAATGTATATGCTGACTCATCAATACCAGCATGCAAGGCAAAATTCTTCAGCCTTGCTGCCAGTAAAATTACAATTACAGCTTCAGTATCAGGATTCCTTGGGCAGTACTTACATAAGTCACTCCCAAGGCTGCAGAACAGCCTTTCGAAGGGTGTGTGTGTAATGTATTCCAGCATTTCAGTCTTTGGAGCTAGGATGTGCCACTAGTGTTCACAACTTCGTATGTTGTTGGGCCATTGTGCTTGCAGTTTTTCCTGATCATGGAAAATGATCTGGAAAATGGCAGATGTAATAGCAATGTTAATGGCCACTGTCATCACGTACAATCTGTTGTTGAATGTTCTTTTTTACCTGTGCATGTGAACCCAGAAATGTTGGTACCTTTTGCGGAATTATGGTAAGCAGATGGCAAAGTGTGAAGATATTAGGTCACTAGCATAGTTTAAGGGTGGACAATACAATTTTATTCTACTAATGATGGATTAGTATACCAACCCTAACACTGAACCAGTAGACTATACAGAATAGCTATTAAAGAACAAGAAAAGACAGAAATAAGGAGTTATATTTAATCCAAAAAAGCAGCAGGGAAATGGGAAGGTAAATTTTGGGAGATGTCTGTGTGCTACAGGATAACTTTGTGATTCAGTGGAATAAGGTAAGGAATGGGCAGGGCAAAATGGATAATATTACAGCTATAAGCAGGAGAAATAGAGAATATATTTTCATTGTTTGCTGTAGGACAGGGGCACAATACTTCCTGGTTGTTCATGGTTACTTGGGAACTCTCAGTGGGTAGATGCTATTATGGTGTTGATCAACTTTTGGGTCATACGATGGAGTAATCATTTCAGACCACACCACTTTAGGATGAAGAAAGAGGAGAGACTGGAACGCCATCCACACAGCAAAGTAAAGAGGACTGGAGCATCACCTCTTGTTGAGCTAGTCTAAGATTCCAAACAAACCCAGCTTGACTGACCCTGAGACTGGCTCCAGGGGGAAATAAAACATTTCATATAAAGTCACTGACTGACAGCAATTTTGCTTACAGCAAAGCACAGCTCCTTGAAATTCTAAGGGACACAAAGGACATAATAGCCCGATTGTTGCTGTTACGATTCTTAAGGTGCCCCAGGCAGTTAGTTGAGCTCACAGCGTGATTGGGTTGCATTGGTAAAATAAATAGCAAGACAGAACAAACAAGGGAAAAGGTTTTAGTCTTAAAAATATAAGCTAGGCTTTGAGGAAGAGAAGAGTATCCTAGGAATGCAATCCAAGGAATAGGCAGCAAACCAGTCATACCTTAGATGGATCTTCGAGTCATGTGACAATGATCTCTCCACACTATGATTCCCTACCAAGAAGTATGAAGGGTGGCTAGATCCAAAGGCAGTTAGAGGGCAGATTTGCATGTCACAAGAAACCACTCTGGGAATAAACTTATACAGGCTCAATGCATCTGGCAAATGAATGGGTTCACCATGGGATATATTCTCCTAGTCCTGATGCCAATTTCCCAGGAAAGTTGGTGGGTAAAACAAACTTGTCTGTTTTCTCCACTGCTATTATGAGTCTTTGTCATGTCTTTTTTGTATTTCCTGCATTTTCTCATTAAATATTACCTTCTGCAATCCTAGAGTTAACAGCTACTTGTCAACTCTGCAACTGTAACAGCTACTTGACAGTTCTATAACTGTGCAAGTGAGGCTATGTGGTTTTTTTTTAATAACAACACCTGAATCAATTTGTTTATGTTGTGACTGGTTTTGTTTTTGTTTAACAAAATATTCTTCCAGCCACAGAGGGTCCCTTCAAAGTGCCCAAGTAGCACTAGGGATATTTATCAACATAGGGATAACAAAAGATGGATATCAAGACTGCTCTCACAATCTCTGGAGAAAAATGGGGGAATCAGGTTAAAAAAAATTGCAGTGAACCAAGAAGGTATTATAATTGCAGTGTGGAGTGCAGCAAGCAAGCAAATTACTTAACCTGCTGATCAGCTTTGATGTGTGAATGGTTGGCCATGTTCTCTCATTGCAAAATTGTAGACTTTGAAAACACGTTTTTTACTCTGGCGTCTCTGAATATGATTGCTGTTGTAGCTATTTTTATTGCTAGTGTTGTTGTTGGTTTTTATTACTAGGTTTTTATTGGCATAGTAGTATTTTATTATGTTTTTATTGCTTTTACTAGCGTACCAGTTTTATTGTTTTATGCTGCCTTAAGAGGACTTCTGCTCTGAAAGGTGTTCAAGATTTTTTTCCCAATAAAGAAGCTGGGCCATATTGTCTGCCTAGGCTTTAAATTGGCCAATTTAAAGGCTCTCTTACAGGTTGCTTGATTAGAGAAGTGATTTGTATTCAGGAAAGCCATTGCATTTATCAACGTTTCCAAGCTTTGAATGTCACAGAAGGACAGCTACTTAACTCAATTAGGGCAGAGGGCACATAGGTTGTGCACGTCATAAGGCAGGTGGCCTGGCAGACTACCAGTAGCACCATGTCATATTAAGTAGGCCAGGACCTTTTTTCAGCTTGCATCTTCTATAGGACCTTTATAGGACCAGCAATCCTGTGCAGCCTTCCAAAACAATAAATATATATTAGACAAAGTACTAGGAAAAGCATCACAAAATACATGTGTGCAAATTATCTGGGCTTCTGGTAACAAATGAGGGCCCTTGTCTTATTTATAAATACTCTAAACTACACCACAGAGAAGTAGCAAAAGTCAACAGCTAACTACATCTCAAGTCTTTTCATATATACATATTTATGTTGCTGAAGGCTATGAATCTTAATAAATGATTAAAAAAACTATAAATGCATGTGACTTTAGTAAATGATGTTTGCTCCAGGGCCTCAGCTAAAGTCACAAAGCATATTTGAAAGGCTTTCTAAAAAACAGACTCCCTGCTGCTGGTATGCAGTTGTAGGTCAGAATGTTTGGCCATTTTTCAGATCAGTGCAAACCCTACTCCCTAAAGACTAATTCTTCGCTAGAAACTCATTTTGAACTGTTCGACTGCTCTGGAAGCTTGCCTGCCCATCTGCGACTACAGCTCGGATGTGGCCCAGGTATAGTTATGCCAGCAAAATGTCATGACATGGAACATGATGCTGGGATATTGAAGTGGCCCACGGCATAGCACCAAACTTCTTTCTTTTTGTTTGGTTTTAATTTATCTAAAAGCTGCCTGAGAAGGCCTCATTCTACATGAAGCAGTCTTATGATGTGCTCATCACTGCCTATCCAGGGTTCCTTAGAGGTTCTTTAGACAAAGACATGGACCTCCTATTTCACTGCTGTTTTTCAGAACACTTCCTGTGAGGTGTTTTTTC
The DNA here is from genome assembly GCF_004798865.1 of Varanus komodoensis. Taxonomy (NCBI): domain Eukaryota; kingdom Metazoa; phylum Chordata; class Lepidosauria; order Squamata; family Varanidae; genus Varanus; species Varanus komodoensis. The sequence goes on along the minus strand of NW_025336481.1, from coordinate 29,860,940 downwards.
TCTTGTTTTTTCAAGAGCAGGAAAAATAATGGTATTATTTGAGAATCTGAAAGCAACACTTTTTGACTTGTGTTTTTATGCCATTCTACTTGACCAGGATGCTACTAGACATTATGTTGTAGAAAGCAGGAAACATGTACCTCATAATACTCTGATCTCAAACCTGTGACAAAACCGAAAGTAGATGGCGAATGAACAGCCACATGTAAGAGTGACAGAGAAAGGACTGCATAAGATTTCCTATTCACGAAAATGGCATTGGCTATTGGGCAGTGTAGACAATACATACATACATGATCCAAAATACCCAGGGAAGCTGGCAATACTAGCAGTCTGTAAAATATCCAGGGAAGCAGATACAACCCAGGTTATCAGTGGAAGCACCCCACAGTAGGAACCATCTTATTTTGATGCGCAGATTACATGATTGAGAGCCAATGTGGTGTAGTGGTTAAGAGCATGGGACTGGGACAATCTGGGTTCTAGTCCCCGCTCAGCCATGGAGCCAACTGGGTGACTTTGGGCCACTCACAGACTCTCAGCCCAACCTACCTCACAGGGTTGCTGTTGTGAGGATAAGATGGAGGAGGAGATGTAAGCTGCCTTGAGCCCTTTGTAGGAAAAAGCCAGGATATAAATCAATCAATCAATCAATCAAATGGTAAGCAGCAAAAGGGAAGAGGCCCTCTACCACCCTATGACTGTTCAGACGTCAGTCACTCTGTGGTGCAGTGGTTAAAGACTGGGGTGGTCTATACTGGAAGAGATGGTCTTTTAGAGTTCTAATCACAGCAGTATAAAAGTTTACTTGGAACATTAGATGTTGCCATATGCTGAGTTAGACCATGGCATATGCCCTCTTTCAGAGGTTCTCTTAAAATATATTATCAGTACACTGGCAACCACTGACTACCTCTCTACTTTGTATCTGTTCAGATTTCTCAGAAAGCCAGTGCCTTTGCAGAGCAAGCTTGATGCATCACTCTCTGTAAGAATAGGAATTCTGTTTCTTAGGAAACTCTCTCAAACAAGATTTGTCTTTTTGCTACAAAAGTACCAGCATAACAGTACTAAATACAAAGTGCACATGCATACATTCAAACACATGCAACACCAAAATCAGTCTAAACAGGCTTTAAGTACGGTTGCTAGTTCTCAGTGATAGTCAAAATCAAGCTTACCAGACAAGGAGTCGGAGAAGCTTATCCAAGAGGATAAGTCCTACAGTTGCATGGTCCTGTGTCTGCTTTTATACTTTTTGGATGCTATAGAACATGTTCAAACTACGCTTATTTCTGTTACATACCAAACGATTCTGAAGAAGCACTTTTATTGTAAATGTTTATATGCTAAAATAAGGATATTAAATTATTAAGCTGTTATCAAGATCAATCGCCATTGCAACAAATAGTTTAGCCTTTGTTAATATATCAGAGTGGTCCAACATGCAGCCTCAGAGGCTGCATGGGGCTCCCGAGGCCTTGTTCTTCAGCTCTCTTGATGCTTTGAGCCCCCCCCCCCCCACCTCATATCTCAGCGATGGCACAGGCATGATTGTGGAGAGCCTTCCTGAGGCTCAGGAGGAGAGTGGGTTGGGTTGGCGTCCTTGCAAGAGCTTTCTCCAGCATGCCCCATGCTATTCCAGCTGATAAGCGCAAAGCTGCTCAGGAGTTGTCAGAAGGAGCAGGCAAGGCATTCTGCAATAAATAAATATATTGTGAATACTTTATGATACAGAAATGTAATTTAATGTATTTAATGTAATTTAATGTATTCAATGTTGTAAGCCGCCCCGAGGCCTTGGCAAGGGGCGGCATAGAAATGTTTTAATAAATAAATAAAAAATAATAATAATAATTTATTGTACAGGCCCTGGGTTCCAAGTTGGGCCACCCTGTATGATATGTTAACATGTATGTGACACAGCAACATCCTGTTTGAGTGCGTGTGTGTTTTCTTATTACATATCTGTTATATTTATCAACTCTGATAACAGTATCTGATGCCCACCTGATCTTGTTATGTAGCTATTTGTTTTTAGGACCCTTATTATAACTTTAATATAATTTTAAGCAGAAGGCCTAGCTATGGACCCCTCTTGGTATGGTTTCCTTTCTAATAAGTGAAACATGTCAACAATTAACTCTCATACCTTGCCATTCTTGTTTCTGGTCTGGAAGACCTCAGAGATGAGATGTCTTTCTTATTTGCAAGTCAAGAGGCCACACTGTGTCGCATTAGCCAATGAATCTCATTCTTAGTTCCCAAATTCTTTTGGCAGCATTTCATTATAGAACTGATGCAAATAGGACAACATTGCCTGATAGCTACAAGGCTATTTGGACGCCTTAGTATTGTCTTCAATGCCCTCAATGGCAGCAGCTCTCCAGAGCAATCAGCAACAGTGTCTCTCCCTTGCTGGAACCTGCTGCATGCAAAGTATGTGTTCCACTATCCCTTGTGTTATCCCTTCACACAATTCAAGCCCTTTAGCAAAGGAGAAATGGCCTCTGTATTGAAATGGAAGCAGAGGGTTCCTGCCCTTACTTTTGCTGCATAAGTGTCCTGGCAAAGCAAATGAGGCTCAACCAGGAGCTATGAAGCACCGTATTCATCAACTGAATGCCACAGTCACTTGCCAGAAGCAACAGAAGAAATTACTTTCAGAAGGAACAGGAAAACATCAGAATTCTTGTGACATTGTTATATATATAGCTGGCCATCTTTATTCCCTTTACAAGTGGGAACTCAGGCAAGCAAGAAAAAATGCTGAATGGAAAAAAAACCTCTTATCAGTCTCTTTAATCCACTTCTTGTTCTCTTTGTTCCTCGTCTTCCTTAACTTTCTTCAGTGGCATTCGTACAGTTTCTTGAGACAGTCAAAGTAATCTTTAGAGTTCTTCTTTTCCCCTTCCCAAGGCAATTGCTTCAGACAACTCATATGGTAACTTGCCTCTGTGGTCTAGGTAGTATTTGAACTTGGAGGTAGTGTCAGTAGGGTTCAGTTAATGCACTCATTCTTGAGAGAGTGTATCTCATACAGAAGCATAATTCTTTGTCTCAGAGGGCACCAGATCTCACATGATTGGGGCAATGGGTGCATACGTACATATGTATTTATTTAACGGATATACTTCCCAGTAGCTAAAGCTTTAGGTGATTTACAACAGTTCCTAAACAGGACAATGATAAAATCAAAACAACCACACATTATTTCCATAGTATTAAATTTAAAAATAGTTTTAAAACTGGGGAACAGTTTATCCATGTAACAGTATTTAATGCATGACTTGACCCATTAAAAATACCCAAGACAGGTGTGCTACCAAACATTTAGAAAGCTCTTAAATATGTTTAATGCCTCAGTGCAAGGGCACCAGTGGAGAGATTTGGGGCTACCACTGTGCTGTCCCCCAAGCCTCTTTGGAGTTGGCATTCAAAGGTAGACCACAGATGTTAATTATAGCATCTGGGTAGATGGTAGCTGGAAGAGGTGCCCTGTAAAGGATTGATATCCCAAGTCAAGTAAGACTCGGTAGGTTAAAACCAGCACATTGAATTGGGTTTGGAAGCATATAAGCAGCCAACAAAAGTAATTCAGCAGAATTAGTGGCATGTGTTCAGACCTTCTGGCCAAACTGTTAGTCCGACTGCTAGATTCTGTAGAAGCTGCAGCTTCGAAACAGTTTTCAAGGACATACCCATGTACATGTGATACAGTAGACTTAATTTAGAGACTACCAGAGTATAGATTACTGAGACCAGGCTATCCCAGTCCAGGTAAGAGTGGAACTGGAACTGGACCACCAGCCAAAGCTCAGAGGAAAGCATTCCATGCCACTGAAGCTGCCTGAGTTTCAAGGGACAAAGATGGCTTAAGTATGGCACAAGTTAGAAGCCCGCTCCTTTAAGGACTCTGGAGCCTCACCCAGAACAAACTGAACACCTTCCATCTGACCAAAGGAAACACCCACTAATATCATCAACACAACCTACAGATTAGCCTTACATTTTTTTTTCTACAAGGTATTCAAGTTACTCTTTGACTAGGGCCTTCCTGGATCTCCAGGTTCCAGCTGGAGCTGGTGGGCTGCAGCTCATGGTCCAATTCTATTTAACAAGCAAATCATTTTATTTTTTGTAATAGTGCTCTTGAATAATTGAAAAATAGAATGAAAAATAAAAATGTCTTTCAGCAGGAACAAAGGAAAGGAAAGCAAGTACACCAGATGACTATTGCATATAACAGGGCTAGTTTTCAAGTAAGGTCTGTTTGGCCTGAAATATTGTCAGGCATCATTACTGAGATCTCCACAAGCTCACACTCTAACAACAGTTTCTGCAGAGCTATTTAAATGCCCAATAGTCATAGGAATAACAAAAGGCAGGGACAGCAGAACAGATAGGTAAACTACTCTGTATTGAAAAATGCTCTGATGTCTGCCAACCAGACAGGCTTCCTGCACTTTAAACCCACTGTGTTCCCTATGATTTCTTTTCTCCTTTGCTGTGAATTGCCTTGTAAGAAAAATGCTTAACGCATCTTACTCATTTCTTTTCGCAAGCAGTTGTTGTGTCATAGAGATTCTTCTGAATTTAGCTCCTAGAATGATGGGGTGAGGTGGGAAAGAAAACTGAGCCATTTGTAAGCTTCTCTGAGTTGAGATAATTAGTTTTTATTGTCAAGGCATCTTCATCTAACTAAATGAATCCATTCTATACATGCAACACTTTCTTGGATGGTGAAACGTAAATAATACCCTGAGCAAGCTAACTGGCCTCCTGAGAGATCCCAAGCCTTTGGGTGAGGTTAGTTTATTCCAGTCTTGTTACTTTCATGCATCTAAATTAGAAGTTACTCTGTATAACAACAAAGAGAAGAAACATTATCATGGAGGCTTCGTTGCTTATGGGCTGATGGTGGATTATAGCTGCAATTAATTCAGTAGCACCAAAATTGTCCACTTTCCCATTCCATCAATTGCTGCAGAATCACAGGAATACCTAAAAACTTGAACTGTGTAACTCTTGCTTCTTTGTGTGTGTTATTCTGCTCTTCTTAACTGCAGTCTCACTCCAAGTGAAGAAAAGTCACAGGGGTAAAATAATGTTCAGCTTACAGTGCTCAGGGGTTATTATTCATGGCCCAGTTGAAGAAAATCTTTTCCTAATTTTGTTTGAACTGCAGACTAAAGTTTGTTCCCTATGGTGTATGTTATAAGCACACTTACAGTGCATGTCTGCTCAAAACTAAGTCTCTTTCACCTCAATACATGAGCGAGTAAAAGACTGAAAAATTCAGCACATTGACTTGGTTCCTCATGTAAGTTAATTAGAGCACCATCCTATGCATGGATAGACAAGAGAAAAGTGCTGTGACTCCCAGTAGGCATGCTAGAAGTTGCAGGACTTCTTTTCTGTCTAAACAAGCATCTTGCTGGGTTTTCGCTTGCAAATTTAAGGGGAAAGCTTTAGGAAGCATCCCTATTATTCTTTACTGTTTCATCCAGCCTAACATTTTTGATATTCTACTGAATGTGCTGTGGCATTGTTAATTTCCCTGAATCCAGTTGCTGATACACAGGACTGGGAAAAATTTTAAGGTGTTCCTGAAACATCCTACCTCAGAAAACCTTGGGGTGTTTTTTCCCTTTATTTTTTTTCCATGTGCATTGTAACAGTATGTGCTGTTATAGATGGTTTCATAGTCAGAACTTGACTCCACATGATTTCACATTATGTTTCCTAAGGAACTTTAGGCACCGAGTCCCAGCCAGTACATGGCAAGGACTGCTTGTCAGTTGTAGAGAGCCATGCTGGAACTGCTTAGAATAAGAGTTTGGCCTACACACATGAACCTCCCTTTTTCCTGGGCAGGCAGGCAGTTTATTTTGTCAGCAGCCACATCTGCCTTACCGCTGCTGTTTTTTCACCAAAGCATGGAGGCTGTTAACAACATTGTGGCTTGTCATCACCCAACTCTTTGTCTGTCTCCCATTTTCCCTGCCCTTGTCCCGTAATCACAATGTCATACATCCTTCTAATTTTGTAAGCCTGCCACCCATCAAAGATGGAATGAAATTTGCTTTTCATATGAAGAATGGCATTTATGCCATTTAGGGTTCCATTGTGCTACTTTCAGTCCCTCTTGCTCTTTGAAGAAAAGGAGACCTGGATAGTGATTGGTGTTTAATAACAGATAATATTGATGCTTACACCATCCTACCATATCCAGATTGTATAAATTATCCTTCTTTGCAAGAACCTTCCTAAATTTATTTCCACCACCTGATTAACCAATAAGACATGAATTTCACTGACATCGGATGATCCACCAGTGTAATATATCGTTATTTGGTTGTCACCTACTTCTGCCTGTTACCAAGGAGAGAGAACTTGATATCTTTTCACAAGGAAGAGAAGACAGATAACATATTCCAAACATCTTCATAGTTATTAAATTAGCCTGTCAGCACCTCTTTAAAAGAAAGAAGTTACTTCAATATTTCTCAGTTCTTAAAATGTTACTCTTCAACATATGTAAAATATTTCTATTTTATATTTCTATAAAAATGAAGCTTTTAAATAAAATAAAATATCGCCAAGGACATTTATTTTACTCTGAATACTGCCTTTTGAGTTCTACACTGTAGCTATAATTTGAAAATTATTCAGAAATACTCTCCAGTTGCCATGCACTATGACATTGCAATAACCTCCAGTTATTAAATGTGACATCCGAGGCCAACGTAAAATATCAATATACCATATATAGGAGCAGTGTGTATCCTGTATAAAGTTCTGCTGAAACAAGGCAAACTGGTGAAATAAGCCCAATTCATTCCTTAACAAGATCTTGTGGCAGATGTATTGCACATTACCATGAGTTACTGCATCTATAAGCCATGATTTCCATTGAACTTGCATCTGGACCTTGTCTTCAGTGCAATAATCTAAAACCTTTGACTACATAAAATTAACCCTGGCTTTTTCTAGAGCAATTTTTGTTATAATCCTGGTAGAATTTGCTATAATAAAACCAAAACAATGTAATTTTAAGCTGATGTTGTTTTGTGTATACAAAAATAAAAAACACAGTAAAAGAAGTACAGTAACAAATTCACCAAGACCCAATAATCAAGAATCAAGAAAATTCTGCTGAATGTTTAAAATGAGATATCCAATAGGATAATTAGCAAATAAATAAATTAATAAATCTGGTTTCCTGGTTTGAACATCACGAGAAACCAAGATATCTTTGCCAAATCTGAGCACACGAGGTGAGGAAGAAAAGAGAGGGACAAGGTACACAGCTCATTTTCAGGCACAATTCTTCCGCACCCTGCTTCCTCTGCTCAGTTTATCAGAACAAGCTTGTTTTGTCCAAACCAAGACAGCATATTTGCCTATTTAAGGTTTTGGCTACCTGCCCTTTCATCTTGCTTCTGCATCATCTGGCTACAAGGGCACTTTTCCTGGATGTCTGAAACTCCCATTAGTTATAGGCAAGGAGGTGGTCTTCTACATATCTTGAGCACAATCTCCTTAGGGAACGAGAACTGTTTTATTTTAAGAAGATTAGAAACAGAGCAATTAACATGCAGCTATTTCCAAAATATATCCAGGCACCAAGAGCTTCAAGAACAGTAGGAAAGCTTGCCTACCATATGTTTTGCTGTACCTAGTTACCTGTGGGGAGCTACGGATGAAGTATCAGTTATAAGCCTCTGTGTTAATGCCTGGATTTGCATAAGTTTAAATAACTTTGTAAATTATAGTTGCAAAATGGACATATGGTATTATATGTGCACTTCTATCCTCTGATGTATACTTAAGGAATTCAGCACTTTGACTAATATAACTAAAATGCTACTCAAGAGACATGGTGACTCCTTTTATCATTTCTGCATTTTATGTTTGAAAGTGGAAAAGTCCTTGTCTTATTCTAGAATAGATACATCACGTAGGAGGCAGTTGAGTCTAGCCACGCTGAAAGCCTAAAATGTATGCTATATTGAAATGCCTACAGTACTTAGAAAACTGCTTTGTACGATTTCGCATTTACGTATTAACAGACTAAGTAAAACTTAAATATCATTCCTCTATGAGTATTATGAAGACTGTAAGACTTATTTTCAAGGCAACATACATCTAACTAAAAACCACTGAAAGCAGACTGTTTTTATTATTAATATTGGACACGCTGCTATTTCCCAAATGGGTATAATGTACCTATGGAGACAGACTAGTCAGAGATACTATATCATATCAGTCCAGTCCTAGGAGTCTTAGGACAAACTAGCAATGCATACAAGCGCAGAATTCCTTTGCTAAGATGCAGTTCCAGTTGGTATAATCATAACAATGTTGCAATCAAAATTCCAACAATGATCTAGAATATCCCCATTTCATGCTGCTTGGCACCTTATATCTTACATATCTAATTTACTTTTCCTTAACCATACCATTTCTTACTGTTCTTCATAAAATACAAGTGATACTTATGAGGGTACAAATGTACGAGTTTTTCCAAATGGTTCCCCCAACTTCAGGGGGTAGCTAGAATTAAAATAAAATTCCAGTGTAGGATAATTGAAAGTTGCAGCAAAATAAAAGATACAAAACATTAGCAGTACGGAGCACATTGAACATAATGGAATGGCAATGTTACTGCATAATCCTATCCATGTTTAAACAGAAACAAGCCTCTAACTCCCAGCATGTCCTAGCTAAATATGCTGACTGAGAATGCTGGCAGTAGTTGAATTTTATTCCCTATTTAAACAGGCATAGATTTGCACCTTTATTCTATGTTTCATAAGTTCTGTTGGACAGTGAATGACCTGTATTGTTTTTGGTAGGAGACTAAAATATACAAAACAAATTTGAAAAACTGCTCCTAAAATGCAACATTTTGGTGATGGTTCAAAATAAGACTGATAGTAATGTCCCTTGATTCTACAGTGCTGGAAAGCGGTCAGCCATGTTTATTCAAAATATGTATATTTCTACAGTCAGTAATATTTGTCTACTTTAATCAAACTGTTTCATTTTCCGAGGGCAGCTTCTTCTGCATTGTGGAGTCCATGTTGGACAGTAACAGGCTGTGCTGATGGGGCTGCCGTCATTGTGGATGTGGATTTCCCCTTCTTTTCATGGTGCAAAAGCACTGTAGCCATCGTATAGTTGCTCTGCACTGCCAGCTGAGCTTTCCACACAATCATGATGTCTGGTTTCAGATGGCAGTTTCAGATTGTGAGTGGTGACTCACAATCTATGCACTGAGCCTCTGCTTGCAAAAGGTTCATTAGAGCACCAGAATATACAATGGGTATATTTTTTTAATGAAGTGAACACTCTGAATAACCAGGCATATGGAAAGCAATGTGGTGAGGAAATTGGAATGTCAGACTGTGACACAGTAGACCTGGGTTCTCATGCAGACTCTGTGATGAGGCTCATTGGATAATTTTGGCTCATTCCCTGACTCTTAGCCTAAGCTTCTTCTCAAGTTTATTGTGAGTGTAAAACAAAGAAAAGAACTGTGTAAGCTGCATTCAGTCCCATGCAAGAAGAAAATAGGGGGAATATAAATGTAATAAATAAGCAAAATGTTAGCTTAAAGGCTTGAATGTATAATGACACAACAAATAATACCTTATACTACTTTTTGTGAATACTGTACATTTCATCAGATGTATGAAGTATTCACATCAGTGGATTTATATACATATATGTGGGGTGGAGGAGGGATGCAAACCATCTTGCCAGAGAGAACAGAAATGAAAAATATTACAGTGATGATTACTTTAAGAGTTGCCATTCACAAAAGCTTATTAGGTGGAAACACAGCCAATGGTTGTCATTACAATGGTTAGCCAATTATCTTATTTTGTATAATAAAGCAAAATGAAAAAGCTCTATCCTTAGTCAAACCACAGGAAATACAGCTCTTGATAAACTGCTTCAGCAATTTCATTTTGCTATCTGTGCAATTCCTTTGTTCAAGAATAGCTACCATAAGGTCATGGACAGAGTGTTCTGGGAACTTGAAGGGTTCCCTCTGTTTTCTGAATATTTCCATTCTTGAATTCAGACATTTGCGTAGAGACTGGTCTCATGTGTAGAAAACAGCAGGACATGGTTGGCAAATGATGGCTTCTATCACAAGAGAAGATGAGCAGATGCTACCTTTCTTAATGACTTTCTGCATCTAACAGAGTAACTGAAGTTATACTCTTTGAAAGCTTGATCAAGAGACTATTATGGAAGGACTAGATTGAAACCTTATACCAGCTTAGCTCCAAGTAAGCTCCATTTAACACAGTCACTCTTGCTTCTGAGCATATATGTGTTCTTGTTGCTCTGATAAAACCTTATCTTTTAGCAGCCTGCTCCTCAGGTCAGTGAAGAATCTGAACTTTCCAAATCCTGCCCTTTGTTCGGCTGTGAGTTAAGTGGTAATAAGTATTCTGAGATAGTTTCTTCCTCTCCTTAATTGCCTAGACCACATGACGTGCTTTGTACAACATGACATCCTATGGGTAAAGCAGCCTATAAGGTGTCAGGCATGAGCAGAAGACAGTAGACACACTGCCTGCAGTGAATCTACTAGTTCCACTTTTACTCAGCAACCCATGCACAGCTGCATTTTAAGTTGCTCAGTGTGTCATCCAGACCTAGACAGTGGGGTTGTTTAGGCGCTAAACACAGCAGTTAACCCATGGCCAGTTGCTGGGCCCCTATATCCTGTGCCGCTCAAGTCCTGATCAGTGTTCGAATGCTGTGGGAATGGACACAGCCAGTGATTCTAGGGATAGGAGGGGTCTGGGAAGGATCAGCAGCCAGGCTACTCCTATTCATGCCACTTGCATCCTTATCAAGGAGTGAACAGTACAGAAAGGGACTTGGCTGGTACTTGCAAAAACTAGCTGTTGTAAGCCCAGTGAAGCAGTACAGAAGGGACCCCACCTTGTCTGCAAGCTCTGATTGGAGTGTTACAGAGAGGGAATCACCTTTGCACTGCTTGTCCTTCAATGGGGATTCCTCTTCCCCAAGTGGTGGGGCTTGGAGAGGCGGAGAAATGAGCTTTCCAAGGTTGCTCAACCTTCCTTGGGCCAGACTGGGATCCAGCCTGGTCAGAGGTTGCCTTCCTCTGGTTTAAGTGGTGATTGGTGCCAGTGGGGTATTTTGTTTGATTGTTTTTGAAAACATGACCTAAAACAGAGATTCCAAACTCCACTGCTGACTCCAGCGACTCTACTGCTGAGGGTTATCCTTTATGTGGTATATCATGTTAGCATTCTATTGCTCTCTTGCCAACACCATTAAAGTGTCCAGTTTCAAGTAGAGCCTTGGAAATGGTTTCTGGATGAACCTGTCTGTGGCTGAAAACTAAATGTGGGCAAAATGTGAGAATTCCTTAAAAGCAGCACTGCAGAGACCATGATAGTTTTGGCATGAATTTGCTTTGGCTGCAATCTTATTTTTGCTAACACACACATTATCATCTGTACTCTTTCATCTCACTATTGTTACCTTCCTTGGATAGTCTTGGATATGATGATAACAGCTGCAAAATCATATCCCAAAAACAGCCAATTTGTCAAGCTGTTGTTTGGGGTTTTCTCCCCTCCACAATAAAATAAAGCCCCCAAAATGAACACCACATTATTTTGACATGGGCTCCTGCCAGCTTCGTCCATCTTCTGTTTTTCCTTTGCTTTCCTCCAGAGTAAACTCCTCTATGGAGCAATCTTCTGCCTGCTTTAGAAGTCAAAGACTTACTAATAAACACTGTTGTCCTCAACATCTCTGCTAGAAAAAAGAGCAACAACACAAAAGCTCTGCAGTTTGTTAGATTGCAAAAACCTGAGACATTAGTTACCTATTGTCACATGCCAAGCAACAATACAAAAAATCTCATCAGGGTCCAGAAATTGAGACTCATTCCTATGGGTTTTTTTTTCCTAGTAGAAAGTACTTATGACAGTGTTTATTTGTTACATTTGCATCCTGCTGTTTTTCTAAGGAACTCAGGGCAAAAAGTTAGTCTCATGACAATCTGGAGAGGTAGTTTAAGCTGACACATAGGTTAGTGACAAATGCCACAGAGTAGGTTTCATGGAAAAAGGTGAAAGATGGGGAGATGAAGCACAATGTAGCCAAGCAGTTGAGGAGAAAGTACTGCGAAGGCTGAGTCGAGCATAACCTGGCCAACTGGAGATACTTCCAAATGGCTTCTCCTTAGCCAAGAAAAAAAAAGACATAGTCCAACAGGAAAGATTGTGGTTAGATGTTCTGACAAGAGAGGAGCACTGGTGAAGCCTAAGCAAGGAAACCACTGAAGCATCAATGATCAGTGAATCAACAACCAGATCCAGACCTTTCTGTTTATTATTGGGACTCTTACTTTTTTTTAGTTCTCACAGCATCCTGTGTCCCCTTAAACATAAAAATGATGTAAATCCTATTTGTGCTAACACATTACAGCTGCTATTGTTTATATTGTCTTTAAGCCTATGGAGGTGAGACACTTAACATGGTACCTTGCTGAATCCTCTCCAGGGAACATTTACATAGCCACCATCCTTGTCTTGAACCACCAGGAAGTGTGGCCTAGGTCCTTATCTGGTAACACCTATAACAGTAAACAGTGAGTACCCCGATATGGCATTCCAATAGCCAAAAGGCATTGTGGTAGTGGAAATCAAGTTCCAAATTATGCACAAAGGAAGTATACAACAACAACAACCACTTGCAGACCTTAGGCTTACAAAGTGATTTTTTAGCACTTGTGAAATGGGAAAGGCAAAGGAGCTTTACTAGTACAACCATTGTTTCTGCTAATTATACACTGAATATAAGCCATAGGGTAGCAGATGCATGAGACACAAAGGAAGCTTGTTTAAAACTATACATTATGTGAATTTTTATACTTTGAAAATAAATCTGAATTACTAAAAATTATGCAGTGATAAACAGATGTGTTCCCAACTTAGTGGTGGGTGATACAAAATTTTTTGTTTTGTACATCCTCAAGGAGATTCAAAAATAAGCTTCCAGAATTAGGCTTTACCCAAATTAAATAATCATGAATGTTATTCAAATGTTTTGAACTTTTTAAATATTTGATAAAACATTTATTTCACTTGACTGCTTGTTGGGATGTATTTAGATAGCAATGGCCAGCCAAGTATTATTACTTGACCCATTTTTGCTTACTCGTGTAAGAGACTGAGTATTGTTGGCTGTAGCCTTGATTCCATTTGGAAAAATTTTATAACATCCTCACACATTCAGCAGGTAGTTATCCTGAGTGTAGGGAAAAGAGATTCATATCAAACACAAGTGCTACCTTACTGTTTGGGCATAGTTTTTAAACTCCCACCCAACACTACTTGGATGTGAAAAAATACCAGTGGTTGGCTTAAAGCAAAGACAAACACAAACAGTCTAGGGAGACAAAGTTGTGGAGGAAGAAATTGACTAGTATCATTTCAAGACATTCATGAGATTGGAGAATTTGTTTTCAGGTTTTTATCGCTCTTCCCAGGCAGCTCTGCAGCCCCATATGACGAACCACACACATGCCATCATGTCACACTTGCACTTCACAGAACACCGTTTTGAAAACAAGCTGCCCTGAACAACCCAAACAGCAAGCCATGGATTCTCAGTCTTATGCATTGCAAACAAACTGCACTGAGCAAACCATTCTGGATTCAGACATCATGGAAAAACCACCTTGAAACAAACAAAGCTGACAACTGCGGTTGGCCATGTCATACAAACAAGGTCAAAGGGCAGCTTTGCAAGATCAGAGGGTGATGAACAAAAGTTGCAGGACACTTTTTTACCATAAGGCAGTACTCCTACTCTTCAGTGATTTTATAGAATTATATTCCCATGTGCATGCCTCTTTTCTTTTGCTTTATGATCCTGGACCACTGATTTTCATCTAATGCTTTGGAAGAAATGACAGATCACATGTAGTTTAGCTAAACCAATTAAACAACCAACTTTTTTCTTTCTGTTACAATAGCCATATTGGTTTATTTGATGGAGAAATCAGAAAGATGGAAGGAAAATAGAGAGAAAGAGGTAAGCTAGTAAAAAAGGAAGCTAGAATGCCATTACTTTTAAGAATTCTGTAAGAAACTAATGGCACAATCTGATGCATTCTAACTGAGCAGTAGGACATATTAAGTTCAGTCAGGCTTATTTCCAGATAAGCTAGTAGGGGATTGCAGACTAATTCCATCAGATGTAGCTTTTCTTCTTCCTGCATGAAAAATGCATTTTGTAAGATTCCTTCTAGTGTGCAACTATTTTACATGTGCTCACTCTACAGAAAGAAAAGGAGATCATCTTATCAGGTGAAGATGAATATCTTTTAAGTGTGTGGGAAAAGGACATCCCAATCTTCTCTTTGGGGATCTTGAAGCAAGGCACTGAAGTTTATCTTTATATGATGGAGAGGGCTCTTTACCCTTAGTCTGGAAGAGCAGATTTGTTTTTGAAAAGAAAATTACAGGCATGGAGTTCAATCCTTATTGGGACGACAAGGGGAGCACAGTGGAGGAAGGAAGGGTTAATACTTTACCACCATCTCTAGCAGAGTCCTGATCCAGATTAGCACCCTCCCCACTGATTTTTGTATGAGAGAAAAAGTATTTAAATTAATGTTTAACCTTCAGAATATAGAGCACCCACAGGAAAACAATAAAACAGGAACCATGTCTTTCTTTATCAAATGTGAGACCATGTTCTTTTACCCAGGGCAGTTTATATGATCAATTTTTTTCCTGAGAACAACCTAGTGAGGTAGGTTGGGTTGAAAGTCAGTGACTGGCCCAAGGTCACACAGTGACTTTCATGGCTGAATGGGCACAGAAGCACAGAGCTTTCTTTATGAAGTGATGCTTAGACTGTTGGATTGCAGTCCTGGGAAATCTGGCTTCTAGCCTCAGAGCTGCCCTGAAGGACAATCCAGATGTTACAACAATGCTTATGGAAGCTATACATTCTGAGCCATTACACCTCTTCAGTTCCAGATTCATTGGCTGTTTCTTCATTCCCAGGCCAGACTTAGTGCTGGTTTTAGCCTTTACAATTCTAAACAGTTGGGGACCAGCTTGTCTGAACAACTGCCTTCATTTGTATTGACCTGTCTTACAGTCAGCTTCTGAGGTCTGCATTCTGGTCTTTCAACCAGGGTTATTAATGCAGTGAGCAGCAGGGACAGGTGGGCCTGTCACTTTGGAATTCCTTCTCAGAAAGGATCTTAGGCATCTCTATTGGTTTTTAGAGAAGGCATCACTCTCTATTGGATTTCAGAGAAACCTTAAGGACTTTATTCTGATCAGCTTTTGAATGATTCCAGGACTATTTTATTCTGCTATTGTTTTAATTACTGCTATTTACATTTTAGGTGGATTGCATTCTATTCTATAACTGTATAGTTTAATATTGGTTTTTAATGTGTGGCAAGCTTACATGGAACAGGTTGCTCTGAAAGGTGACCTATGTGTCATTCCATGAATTAAGATTGTGGTTGTGGAGAGAGGTTGATCCATCAATTTTGCTGTACTTGAAGGCATTCCAGGTCCAAGCTGTGTGATGGCTCACTGCCTTTCCCAACCCCATTTCATGTATACTGTTGGGCTAGCAACTGAGCATTACTTACCTGCTGGTGATAGAACAGCTTCTTGCCCTGGTTCTGAAGGATGCACTGCAAGATGTGTGGCAGGACAGATAAACGTATTCAGCCTCTACTTGGGTTGATTGTCTTGCTGTGTAAACCAATGTGTGTGGGTTATGCAAGACGTAAACAATGCATGTACAATCTTAGACCATGGGTCTGTTCCCCAAGTTTCTGTAACATGACATCTCCCAAGTAGGGGTTGTATAAATAAAGGGGCAGCTGCAAGCACCCATGACTCATCATGAGTAAATAACAAATCAGGCCACTCCATTTTCTCAAGCACCTCTATACCACTCCCCATCCCTTAGTATCTGTCTCTGTCCTTTCCCAAGACAGCTTCTTCACACTGATCTGGTTCACAAGATCAAATCAAGCCACCATAGGTTACATAAACCATGGTGGCTTATTTTAATCTAACACATGTTGATGTGTCACATACACCATTTTTCTCCTTAGGTGACTGAGCCCACCTTATGTTGTCTAGGTGCCATGCTTTATCGGAGAGGGAAACAACTATCAAGTAACCTACCAGTTGTAGAGTTATTTGATGGTTGTATCCAGTGCAAACACCATCAAACCCAGAAAGATCATGGGCACTAGCTTATTATCTAATGGCTTTTATACTGTTGCACTTACCATTTTTCATGTCAATCTATATTGGGTAACCAGTTCTCCATTTTATTTACAAGAAATCAAGAAGTAATATAGTTTTACACTGCTGTATTTTGAAAGTAGTATAGATTCTCAACTATCTTTCAAAGGTGATACATTTTTGTACATGAATTATGAGTAATTCATTATTTCATCCAGGGTAACTCAGTATTGAATGATGTGGGGAATAACTCTTGAAGCCTTGATTTGCATTGCTTCGTTGTATGACTGTGATTATATAAGACAAATGCAGGAAGAGATTAACATCAGTGACATCTGACCACTTCATATTAAGTACTTCCAATTACTCTGTTCTCACCAAAGTAATTACTCTATAAATAGATACTTAAGTACAGGTTTGTTACATGCAACTAACCATTCAGGATACTAGCAATTTTCTTAATTGATTAACATGTGAAAGACATGTTGTAACACTTATACACCTATTAAATCTTTCTCAAAAGATGGTAACTCAGAGTTTCTTTAGCATGACCAATTGGCCGAACATAGATTAAATGCACAGTTAGGGATCTGTGAATTACCAAATTTAGCTTTACTGAAGTTCTCTGAATTCCATCTCAAAGTTCATTGTAACTCAAGTCCAAATCAGAGTGTAAGCTGTAAAAATATTCATCAAATCCATGAATATTTTTGGGCACATTTTTCCAAATGCATGCATCATTCTGTGCATCTTTGAAATGTGTACATTCTTCTTCCATTGTTTAAATCATATTTGTATGTTTTTGAAAGTACCCATTATTGTGTGTATTTTGTGCATGTTTTCATACACATTTTTCAAATATGTACATTCTTCTAAATGCGTTCTTTTTGGTTCACAAATCACCTTGCAAGATGAGAGTGCATCCAAGTCTGTGTTCAGCCCTGAAGCTGCAAAGTGGGTAAGTTAGCCTCTTAAAATAACAACAACACACAACAATAGAAACTACACCTGCCTTCATTTCTTATAATTGTATTTTACCAGTTAGAAACTTCTAGTGAGTTCATATGGGTATGTGTGTTTTATAGGTATGTATGTTTCTTCTGGCTGTTTTTAAATTAATTATCTATTTGAGTTTATGTTGATACACATTTAAGAAACTAAAAGTACAAGCTTGCACAATTCTATAGCAAAAACTTATTTGTTCTGATAGTTTATATTTAAATTTGATACACATCTAAACCGACTATGTTATGATAGTAAGTTAGGCATTCCTTGTTGTTTTTGCAATGGTCCTGCATTTTCTTTCAGCTGTTGATTTGCATAATAATGCCCAGTAGGCATAATTTAGCTCCCAACTTGTTTAGTATTCTAATGTTGCAGAAGACATTGCATTTTCTTTTACACAAAGCATCAGTATTCGATATATTGTGCTTCCTTTAACATAAAGACTTGAGATTGTTAAGGAAAGACAAAAAAAATGTATCAAATGGACAAGGAAGATTGTTGATTGTCCTAGGATTCTCAGCAGCATTACACTCGTATCCTTCTTGGACCACAGCCAGAATGGGGGGTGCCATTTTGTGATGAGTCCAATCTTTGGGGTTAGTGTTCAGCAAATGGTGTGGGCTCCAGCCCTTGAACTTTGATTGGTGAGCACCACTGGTTTTCATCCTGTTCCTCACATTTTAATGAAATATTCAATACTACGTGGGGCTGCCTTTGAAGATGGTCTGGATTCTTTAAATGGTGCAAAATAGAGCTGCCAGGTTGCTGTTGGGGACCGGTCGTTACTCTCCTATAACCGCAGGGTTCCGTCTTGTCCCCCATGCTATTTAACATCTACATGAAACTGCTGGAGGAGGTCATCAGGAGGTGTGGGCTGCGGAATCATCAGTACGCTGATGATACCTAGCTCTACCTCTCGTTCTCTACCAATCCAGGTGAGGCAGTGGCTGTACTGAACCGGTGCCTGGCCGAGGTAATGGGCTGGATGAGGGCCAATAAACTGAAGCTCAGTCCATACAAGACGGAGGTCCTGTTGGTTGGCGGATTGGGCTTTGGGGAAGGGGACCTGAACTTAGTCCTGAATGGGGTTGCACTCCCTCTTAGGGACAAGGTCCACAGCTTGGGAGTGCTCCTCGACCCAGAGCTTTCACTGGAAGCTCAGGTGACAGCGGTGGCGAGGAGCCCTTTCTTTCAGCTTCGGCTGAACCATCAGCTGCGTCCCTACCTGGAGAACGACTGTCTGGCGACAGTGACACATGCGTTGGTGACTTCCTCACTTGACTTCTGTAACATGATGTACGTGGGGCTACCCTTGAAGACGGTCCAGATACTTCAATTAATTTAAAATAGAGCTGCCAGGCTGCTGACGGGGACTGGACATTATGTTCACATGACTCCAGTTCTCCGTCAGCTTCACTGTCTCCCCATTGAAGTCCGGGCCCAGTTCAAGGTTTTGGTTATGACCTATAAAGCCCTTAACGGCTTGGGTCCTGGTTACCTGAAGGAGCGCCTACGTCCATATATGCCTGCCCGCCCCTTGAGATCAGCAGGAGAGGCTCTTCTCTGGGAACCCTCCGTGAAGGATATTAGGAGGGTAAGTACTTGGAGGAGGGCTTTCTCTGCGGTGGCGCCCCATTTATGGAATGCGCTCCCCAGAGAGATCCGCCTGGCACTGTCGTTATTTGTTTTTCAGCTCCAGGCGAAGACCTTTTTATTCAAACATTATTTTAATTGTTAATATTATTTATTTATTTATTGGCCAGGTCGACTCAAACTATATTGTTTCTATATTGTGTTTGTTTATTTATTTATTATTGTGAGCCGCCCCGAGGCTTCAGCGAATGGGGTGGCATAGAAGCTTCCTAAATAAATAAATAAAACTTCAGTCCTCTATCAGTTTCATTGGCTTCCCATTGATTTCTGGGCCCAATTTAAGGTGCTGTTTATGACCTATAAAGCCCTAAATGGCTTGGGATCAGGATACCTAAAGGAACATCTTTTTCCCTACATGTCCTCCTACCCCTTAAGATCTGCAGCAGAGGCCCTGCTCCGGGAACACTCCTTGAAGGACATTAGGGGACAGAATACCCAGAGGAGAGCTTTCTCTGTAGTGACACCCTGACTATGGAATGCGGTCCCTAGAGAGGCCTATCTGGTTCCGATATATGCTTTTCGGTGCCAGGTCAAGACCTTTTTATTCACTCAATATTTTACTGTTTAAAAGATTTTAATTATGTTTTACTTCAGTTGTGGATTATTAGTTTTATTATTGTTTGGAGTATCTATGATCTTTGGAGTATTGTTTGGAGTATCTGTGATGTTGTATTTATTGAATTTGTTTGTAAGCTGTCCAGAGATGCATAGTGATTGGATGGGTTAGAAATATCCCAAATAAATACTGCAATGCTGTTCATGTGAGGCTGCCCTTGAAAGTAGTGTGGACACTTTGCTTGGGTTGTATGAGGTTGTGATCATGCCTTAGAACACATTAGACCATTGCTCCATGTAGTCTTGCCTATACTTATTGGCAGTGGCATTCCAGGGTTTCCTTCAAGAGTCTTTCCAAGAGTGTCACTACTTTATATTATGGATAAAGACCATGGTTCAGGTAGGGAACATGTGTTGCATGCAGAAGGACAATTAGTATGACGCCGATAAGGCAGACACCTATAATGCCATTTTGGGGGGACAGAATAACTGATTGCCAATTTGGGTAGGAAACCAGGGTATCTTAGGAATCACTTATCTCTTTATGAATCTGATCCACAGTAATCTTTGAGAATGTTCTCTCTCCATATCAATAGTAGATGCTCACTGGGTAGGTATGAATGCTAAGGCCTTTTTGTTGGCACTGAGTGTGTAAAATGACCCCATGAAACAAGCACACCTAGCCCCTTCAATGTTTAGTTTTAGGCAAACTTTGAAAACAAAGGTATTTCTAGCTGTGAGAGCACAATCCTATGGCCACCAGACAGTGTTTAGCCAGCTACAGAAATGACAGATTCCCCTTGCCTTAGAGTCCTCTGAGGTTGCACCAGAAATTCTGCCTTTGAAGGATCTCTTCCACTTTTTCAGCTAGCATGGCTCTTTCCACATTGGAAAGGTCCCAAAGATGGAGATCATATTCAGGACAGGCATTGGCTGGAGAGGGGGCATTCTGGGGGCAGGGAAACAGCATGGCAAATCTAACTGTTACCTCAGCCTCTTAACTTCTCAAAGAGAAGGAAATTTGTTTAGCAGTATGAGAACAGCTGTCTAAATGTTTCTGAGGGTCAAGGTATAACGAAGGAAATCTTCAACTTAATGCTTCTCCCATGCTCACCTGAGTTCAGAAGGTTATAAGCAGCCATATAATAGTGCACTTTTATTGTTTCTGTGATTTGTTTTAATATTTTGTATTGCATTTAACAGCCTTCTAATGCAGGCTTTAGGTCTGATATAGAAAAGGACAATAGACTATATAAATAAAAATATATAATTCTCACTTCACAAAATTAATATTATATTTTATTTCTGTACCCCACTTCTGTTCCATGTTAACTATTGTGTTATTAAAAAGCATTTGGTTGACTGAACAATGGTTTACTAAATTAGAAATAAGCAACATGTATCCTAGCTCTTCCCAAGTTCCTCCTTTATTAATATTCTTAGTTGTTTAAATCAGTTTCCCCAAATCATCTGAACTGGCAAAGCATGCATTAAAAGTATGAAACCAAGAATGGATCAGGGAAATATACATACTTGGATATTTTTAAACTGAAAAATAACAGCACACATCCCATGGGGTGTTATGCTTTGGATACTGATCTTGTACAGTGGCAACCTCATTAATGTTATTTAACTCCACTGATTATATTGGTTTTATTATAAACTTGTTTAATTTTAATTAAACTTCCTGTAGGTGTGTTTCATATTTCTGCTAATGTATTAATTAGCATCCAGAAAAGGCAACCAGTTTGTGTTCCTTTAGCAACTTAGTATCCTTTGTTAATGTATCTTGAATATCAGTCAAGAGAATTCTAAGGCTGGTTTACAGAATCCATTTTCGTTACACTTAAGCAGCCTGAGGGTCTGATTATATGAAGTAAATCAGCTCCCTGATGCAGAAGTTCATTCCTAATATCTGAGGACAGTGCTATAGTGGTAAATTCCACTATAGTGGTCATGAGGCACACTCCTCATGACGTTGTTCATAACCAGGTCCTCGGGGAGAGTCCAAATGTGTAGACCACCAAGTGGATCCATATCAGCAAACCTGCTTTAGCAGTTTCCATCTGCACCAGGGGTAAATCATTTAGAATACTAACAGGACTTACATCTCCAGCTCATTTAAGACCAAGCCACAATGAGGATGGTTCACAGCAATATATTGTTGCAGAGAAAATGCCTTCTTTTTTCTGCCCACCCCCCAAACAACTCATCAATTGTGAGGATTACAGCTAAACTCAGAGAAATAGGAAAGATTGAGGGGGCAGGTTGTTGTGCAGCGTGATGTCTTGCCCTACTGATCAAAACATCTTCGTGCTTTGACCCCGTGAGCCCTGGCTCCAACAGACCAATGCACACTAGCCTGTGAGTACATCATCAGGGACAGCGTCACATCTTGTCTGATGGTCACCAGGATGCCTGAAAGAGATTTATGTTATTAGATCAGTGATTCGATGTGATTAGCTTGCAGACAAATCTTAGGGAAGCATTGTTAGTTCAGTAGCAGCAATCCATTTTTCTTTGGTCTTGTTCCTACTACGTTGATCAGTATTCTGTATCTAGATCTGGTAGGCTGCAGTTCAAATGGGGAGAAATAATTGCCTGATTTGTAAAAAGAGAGACAATAATGTTATTTGTATTCCTTACAGTAGTAGTATACCTGGAAGAATTTTTGGCCAGGAAATTTCTTTAGAAACAGATTCTGTTTTGAAGAGAGAATGTAAAAAAATGTTAAAATACTTATCTTCAACATCTTAAGAGAGATTAAGATAATCAGACAGGTTAATAATTTAAAATAGTGAGCACATAAATATTGGGAAACTGGCTTAGCTCTGATTTACTTGCCATCCTCTTGGAACAGGATTTGCAAAGGGAGCCTTTATATGTTTCTGAAGCTTCAAGGGAACAGCTGCTCTCTTTGTGTGCTTTCATACTGTGTTCTAACAATTGACAAATTTGAAACTCAGACAAAATCCTGATAAACACAAAACAGAAAGGTGGCATCATTATTCATGAAGACAGAATATATTTAGGCTTTGATCCTTAGGCATAATTCCTTATTTTCACACCATTGTAGGGCTAAGCATCCATGGGACTACACTGCACAAAGGGAGTGTTGGAAGAAATTCTATTATCTCATTTTTACTGTAAGCCACTAAATGTAAATGCTTTCAGATTCCCTTACAGGTGCTTGGATTTCACAATAGCTGGTAAACTATCTTCCTTTTGAAATGGGTCCTCCTTTGATTACTCTGAGGAAATGTGGAGATGTGATGCTAACCTTGAGGAAAGCCTTTCCTCATCACATTTTTTTTATGAAATGCATACTGAAGCAGGGAAATGCTCCTTCATGAATGAAGGAACATCTGTGATAGAATATCATTCAAAATCAAATCCTTAGAATTACTGGTTTGTTCATTCCTTCCATTATTGCAGTTACATAAATGTTGTTGAAAGCATACTTTAAAAATACTGGATTATTTTGGCGTATGTAAAATTTTCCTCCAGTTCTTAGTGTGTTAAGGCCAAGAAATATCAAGGGCACACGAAGTGTATTCTCAGACAATCAGAATTCACTGTTCATTTTTGCTTTTTATGTTTTGCTACTAAATCCTCACTTTCCACTGCTGAATCTTGCCAGGGTTGTGTATATGAATGCATGTTTGTATCAGTCCACAGTGATAGGTTGAAGTCTGGCAAAGGAATTCATTTGGAAACTGGACAATTTTTCAAGAGGTGAAATATTAAAATTAATGTGTTTTCTAGCTACTTCTGAAAACCAGAAAGTAATTTCTTTTGAGCATGTTGCAGACACCCACTTGCCAGTTATATGGAAATATGCTTTCTCCTATGGTACTTACAAACTTCGGACTGCATTCTGTCTGCAGTTATGACTTGTTCTAACCTTTCTGCATTAACTCAAAACACATAGTTTAAAATGGTTCATTTAAAAAGTATTTGCTTTATTATGTTCTGATAGAATAGTTTTATTTTTTAACATGTATTTTTTAAAGTATTATTTTTGGAGAGTTTCACATCAGTAGTAAAGGAATACTCCAAATCAATTAATCAAGCTGTCAATCAACTTTAATCTGATTTCAAATCATATAAAAGATATGGATGAGTGTTTAGAGAAGTGAAAATGAGAGGAAAACACATGATGTTATGGGCAGAGGAATAAGACAATTTTAAAATATTGTTCCTAATGTCAATTCACAAAGGATATCCAAAAGTTCCAGAGATCATTTAACCACAGATGGTATATTGAACAAGTGTTCTTAAGGATACGGAAAGCTTGCTCTTTCACTAAGATATAGTGTTTCTCATCATAAAACCTCTCCTTTTTATTATTTTTATTATCCATTATTTATTAGCCTTCCATGTGGGAAACTAGTGTTTTGTGCAATGTTGTACACTGATGGAACAATTCACTTCATGTGTACATCAGGGACTAAGTGCTAATCATGCCAATGCTTAGCAAACCATGTCTGAAAGACTGCTTGTTCTTCTGGGCTTAATATGGATAAAGAAGTGTTGAAAAAGAGAAATTGGGAAATGTGGCTTTTCTGATAAGAAAACCAACCATGAAGTTTGAATTAGTGGCAGTGTACCAGATTTTTTTTCTGATTATA
This sequence comes from Varanus komodoensis, assembly GCF_004798865.1. NCBI lineage: Eukaryota > Metazoa > Chordata > Lepidosauria > Squamata > Varanidae > Varanus > Varanus komodoensis. Next base: position 29,836,798 of record NW_025336481.1, on the reverse strand, counting down.
TTATAGAGACTCTGTCATGGTTTTAACTTTCAGCAGAGCATCAGTCTATTCTAACTTTTGAAGAAAATAAATGAACAACTTTTCCTTCTTCCTCCTTCTACCCTGCCATTCCTGCTTTGAAAAATAGAGCCAAATTAATAAATGCAATGTGTGTGTATACAGATTCTCTTTAGGTGTGATTTACATGTTCCTTGCATTAAAAAAGAAAGAAAAACAAACCAAGAGGACAGATTGCTCCAGTGGCATAAATCTTTTCTCTCCAGGAAGTGCAGCCATGTACAATCGCATTAGCAAAACAGCTGCTCTCTTTGTGCAACTCGTTCGATGGGTTGTTGTTGCCGAACCTAATGAGAGTAAAACCAATTAGTTGATTAGAACTAAGAAAGAATATATGGGAGCACCACACACCTTTCTGCAGCTGAGGTGCTGAAGAAGTGTTGATGAAAAGATTTAAGAGAAATAGCTGAACAGCTATTATTGTCAGGTCATAATAGCACAACAATAGAATATCAACAGTTGGTTTCACATTCTTCTGTTGAAATATGCATTTAAAAATGGAAAAGCAGAGCACTGATCAAAGCTAACATTCAAAGGATAAACAAAACAAGGTGAGTTCCAAATCTAAATATTTTAATAGTTTTAGATTATAATGGGATGGATACTTTTCAAGGGGGATCTCATCTAAATGTAAATTTGGCACTGAGGTATCAAAGCATATAGGGCTTTTGTTCTTTTCTTCTTTAGAACCATTCAGTGCTTTCAAGAATCAAAGCCACATATCACAGTTGTAAACCAAATAAACATGGTGACCTGAATCTGGTCTTCCAGTGCTACTTTCCAACAGACTTAACAGAAGCAAACTTGCAAAGGAAAAAAGGTTCATAGAGGAGCTTCCAAGTAAGAAGCTCAAATACGGCTTCAACATCAGGCAGTTTGCTTTCTTGCAGCTCATCACCCCCTTGCCTTATCATCTAGCCTGGTGAAGAGTTCTGAAAAACTCAAAACGGTTGTAACTAACTTTCCTGGTTTTCAGCTGTTCTACACTTTATTCAGTTGGCATTAAAAGTGCCCACTATTAAGAAAAATAGAAATTATTATTTCTGCTGTTCTTGTAGCTCTGCTAAGCTGCTCCAGTCCAGGCCTGGGTCTGGGGTCTATTTCCCCAAGAATCTATAATGTCTGTCACAATGCCACACAAACAGTCCATCGCAGTCACAGTCATTATCAAAAACTGTTCTGGCAGCACAAGAAATTAGAGCATTGCAAGAACAGAAACCTTTTATTTGCCAGTTAAACTTGTATGTGTATAATAGTTTTACTTTACCAAAAATGTTCTTTATAAAATTATTTTGTTTGCAGATGTACATGCTTTTTAAAATTATTTACCTGTTTCGTGTAAATTAATGCATGGAAAGAGAGATATATTTGCTGCACCCTTTTGATAGGATGCAGACTGATATTATAAAACTTGAAGGATAAACACTTGCTTCCTATAATGTGATGGATTGAGAACCTTTCGGTATATGAGCCGCCCAGAGGTGCTGTGGCACAATTGGGTGGCATACAAATGTTTTAAATAAATGAACAAGAGCTGTATTAATGTCACCTTTAATAACTTCTAGATATGTATATTAAAATCAAAATATATTAAAAATAGAAATGTTAAAATGAGGACTTGTATTTGTTTGGGCTCCTTTCAGAACTTCTTTTGGGAACTGCTGTTCCTGTTATGGTTGGCTTTCAGTTTACCAGAATCCACAGATCAAGTGCATTGTGCCATAGGCAGGTAACTGATACACTACAGTAAGTAGCCTGAAGTATAATATAATTGGATCCAGATGCCCACAGGAGTGTGTTTCCATTGGTCAAAAACTAATTTGGGAAAAGTGTTTTATTTATTGGAATGTTTAAGCTATACTTCATTGAAAGAACAGAACAGCAAACAATAAATTGGAATAGTTGTACACATCCTCAGAGTACAATAACTAGAATTAAATATAACAAAAATACAGAATAGAAAAAAATAAAGTAGGACATATTGACTAGCTTAAAATGTCTGGGCAAATAGACAAGTTTTGATTTGGAACCACATTCATCACAAGATTGATGCCAGTCTTACTTCTGTATGGAGGGCTTTTCACAAATAGACTCTCTGTTAGATTTGATTTACTACAAGTTTCAGTAAGGAAAAAAGAATAAGCACACCAGCAACTAAAGAATCATAGTACATTGCAATTTTGATAAATAAAAATGAACAAAATTAAAGAGGAAAAGTAAAAAGTCATGGAAAATTCATGACTTGAAATTAAGGAAATTAAATATCACCGTTTGGGATTCAACTCAGTTACCAATTGTAGATAGTTGTATTAAAATAATGTCAAATCTTAAATTGTAATTCCTTGTCTTATGTTTTTCCCTTGAGACCAGCTTGCCTATTATCTTATCCAGTGTTTCTGTCTCCTTTGCAAATGGGTCACAGAGAGAACTACTATCAATGACTCTACCATTATTATTCCACTCCTTTTGATCAAGGTTTAGCCAGTTTTAGCTATATGAAAAAGAAATCTAGTTCCAATATGTTGCTCATAACTACCTACATTAACTGACACCCAGAAATATCTCAGTAGATTAAATTGTATGGAATGGGCTCCATAGGAGGTGGTTGAAGCCCCATTGGTGAGGGTGTTCATGGATAGGCTGGACATGCACATGGTGGGCATGTCGTGAGTGGAGCCGGCTGATGCTGGTGGTCAGACTAGATGGCCCGGGAGGCCCCTTCTGACTCGCTCTGTTTCTATGTTTCTATGCATATGGCAGGCATGTCATGAGCAGGGCTGGGTGGAGCTGGGGATCAGACTAGATGGCCCAGGAAATCCCTTCTGACTCACTCTGTTTCTGTGTTCCTTTGTTTCCCTGAAAATAGTAATTAATTTGTTATTAAGATGCTAATATGCTTGCTTCTATCAAACGTGGAACTTTTTTTATTATTGGCTAGAGAAATGGCTTCACATAGATTTAAATATGTTTATAATTTAACATAAAAAGAAATTATGTGGAGGGCTGACCCAGTATGTCCGATGTTTCCGATAGATTTTGTTTTTAGTTGTTTTTTTTTGTGTTAGGTTTATTTCAAATAAAACTTATTCCAAAAAAAGAAGAAGATGCTAATATGCTTGCACCTCTTTCAGCTGAAGTTAGGCCTTTCCAAAACAGCTTTGCAGACATTAAAAGTAACAAAATATATTCCCATTTCCAAAATATGTTCAGATTATCCTCAGTCTATTTTTGAGCTGCCTACAAAATTAATGTTTTGTGCTATTCATATAAGTGATAATTGGTAAGTCTACTTTGAAAGCTTCCAGGCCTTTTTATTTGAAGTGACAATCATCAAAGCATGTTTTTTAAAGGGTTGTGGTCCTCATTTTAAGAATCTATGAAAAAACAAAGAAGAAACAAAAGGCCTATCTAGTTCAGAATCCTGTTCCCCACAGTAGCCGATCGGATGCTTACAACAATAGGCCACCATATAAGTCTTTTGCAGCAACTTGTATCAGAAGCATATTGTCCTTGATCCTGGAGGTAGCCAGCATTATTAATAGTTACTGATAGCCTAATTCTTCATGAATTTGCACAATCTAGGGTTGAGCATCCTGTGCCTTTTCCTTTTCCATTAAAACAACCATTGATTTCCTTTTCCATTAAAACTTACCATTGATCATACTGGCTGATGGAAGTTGGCCCTCTTAACAGCATCTGGAGGGTCACAGCATGCACATCCTCCTTCTCAGTTGATTTCCAAGGCCTTCATCTCAACCTATGGTAACAAATCCTATAATTTAGTAATGTCCTATTTGAAAAAGTCACATCAGTCATTTTACTCATGATAAAACAGATTCCTCTGTTTATATGAACCCAGTTACTGTGGTAAGGAATATAATGAATGGTCTTCTTGTCAAGATTTTTTCTTCCTGTTGGGATTTTCTGTTTAGGTCGTCACTTTATGCTAGTAATTCGTTGTACACACTTTTAACTCTAACGATACCAAATTTATAATTTCAGACAAGGAGAAATGAATCACATTGAGGTGCAGTTTTTGAACCAGTTATCTAAAGATCTAAAACCTCTGTGATCCCTGTCTTCAGGAGATGGAGACTATGTGAGAAAACAGTATTTACTAATCCATTGTAAAATTCTTGCCAAGGAATTCTGCTGCCTTTCAGCCTTGATGAATATATATTCATTTTCCAAGGTCATCTAATGTTATATGTATTTTATGCTGAGTATTAGAAGTCTTTTCAGTCATTCCTATAATGTCACTGTCTGCTGTAGCATTTTTTTTTGCTTTGAGGGTGCAATCCTATACATGTTTAGTCAGGAAAAAAACCAACAACTTCCACCATTCCCCAAATATCCATTGGAATTGTAGAACATTTTTTCTTCATAGAAACAGTCTGAATTGTTTTTGTTGATTGTTGTTGTTCATCATATTGATTCCATGTTAGCCCCTCTGGAATGCTTTCCACTTAAATTTAAATAAAAACACCTATGTCATTTTGGGACAGATCGTTGTCACAAGATTTCACCATCAACAATTTTCATGACAGTTAACAGTTACATATGATACATGTGCTGGAGAAAACATCACTTAATTAATTCATGAACAATATTTTATAGAAGCTAAAAGGATAATGATTCTCTGAAGTCCCCATTTCAGCCTTTACTATATTTTCTACATTGTGAGATACTTTTATTAATGTTGCCTTCTGGGAATTGTCTTCCCAGTATATTCATCTGGAACGAGGGACAGGGAAGGCATCACTATTTAAAATTGACTGTAGCATCTATTTCCTTCTTCCGCTTAGTCTGTAAGATTCTGCTTTGCAAGAAAGCAAAGTATAAAGGCAACCAGACTGCAGTCTACCTAATCAGGAGTAAATTTCATTCAAAACAATTCGACCTCTTCCCATATAAGATTTGGGGCAATTTCTTTGAATAATTTATTTCCCACAATATTAACATTTATGAAGAATCATATTCTAAATAGTGGATGATTCTACCATCTTATACATTCACCTCACGACAACTAAGTGTTAATATTTTATTCTTATGTAACCTTTAGTCTACACATTTATCGCTTTCAAGGTATTAACTAGTATAACACAATAGATCATTTTCTTATTATTTTGGCCATTTGATTTAGGAGAATGGGGAAGACCCTAAATAATACATTATTCAAAGGCATCCTTTATTAAAAATGCCTTCTGCATGAAGACATTGCAAGAGGGATTAACCATCTATTCTTTGCACCACTATATCATTTCATTTCCAGCTACAGTTGTTTTGCTTCCTTCTCCCTTAATCAATATGCAGTTAGTAGCAATGATATTATTTCATCTTCAAATTAACAGCCTTCTTCCAAGAAATAATTAAGTCATTTTTAATTACTCTCCATTATTTTGTTTCAGTTCTGACTTGTCACTGTCAGTCATTGCAAGTGAATGCTCACTGCAATTTCTAATCATGTCGGCATAATAAGAGGATACATACTTCTATGCCAGCAGTTGATTTTGTAGCTTTACATTGTTATTCCTTCTGAGCAGAAGCAATTGGTAGCTATAGGGGAGCCAATTCTAGCAAAAATCAGAGTTGTTCTAATTTAATTGTGGTGTTCCATTTTAAATTAAAACACCAGTTTACAAACTCGGTTGGGCAAGTTCTTCATAGGTTCAGTACCATCTTTTGATTTTCTTCTCCCATCATGCTAGTTTATGTGTGAAAAAACACTGTCCCATGTAACTGTGCTCTTTGAGCATTCAGCCAGGATGAAGTGTTTTTGTATGCCTCCCCACCTGCTCTCTCTCCCTTCTCACAGTTCTGTTGTTTGCAGTCTTTTCCTACTTGGGATGCCTCTTCTTGGCTTTGGTTAATGATAGTAAGAGCTTTAAGCTAAGACATGCTGATATTGGTGGTATTTTGGCCCCACCAACCACTGGAATGTGGTAAGAGTTTCTTTGAAATTGAATGTAGCTCATAACTTGAAAGAGGTGGCCTATCCTTGGTCTGTCAGCAGCTACTCAATATTCTGGACAGGGATCTTTCCCAGTCCTGACCAGAGATGCCAGGAACTGAACCTGAAATCTTTTGCGGCCAGGCAGCCACTGCCACTGAACCCTGACTATATCCCATCAGAATATTTTGCACAGAGGACCAAATTAATCATGGTGTACACTGATGATTACCAAATTCAATACACAGGTCAAGCTTTTAGTCACTGATAAGGTATTCACAGGTAAATTTTGGGATTTGTTTTCATTCATCTTGGTGCATAACCTTGGATAGATCCTTGATAGTCAGCTTCTTTTGACAGCTGGGCTATTCAGTTGGGCCCCGGGTCCCTTGATCTGTTTGCCTTGATCTGTCTTCATAATCCAGACTTTCCTTTGTGCCCATATTCACTCCTTGCTTTTTGAAAGTATGGAGTAAGCAGCCTCTCTCTCTCTCGCCATATCAGCTATGGATTTCTCTGGTGTGTGCTTATGCTGATCACACATCTGGAAAGAACAATTTCTTCAGCCAAAAGTAGTCACTGGGTGAGTCCCACAAGACATTGCACATTGTATCCAACCTGTCTGGACCAATGCCCGGCTTTAGCATATGCTGCTCTTGTCAGTTCAATCTGATAGTGACATTGTTCTTAGAGCTGCTTCATATGCTGCATCCTTTATTCCAGTTGGAGATAAGTCTCCACATGGGACAATGCATTTACACTGCCACTTTTGAAGTGGCTTTTTTCCCACTAAGTGGATAGACAGGGCAATACATATGTGCTGCTGAAATGACATATGCAGAGCCCAACAAAAAATGTTTGGGCTTTCCCTGGAAAAGCATCTGATACTTTCCCTGGGCAGCCTTGATTATTCCTTCTCATGGTCTTCAAGTTCTATTTAACTGAACTGCTATAAGATACATCAAGCCTATGAAGGCAAAATTTCCAATCTTTACCTTTTCTTTGTTGTTATCAACCTTGTGCTTAATGCTAGTATGATACCAGGTTGCTCAGTTCAGGTCTTGGTTTCCATTTGTCCCACCTCTGATCAGTTTGGGAATGAATTACCCATCACACTGACTTGGCTGGTTGCTTGTCATGGGGACATAGGATGTTGCTTTATATTGAGTTGGACTACTGGTTTATCTAACCCAGGATCGCCAACACTGACTGAGATTTCAGCTAGCAATTTTTTCCCTCCTACCTGGGAAAGCTGGAATTGACCTTCTGCATGCAAGGCATTTCCTCTACCATTAAGCTATGACCCATATAGCTTTTAATAAGAGTTTTTCAGGCCAAGCAATTGTCTCTTTAATGATCTTGGGTAGTAAGTGCTGACAGAATTGAGGCAAAAACTGAGGCACAAGAGAGATTGGCATAATTGGAGAAATCTGAGGTTTACAGAAATACAAAACATTAAAAACTACAGGAAAACCACTGCCACTAAAAGTTGTTCAATGGGGAGTGTGCATATCCACTAGCTTTAGGATAGTGAATGTCAGTTTCAGAGGGAAAAAATGGAAATTGGGATAGTCCCTTTACAATCTGGATTCCTTCACAGGAACTGGCTGGATCTCTTCACAGGAACATTCCTCTTAGGGCCTGTCAATTTTGTATGCTTTTTCTTCAGGTCCCACTGCAAAGGAAGTCAAGTTTATTGACATGGAGTGGGGCATAGAATGGATGTCACTGACGTGTGGGTTTATGAAGTCCAGTGCCTACACTAGTTTTATCTGAACCAATGAATGTTCTGAAGCTTTTAGAGCTTTCTTTGGCTGTGCAAAGCAGACAAGTGTGACTCAATCAGTGCCTTAAATCAACCTTTTTTCCTTGCTGATTTAAATCATGATTTAATCGAGTTAAAAAGAAATGGCAGTAAACCTGAGACTAGCAGTAGCATGTAGCATCTTTATCTCATTTGTGAGAAGCTGAACTTTGATTTACCCCAGGCTTCTTTTCAACATGATCATTATATTTGATTACTTATGTTGGCCTTCCATCCATTCAAAGGCTACAAATGAATAATAGAATATCTAGAGGGACAAGATAGATCAAAAGGCCCCCAAGCACAGCATGCTGAGCTGTTTTGGATAGGACAGAGCTACACGTGAGCTCTTCTGCTGCCTGAATTAGAAGAACTTGTACCAGGATGACACAATCCACAGACACCTCCAGAGCCACTACTTATCCCTTCCTCCCTCACTCTCTGACACCACTGCAGTGCAATCTTCTCCTTGTTTTCCTTCCTATCTTTGAGGAAAGTTGTGTATAAAACAAAAGACATTCAGACTTGGGATATGACAGTATTGTTCAGTTAGAGAACAGCTAGGATTGCATCTTACTGCTAGAACAAGGAGGGACTGGAGCCTCAAACACTTTTCCCAATAACAAACACATCCATGGATGTGGGAAGGATGCACCCTAAAAATTAGAGCACTCTAACTTCATGGTTTCGTGAACTGTGTAGCTCCATAATGAAGGCTAGACTGCCTGCTTGCTAGAAAGCACGGAAAACAGAAATTCTTTTTTTAGCAGAGATGAGAAAGAGAAGGAGAGAAAGAGAAAGGTTTTCCTGAGACAGGAAGACAAAGCATAACATTGCACATGAGAGACATGAAGACATTTAGAAACTCAATGAATCTGAATTAGATGCTTCTTTAACAGTGGCTAGGATTAAAACCTTGACAACATAAGAGAGGTAATTAGAATCTTGCACTATGCAACACTTCAGTTTGGCATCAATTCCATAATATAATAAAACTTTTCATTTTGCAAGCTTGTCTGATTTTCAGAAAGGCTCTGAACAATTCGGTCAGTGCTAGTACATCAGACAGTGATGTGCAGGTGGTTTAAAAACAAAGCATTTAATCAGGCAAAATTTTACTTAAACTACCTGATGATTCATCACAGACTCCTTTCTCTGTCAGTTGTGCTTTCTGAGCTATCATTTATAGAATATTTAAAGTGGCTGGACTCCATGTGCTGATGCTGTGAATGCTATTGTACTGTAAATTACTGTTTCTTACACGTTCCGATTCAATATAGATTGCAGTGACTCATCCCTTCTATTTTGATTGATGCTCTTTAGAGGCTACACTGAAAGTCACATTTTGTCACCAATAACATCTTGGTTCTATTGGAATAAGTATAGATAGCTTACTTTTGGGGGACAAAATGAATCTATATATTTAATCCATTGAAGATTAATTTTCTTGATTGTCCACTTCCATGCCTAATTTTCTTCTTGACTGGAATGCTAAACTGCTTGCATGTTATTGCTCTGTAAATATTTGTTATGCTGATTAATTTCACATGAATTATAATTCAGCAAACTATTTAGACTCAGACGTTCAGCACCCAATGCTTTTGATGTTGCAATCTTCTATTTCAAAATGGTCATTTAAATTTCGAGCAATTCAGACATCCTGTTTGTCCAAGGTCACAGGATGTATTGCCACCTGGTGCAAATTATCACACACAAATACACACACACTGCATTCAGTCTGGTAAACCAACTACCTCCGCAGTTCAATCTTAGAGAACCACATCCTCTGCTCACCTGAAGGTAGCAGGCTAACTTGGGAGGAACACAGCAGGCCAAGTGGTATACACAGTTCTGTTCCCCAGTCGTTTGACATTTCTTATTTCCTTGCACCTGCTCCCTGCCTGCACTGCAAAGTCACGATGGGAGAACCACCATGTGTCATGTGAACAGTGTGTGTGTGATCACTGCTGAAGTGACAACCTGGGCTGTCTGGCTCTCTGTTCTGTTATGTTGGGAGTAGGGTAGTAGGGGAGATGGCCTGCCTGCCCAGGACTGGAACAAACAAGCATCACCACTTCCAGAGTGCCAGTTCAGAAAAATGGGAGAGGTTGAGGCTCTCAAAAGGAAGATCCATGGGCTGACTGCTGTCCCCAAACAGCTTACAACAGAACTGTCTGCCTTGCTCTAAGGCTGGTCTTCCCATGAGGCAGAGTAAATCCCCCACTTTAGGCAGCAGGTAGTTGTGTATGAGTTTCCCACTGCAACTTTCCCACTGCAATTTGCTGCAGTGGGCCTCCTGGAAGAAGCCATGCAGCCAGCATTACGACGAGAGATGCTGCATAGAATTTCTAGTGATTCCCCTCTTATCAGATACCCCAGATTGATCCAAAGGGCAAGAGGGTATTCTGAAGAGCTGGGTCAGCAGGAGAAGGTGGCCAGTGTGGCTCTCCAGGGAAAGATAACCCATGACTTAGGCCATCTTCTGGGATACCTCTTCTATAATGGCTGGCAAATATTGAGTAGGAAATGGTCTCTGGACTGTTGGACACATACCATGAGTTGCTTTGCAAGTCAAGTCAGTCACTATTACATTTATTTGCAATTTAAATATACTGTAAAGCAGGCTTCCTAAGCCTGATATCCTCCAGCTGTTTTGGACTACCACTTGGACTTCATGTTGAAGAAGACATAGTGCTCTTTCTTTCTTCTGGATGGAGTTTGTCATCCTATATCTGATTTTGAATGTTCTCTCACAATTTCAGGGAGCAGTTTGACATCTCTTGCTCAACCCTCCCCCCCCCCAAAAAAACCCACCCTTATCAAGTATACTCTTCTGGGTTTATATTGATTAATTCACGCGTGGGCAGAAAGTAGTTCAACATGACAGGCAGATCTATGAATAATTCTGCAGTAGATTGACAAGGATTTTTGACTCTCAGATGTTTAAGAATGCCATCAACAACCATACCCCTCCTCCTCCTCCTCCTCCTCCTCCTCCTCAAGACTGCTAAAGTAGAAAAAAATAGCGCTGTTGGGGACCAGTGAAAGCACTGTGAACATTGCTCTGAAAGCAAATTCTAAGTTATTTTATTTGTTTAACATTTTTATAGACTGTTCTTTAGTGAACAGTCTAAGAATGGTATATATCAGTGAAAACAAAGTTATGATATTCCATTAGCCCCAGACAGAATGTCCAATGGTCTGGGATGGTGGGTGTTGTCATCCACAATATCTGGAAGACATGAAGTTAGGGAAGGCTAAAATAGAGAACATTAATAAATAGGTTGTAGGCTGTGTGTGTGTGTGTGTATTCTCTGACCACTCAGAATACCGGGGGGATATTAACCACCATCATGAATGAAATGAGGCATTCCCTTCAAATCCCCTTTTGAAGCTGTCTTTTAACTACCAAAGCTGTCCCTGACTCTTGCAGAGCCTTGGAAAAAGCCTGGGCTATGATATGGAGTACAAAGCTTGATGAAGGTATTATCAAGAAATAGTGGGTGCCAACTCTTTCACCTACTGAAAAAGGCCTTTACATGTAATTCAGTGTGTTTCTTCCTCATACATTCTACTTTAACAGAACCAGTGAGATTCATGGAAGCAACACTTGTGTGACAAAATTGAATGATTCTAATGAGAAAATCTCTCTCTCTCTCTCTCTCTCTCTCCCTCTCTCTCTCTCTCTCTCTCTCTCTCTCTGTGTGTGTGTGTGTGTGTGTGTGTGTGTGTGAGAGAGAGAGATTTTATGCTGTTTGCCAGCAAACTATAAATATTGGTGTTGTAGCTTCTTCCCCCACCCCATTTGTTAGTGTGAATCATTTTCAGAGAAGCTAATTAAATTCTTTATCTGATCTTGTGCTGTGAGAAACCTCTTGCTTCATCTGGATGCACATGATTAGTTCATGGTCTTTGTGATTTATTTGATTGTGTGAATTCAAGTTTTCTGTTACTGGAGGACCTTAAAAATTATTATCATTGTATAAATACTTGTCAGAAGAATTGGTCTCTTGAGATAGAGGCTGGCAAAAGGTACTTGAAAAGAAAATGTGTTTGTGTGAGTGAGGAAAAAAGATGTTTATTTCAATACAGCACTAGTTGGCGATTGTGAGAAATGCTTCTTAAAGCTTATAGCTAATTAAATGTTAATTTAAACACTTCCTGGCATAGGGCATTGCACTTTGCTCAGTGTAGTATCACAGTACTGGCAAGATCAATAAGAGCTTTGGGGTGGGAAGGAAGGCAGTGTTATCTGCTGTAAAAAGATTCCACTTTTGCCCTATATTGTAGTGTAGAATCTCCATCAGTAGGGCATCTGCAAAATGGTTTAACTGTTCTCTAGCATTATTGTTTGTAAGTTAGTCACAACTGTTGATTTTCATAGGTTCTACTGTGGAAAAGCAAGCAGCATCCAGTTGTGTCTTCTAAAGCAACAACTCATTTAAGATTTTGTTTCTAACAACACTGTGGGGGAGCAGATTTATCTAGTTTTTAAAATGCTTCTGAGAAGCTGAAGGTCACAGCTGCACATTAAACTTTAAATTTGTGTTTTAGCAGCCAGCAAATGAGTTGATCTAGATGGAAACTCTTGCTGAGAAAGGGCAAGGTGCAGGTTTATCTATGGTAGGATTTGCTGGGATATCAGGAATAGCATGAAACAGTGTATGTTGACTTGTGGGTTCATCCTTATGTGCTTGGCATGTGTGCGTTGTAATAAAGTCTATAGAATACCTAAACAAAATGTTCTGTACCATATTTCTGCTGGCAATACTAAACAGAAATAATCTATATAATGAGGTGTGGTTGTATGTATTGAGACATTAATGTATTTTGATTTTAGTGAAAAGTTTGAAGCATTTTAAGAATACTGAAAACAAGACATAACTGATGGCTTTTTAGAGCTGCAGAAATGATATATACACATAAGCTTTTAAAAGATAACAAAGAGACAATAAAACATGAACATTTTCAGATGCAATTCATCTATCATCTACTAATCAAAATTGCTGAGATGAGAGCTGCCTTTTGGAATACAAGTTCAAAGACTTAGCTTCAAACTCATAATATTGGTGGCATCAATTCTTCCATGTTCTGCCATTTGTAGATGATAAAACTATGCCATCATTTGTCTACCATATTTTGGTATCTGTGAAGAAGCACAACAGAGTTTGAACATGGGCAAATATGCAGAATGAAAAGACAACAGGATAGTGGTAAAGCTAGGTAATTTTTCACCCTGAACTTAATGGTCTTGTTTAGAAGAGAGGGAGGACTTTAGAAGTTTGGTGCATTCAGCTGTGAAGCACAATAACTATTTTCTCTTTTATCTCCTTTGCCTTCTACCATTCCATGTACAATGTTGCATTTTAAATTCACTTAAATCATAGCATCATCATAACAAGAGGAATAAGATGGAAACTGCTTCTGTTGCCCTGATGCAAAACTCATTTAAGCACAATATATATTTTAAGTAATAATATAAAATGAGTAGCTGCAAACATGTGTGTGCCTGGTTGTCATCCCTAGTTGTACAGCCAAGGAGAGACACCTTTAAAAGCACAAGGACAGAAATGAACCCAACATATTTTGAAGCATTTTTCAAAACTATGCAGATACCAAGATGAAATTGATTGTTGAATGGTAAGCCCAGGGAAAATATGTGTTGCACATTAAATACTTTTTCTTCTGCATTTTGAAATTTCAGCCCTGCTATGCCCCTGAATGACCATCATGATGGACTCACCAGTCTTGTAAATCTACCTCTGTTCCAAAAATTGTTTGCATTCTGCAGCATCCAAGAAATGGTGTCATTACTTCTATTGCTCTGGTATTGCATTTGAGGAGAAACGAAACAGCAACTGTACAGATGATGACCAATATCTGAACACTTTGGGGGAGAAAGTAATAGAAATAGAGTACATTTTTAAACAAAGTGAAACAGGTCTCATACTAAGCCAAGCTAAACTTCAAGACTGTAGCTTTCTTTCAGTCCATCTAATATTTCTAATATTTCCCCTTTCATCTTCTGCTTTCAACTTTCCTTAACATGATTGTCTTTTCCAGAGAGTCTTGCTTTCTTACGATGAGTCCAAAGTATGACAGCCTCTGTTTTGTCACTTTTGCTTCTAAAGGAAGCTCTTGCTTGATTTGATCTAGCACCCACTTATTTGTCTTTCTGTCAGTCTAGGATAGGGGTCGGCAATCTTTAACACTCAAAGAGCCATTTGGACCCATTTCCCACAGAAAAGAAAACACTGGGAGCTGCAAAACCCTTTTGACATCTAAAATGAAGATAACACAGCATATACAGCTTTTTTACGTTTATGCTATATATAAAAAAACTATAGTGTGTTGCATTTATGAAAGCAATTAACTGCTACAGAGAAAACAAATTTTTATTTCTGCATGCAACAAAAATATTTTGAACTCCGAAAAAAAAGATGCTGGGTTGAAAGTTACTTTCAAATAAAATACTCAATGTCTATCTGAGTTCTCCTCGTATTTATGAAATAAAAAGCCGAACTTATATTATCCACTAGCAGCAAACCCCATGAGTTTGTCAGCAGTAAAAGCAAATGAATCTACCCATGTACCATTAAACGTTCTGTTTTCTTCAGAAACTCTTCTTTTCTTCAGATTTATCCATGGTTGGAGCGGGGGAAAGCTCAGTAAATCGGTGCAGATATAAGTGTGTTTAATGACTGATTAGCAGATAAACAGTCAAGTGATGTGAATTGTGACAGGTCCCAAGCACAGCTTTTAACATTCAGATGAAGGAGATTACATTGGGACAAAGAGAATCCTTTCAGCAGTGTTCCGTGTAACATGAGAGCCTGCCAGGAAGCTTGTTTAGCAGGGGAATGTTGTGATTTACTTAACTAGCTGATTTACTTAACTAGCTAGTGCTGCGTTCCTCAGTGGAGCTTTGAGCAGATCAGCAGCTGTGCGCGTGTTTTAAGCGACGGAGCCGCGGCAGAGGGGTTCAAGAGCCACATGCGGCTCCAGAGCCGCGGGTTGCCGACCCCTGGTCTAGGGTATTCACAAAGCTCTCCTCCAGTTTTGAATGCATAATTTTTCTTTCTGTCTGCTCTTTTCACTGCCCAGCTTTCATACCCATACATTGTGATTAGGAATACAATGGTTTGGATGATCTTGACCTTCGTCTTTGGTGAAACATCCTTACACTTAATGATCTTTTCTAGTCCTTCCATGGCCTTCCAAGCCTCCCTTTGAATTAAACTGAGCTGAGATGTGTGGAATCTTTCACAATTTCAGTTACTTCATTATTAAGAGTAACGTTCTGTACTTTTTCTGTGGATACAAGAAAAAGTGTTTTTGTGTCATCTTCTTTCACTATTATCAGGAATTGTTCCAAGACATTGCTGCTTTCTGCCAGTAGTATAGTATCATCAGAAAACCTTAAATTAATGAGTTTCTTCCACCAATTTTCACTGCTTGCTCTGATACTACTTCTGTGTTCTTCATTATATGTTTTGTATAGAGATTGAACAGATAGGGAGATAAAATAGATCCCTGTCTGACACCTTACCTATGGGAAAACTTTCTCCAAATTCATTGTAATCATTACAGTAACAAAATATCTGACTTGCTGACAGGATGATAACTTACTGAAACAAATACCCTTATTCCCAGTCTTGATGTGCCTCAGTGACGTTCTAGTTTATCTGTCCTTAACTAAGTCATGGCCTTTCCATGTGCGTAGCTAGATGAAAAAAAATGGCACTTTCTATTTTGGCCTAGTGAACTCCACCCAATCTTTCATGCATGCTTATTTATCTGGTATGATGATGGGAAGATACTGGCATTTATGTATCCTCTGTGAGCCGCCCCGAGGCTTTGTTGCGATGGGAGCGGCATAGAAATGTCTTAAATAAATAAATAAGTTATCCAGCTGATAAACACCATTTTTAACATCCTGGGTTATTGGAAACAAGTGGAAATGACTAAGTATGTTGGCTTCTACCAACCTAGTGTCCCTGCTGCAAGCAGAAGGGATTTTTAAATGTTGGAACTCAGAGTTAAATCCTGAAGCATCTGAAGGGTCTCTTGGATCCATACCTCCTCCCACTTGAACTGTGGGTCCCAGAAGACTAACTCATTCTTGTTAAATTCACAGCTGAGTTTTTTAAGAGTCCTCTCCCCCTTCCTTCCTTCCTACCCTGCCTCCCTCTCTGGTTTTATGTTATCCCTAAAAATTCATATTTTACTTTTTAAAAATGAACATAACCCACCCGCTTTCTATTTATTCTCACAACAAGCCTCTTTTAGGCTGAGAGTCCATGACAGGTCAGAAATTACTCAGTGAACTTCATGAATAAGTGGGGACTAGAACCCAGGTAATGCAGGTCCCAGTTCACTACTGTAACACCATATTGGCTCTTCGGTAATATGGCTGCAGCATAGTGGTAGTATAATGATTTTCCTGCCAAGATCTCAGGTTTTGGCCATGGCATCACCAGCTTAGAAAATTTAGGGAGGCTGGAAATATAGAAATGGTCACCCTTAAAACTAAATCCTTGGGAATCAAAAAGCCAAAATACAAGCCATTCTTGCCAACATCTGTCACTGACTTTAGGCAGAGACTCCTAACACTGACTTTGAATGTTCTTCAACAATATAAGGATATACTTTGGCATCTCTCACTAGAAAAAATACTCAGCATCAATGTCTTCTGTGGGTATACTGATTACTTCAAAAGTGGGCAGAAAATATATCAGAATCTACTGTCAGATCTCTGAGTGATTTTGCAGTAGATTGACAATATTTTTGAGCCTTAATTTTTAATAAGAGCAACAAAAATCAACTCCTGAAAAACAATTAGACTGCTGGAAAAGGAAAAAATGGGTAGGAATATCAGTGACAGGACACTAGACTCAGTTCTGAAAACAAGGCTAGGTATATACTCAGGAGTAGCCTATTCCTGCTGCACCACTGTTTTTTACCTGGCTAATTGTACTTCTAATACAAAGCATAATAGGTCCTGAAAGCCTGTCCCATAGGATTGTACTGATGCTTGTTAGAAAAATCAGATTAGCAGCCCAGTTATGTGCATCTATATACAGATATCCTACTTTGGCTTACTCAGAAGTAAGCTTTATTAAAAGCAGGACTTAATTTTTTTTCTTTTCCATAATTTCACCTATCCTGCCTTCTTTTCTGGGAGCCATCAGTACAAAAAGTGGCACTCTAATTGATTCTCACTCATAAAGTTCAATCCTACTCAGAATTAAACAATGCCTTCAATACTCAGAAATAAATAATATGCATTCATTTATACCCAGGTAAAATTGGGTATAAAATTGCACCCTTACTGAACCTGTTGTATTGATAAGTGCATTCTTTTTCTGTGGCCTGTATTTTAACCCAAATTGCTTAGAAAAGCAAACAAGTAAAGAACATGAAGAGCAGATTGCAGAGAATGAGCTTGACTTGAAAAAAGCTTGGAGGGGAAAGAGAAATCAGCTTTTGCCAACCATTTGCTCCACTTTCTAGGCTGATTTTAAGACTTTTTTAAATGAGGGGAAAGTGCTAACAGTACCAAACAGTATAGGGCTGAAAGTAAACTGGGATTCTGTACAACATAAAATGTTACAAGAACCTAAACTATGTTTTAGCATAAAAAGGGTAAATGACAGTATTATCATCTTCCCAAGGTACAGATTTATTGTTTTTATAGTGTAAGTAGGGCCATCTGGCTGGTTTGCTTCTGTTTGGTCTCATTAGCTACATTTGCACATACTTCAGTCTTCTTTATATCATTACCCTGAAATAAGCATTGTTCATCCAGTAAGTAAGATAAGTCCAGTCAATAACCCAAGGGGCTTGTATAGAAATATTTCAGATCTACAAGAACACCTGGAAAAATTCATGAAAACAGAGATTATATTTCACAAAACCTTGCATTAATGTTGATCAGTTGACATTACTGACTGTAATACTTATTTGCTCTGATCTAATAAGGTATATTCAAAGGTTCCGGCAGGGTTCCACATGTGGGTCTCATTTGATGAAGGCTTTACATGCCAAAGGATGCTGTGTGGGAAAAACCCCTAGCATCCCATATCCAGGAGCATGATACCCATTACTGGATTGGGCATGAATGCTCGTCTTGTAACAGGAATAGCCTGACTGGACTACAGTGATGCAAGCCATATATGGTGTTGGGACATTTCTGTATCACCATGTGGTTGTTATCCATGTGGTGTTCCAAGTTCCATCCCCATGCTATTTAGCAACTACATGAAATTGCAGGATGATACCTTCTGGAAGCCAGTGTGGTGTAGTGGTTAAGAGCATGGAACTGGGACTCAGACGATCTGGGTTCTAGTCCCCGCTCAACCATGGAGCCAACTGGGTGACTTTGGGCCAGTCACAGACTCACAGCCCAACCTACCTCACAGGGTTGTTGTTGTGGGGATAAGATAGAGGAAGAGATGTAAGCTGCCTTGAGCCCTTTGTAGGAAAAAAGGCAGGATATAAACTGAAAAATAAATAAATAAAATAAAGTTCAGGCTGTCACCAATATGCAGAGGAGATGCAGTTTTACCCTTGTTTTTCCAGCAGTCAGTGCCAGACAGGGTGTGGATTTCCTGAAGAGGTGCTTGCATTGTATTTGGGGTAGATAACAGTGCACAAGCTGAAACATGAGATGATATGAGATGGAACTACTTTGGATGGTAAAATCTACAGAAGTCTGTAGCTTAGTGTTCTTCCTAAATAGATGGCTGATTGTAGAAGCACAGATGAAGGAGTTCTACCAACTATGGTTGGTATGTCAACTGTGGCCCTACCTAGGAATAGCATAGTAAGCTTTTGTTAAAGATCAGAGGAAGGGATAAAAATTGGTGGAAACACATCAATAATTTAAGATATGCAGATAACACCATTCTACTGGCACAAAGCTGCAATGACTTGAAATTACTCCTGATGAAGATGAAAGAAGAAAGATCAAAAGAAGAACTGTAGCTGAATATTAAGAAAATGAAATCCTGACCACAGAAGAATTACAAAATTTTACTGTTAACAATGGAGAAATCGGAGTTGTGAAATATTTTACATACTCCAGTTCAGTCATCAATTCAAAGGGAGACTGCAGCCAAGAAATTGGAGATGGCTTAGAAGGGTAGCAATGAAGGAACTAGAAAAGATTTTCAAGTGTAAGGATGCTTCACTGGGAAACAAGGCCAAGAACGTCACAGTATTAGATTACTGAATGAAGGAAGACACTTTGTTGCTGCCGCGAAATGTGGGAACAAGGGCTTCCTCACCCTATCCCCTCCTACAAGTGAAATGCAACTATCAAGTTGCATTTCATCAGATTCACTATTTTCATATTTTATTGTTTCATAGATAAATTTCAGCACTCTTGTATCTAGAAAAAAATGTTGTGGCATCTGTCTTTATATTTCAATGTGCAAAACATAAATATGACTTGAAAACAAGGTTGCCATTCCTTGGTTTCATTTGCATTTTACTTTGTGTACAAACCTGCACAGATAATCAAAGGAGAACAGACCAACGCATTCCAAGGAGCAGCAAACTCCATTCCTGTGTGATACTTACAGAAACAAACATCACTGGGTCTACACATATGAATGTTAACATTTAGGGAGCCCACATTTGCCATATTTGTAGACTGCCTTGTAATATCCCATGTACAGAGATTATTTTTTTCACAGACTATATATCACTGAATGTCCCCTGGCTAATCATGCTGTTCTTTCATTCATGTGTTTTTCAAGTATTTATTGCTAAATGTAGACTGTTCAACCTTTATTTGAATTCAACTGAAACAGTGCCTGGGCTAAAAGCTGTATTCCACAAAACCAGTGTGCCTGTATTGACCTTAACACAAATGATGGGCTGTTTCAGACATTCAGAGTACACTCCAGCTATCCCTCAAGATGCAGTCATGTAGAAAAGACAGTATGTGCTCTTGGACATCCATGTATACAGATGCTGTTGGTTCCTTCTGTTCATTTCTGAGAATACAGCTGCATATTTTTCAGCTATTTTGATCACGACTCTGTAGATGTCCTAAGGTAATTTGGTTCATTTGCTATTTGAATGAGTTCCTGGAACAGTGAACATCACATGGAAGATATTTTGAATGTCTGAAATGACCTTAAGGAGTATGAACATTGTTGGCTAATGCATTTCCGGAAGCTATTTCTTCCAGACTAATTCAACTAATGTCAGGGGGAATACTGTGGATTTAGCAAGCTATATCTACACTGCATTAAAGTTAGCTGTAAAAGAATTACAAACTGTAGTCTTTTAATTCAGATTCCCACATCTTTAAATATTCAGAATCAGTAAATGAATTCCACAATGCTGACATTTTATAATATTAATAATGATTATATTAATGCAAGTTAATTATGTCCAGACACTCAGAATCATGTTTAACTAATTAAATCTTATTTTCCCTAGAGTGATTACATACAACTAGAGATTAGGATGAAAAAATAGACATTACTGTCTATTTGATAGGTTAGCCTTCCTCAATCTGGCATGTACCAAAGGTTTTGGTCTGCAACTCCTATCATCCCTGACTACTGGCCATGTTGGTTAGAATGTATAGGTATTGTAGTGCAAAATATGTGGAGGGGATATTAGTATTTACTGGCAATTTATTTATGCTTCTACTTTCAACCACCTACTAATGGTTATGAAAGGTCCCCACTGCCTGACTACCAAAATTTGGTGGTGGCTAGCAGAAGTGGCTGCCTTGATGCGGAAGTCTCTGACTTTCAGTTACACAGGAAATATTTTCAAATATAATCTTTCTTGAAGTAACATGCACATACAAACATTTCACATTTAATATGAAAATAGAAAAAATAATAGAATTAGTTTGCTACATTAACTGTTGTAGTATCTTGCTTATTTCAGAGACTCAAAATGCCCTCAGAATCTTTAAGGAAAACAGAATATTGTATCAGGGCTTTTTTACCCCTTTAGTATACCAATTTACATACTTGACAGCTATTAAAATTGAACCTTGCTGATTATGAGGTGATTTTTGATTGACTGATTGATTGACATACTAACTATATATCATCTTATTTCCTGCAAAGAACCCAAAGCAGTTTGTATAATCCTTCTCTCCCCTTCCACCTCCTCTCCATTTTATCTTCACAGCAATCCTGTGAGGTAGGTTAGGCTGAGAGTCCATGACCAGCCCAAAGTGAGCCAGTGAACTTCATGGCCAAGTGGAGGTGAGAACCCAAGTCCTAGTTCACCAGTCTAACTGCCACGCAACACTGGCTGCTTTTAAACTCCATATGCTAAGCGCCTCCACCTACTAAAGTAGTTGACAGCTTCGTTAATTTTAAAGCCTTAAAATGTCCCACCTTCTCCTTAAGCATCCTTTCTCTTTACCCTGTAGTTGGCAATATATCTAAAAAAGCTGCATCAGCCACATTTTTTTTTTCTCTTCAGCTTCCTAAACAAGTACTTTCCAACATTCACTCTATCTCAAATTATGCCCACGGGACCAGTCTTTTATCAAGCCTGTAGAACCAATTTAGCATCCCATCTATGCATATCTTAGCTATGGCTTAATGTTATTCTATTGAAAGACCTTTTATGCTGCAATACTATGGTTCGTAGGAATATTTGGAGTTCCAGCTCTGAGGTCTGCAACGCTGAAAGAGGAATTCAGAACATTGTGGTGGGGTGGGGTGTGGTGGGGTGGGACACACCATGCTGGCTGCCTATACAAGGATAGAATTCAGACTTGGAGAGAGCGAAAGTGGAATGCTGGGGGGAGGGCGGATGGACAGGAGAAAAGAAAGCAGGAGCTGAGGCCTTACATCATATCAGAACTGTGCCCCAACATTCTACCTCTCCCTCAGAACAATTCATCTAGATGAACAAGACCAATCATCTAGATGCAGAGCAGAAAACACAGGGAGGCAGATATTGGCATTGCCACACCTGGTACTTGCATTAAATGCACAAAACCCTCCATCAAGGGTGGAAGTCCTTGGATTGTGCCCTTATCCTTCTTACACCAGGTTGGAAAATCACAGCACTAGTGATTAATTACTTCTTAAACTATGTTAAGACTGTCTGTCCCATTTCCACCCGTGGTAAACGTTTTACCACATATGTGTCTCTGTGTGTGTATTTCCAAAGGCATATGGCTAATACAAATAAAGGAATACCAAATATGCAATGAATTTATGTAAATTTCTCACTAGTAGAACAATTATTTTGGTTGGTTGTAATCAACATTTGTGCCAGATTATTTATTCTCTTGCTTTTTGTATGCTGTCTTACTGAAAAAAATAATGTTTAGTTTCGTAGAAGAAATTTTAAGGAGCAACACACATGCAGATCAATCAAACTATAATGTTGTGTCAGGGATAGTGGTCTACTGAGATTATGTTGATCAGTTTTTGATCCTTTAAAGGCTAAATTATTATCAGTCTTGAAATAGATATCACACCACAGCCTTCTTTAACCTGATGCCTTCTGAATGTTTTGGACTTTAATTCCTATCTACCTCCTGCCAATGATCAGGAATGCTGAGAATGTAGTCTAAAACATCATAGCAATAGTTTTGAGAAAGTTATCCTATCACATGGATCTACTTCAGAACATTTCCAATTCCTGACCAAAATTCAAGAACTAAACATTCTCCAATCAGCCATTACCACATTCTATTATATGAATAAGAGATATCAAGTCTTGTTTTCTTCCTTTCAGTTCTGTCTGGGTCTGTTGCCCATAGGTCTGGGGTCTTCAGTGTGTTGTCCACAGGTGGCATGTCAACTGCAGGTGCCAACAATGAATCTGCCTACAATAGTGTTTAACTGTTGAAAGGAAATAGATAATCCATTATAAATGTCCCTGAAGCAGGTAAATCGTTTAAATAAGCACATTCCTCATTGAATATTAAAGATGTTCCAGTACTGCATTGTCTGAGTGATACTGTCTTCTCCAAAAGAAGCAACTACTGAATGTTGCCTGAATATCTGTTTAAAAGACACATTAGTTGCATTGCACTACCAACAATAAGCTGAGTTAGGCAATCCCTTCTCAAAGAGACTTTGCCGTGTTCAGTACATATGAAACATATGTTCTGCAGGACAGAACACAGTCTGCGATCCATATATAGATGTCAAAGTGGTGACCCTCTGATTAGGCATTTTGTGGTGCACCCACAGCAGTTTGTTAACATGATACATGTGTCCAAGATTCCAAAAAGGTTGAGAACCTCTGTTATAGGTTACCTCTGCATTTATTTTTTCAGAACAAAGGTAGACAGCTTGATGGCCTTGTGATTGTTTTGGTTTACAATTTTCATAAGACCCAGTCATCAGTAACAATAGTTTACAGAAATGTTAGTTCAAAGCATCCTGTTGGCCCCACGTTGCCTAACCACAGCTTAGAATATACAGATTCTGGTTTATATGGCACTACCTGCCACTTCTATAGAATTATAGTAACTGGGAGAAGAGAGCTGTAGAACAGGAGTAGGGACGTTGTGACCTTCCAGTTATTGTTGGAATGCGACTCCCAGTGTTCATGGCCTTTGGTCTGACTGACTACGGTTGGTAGAATGTGGAATCTGGTTATGACTGGTGGAATTACCAGTGCCATCTGGAGAGCACCAGGTTCCAACATAGCTGGAGGGTCCCATGTTAGAGTTGGCTGCTGGTGTGAGGTCCGGATTTCAGTCATTATGTATCTTTTTTGATTTAATAAGACTTGTTGATAAGTAAATGCTTTGTAGAATTGTATGCCAGTGCCCACAGCTTACAACTGAATGACTGTTTTATTTATCAAGAAATCATGTGCTCAGGGGCATATTCTAACCCCATTGCCATTGTCATTAATGCAAGTGCACCTAAGTCACCAGCATCCAGTAAAATACTAAACTCTAGTATATTCTTTTACTTGGCTGAATGTTGTTTCGTTCCCACTTCAAAATTCTGCACACCTCTTCTGCCTGTTAAGAAAAGCTGAATGTTTTCTTTTATCACTGTTTCTGCATTCTCAGCAACTGAAAATAAACGCTGATTGCAGAAGGTGTGTGATCATGGAGATAATGAACATTAATTGCCATTCCCGTTTGTAATTGTCTGTGTTCCTTTTAGCTTCTTCTGGGATATATTTTAAGGACGTGACAGGGAGTTAAATAAGTCTCCAGTGTTTTTGTCTGGTCTGGCAGATAACTCCTCCTCATTTATATACACATGGACAAATGTTTGGGGAGCTGAACATGAAGTCCCCTTATAAAAGATAGCACAACGTACTGTATGCACACCTAATTGTGTTTCAAATTCTCAGACAAAGTGCTACTAAGCAGATTATTCACATACACTGAAGCTATAAGAAGATAGAGTAGAAAGCGATAAACGGTCAAAAATAAGGCTACAAGTATTTCAGAAAAAATGCTGCAGAGATATATACATGTACAGACAGCTATGCTGATTTATACTTGATACAACTTAATTGATAAAATTGTGTTTCAAAATTTGAGATGGTTGGATTGTAAACAACTTTGTTGGTTTGGGTGATTGCTCTGTGTGTGTGTGTTTTGACAGGGCTGCAAGGAATGATAAGATAATGGTGTGAGAAGAGCAATCCTATGGTTACTGCATAGTTGCAAAATTTTCCAACTCAGTTTTATAAAATAAGCAATAATACCTTTAATTGTAAGTGTTTTACCTTAAAGAGTAAAGCATGAGTTAGCAACCTTTTTTTGCTTTGTTCATTTTCAAGTACCTACTTTGCTTTCCTTTCTTGTCTCTTTTTATATTCCTTGAACAATTTGTGTGTGAGTTGCTGACAATCCCAAGAGAGCAATTTCTCTCCCCACCTGCCCTGCCATTCAGGCCCTTTTACCTGCACACCTAGAAAAGCATACTGTTCAGAGGCTTCAGCTGATCACTGTCTCAACTCAGGCATGTAACTAATTCATAGTTTTTGTGTCCCCCACCTCAGGATTATCAGGGGAAGAGGTTGACAGCACCTTACCAATAAGATCAGCAAGTCAGTTGTGCATTCTTCTCACAGGCAGCTGTAGCAAGATGAATCATTACAGTGATGATTGGTCCAGCAAAGGAAACAAATGGGTTATTCTCCTACTAGGCAGAAGAGAGTTCACTCAACTCATTTTTTTCTCCTTACAGCCTGGCTTCTGGGAATAGCTGAACAGCCCTACTGGGTGGCAAAGTTGTATCTACAAAATAGTTTTTATGGGAATAAAATGCAAGACAACTTTACTATAGAATGACTTGAAACACTGGTTCAAGTGTTAGATGCCAAAAATGGTGCCATTTTCTTATCTCCAGCTTCCATCTCTGAATAATCTTTAAGAAAAAAAGAACTCCAATATAGATCAAAGAAGAATGTGAATAGATTGAACTGATTGTTCTATGCTGGTCCACCATTGTAGGGAGAATGGGTCAATGGTAGACCATCTATCCTATATATAATGCTTTAGAGTATGAAAAACCAGAGTGCTATGCAATGAAATGCTCTCCTCCTCCTTCATTTTCAAGTAACATTTCTTGGTAGCTGGGATTTCTTCAAAACAAAGCAAGGGCATCTAACACCTCTGATCTTTTTTCCACATGAATGCCTCCTGGCCAATTGGTGGGGTCAGAGACTTTCCTAGGAAATAGATTGATCCTTTAATCCACAGCACACCCATTTCAATTCTAAATTCCCAAGTTAGAATTTCAGTCCACATTTTAATCTGCTGCAGCATTTGCTCTTAGAGATTAGGAATGCTTAACTTCAGGCC
The DNA here is from genome assembly GCF_004798865.1 of Varanus komodoensis. Classification (NCBI taxonomy): domain Eukaryota; kingdom Metazoa; phylum Chordata; class Lepidosauria; order Squamata; family Varanidae; genus Varanus; species Varanus komodoensis. Next base: position 29,811,202 of record NW_025336481.1, on the reverse strand, counting down.
AGGTGGTGAAAGATGCCTCTCTGGCATTCTCTAGATGGCTCCACATCTTTCCTCTTTCTCCTTGACCACGCATCACTGGATATTTTTTCCTGGCTTTTGTTTGTCTCTTGTAAAAGAATGAGATGCCCACTCTTAATGTACTCTTTAAGATATTTATCAGAAGTAAAAGCTTTAAAATATTTTCACCCTGCCCCTTTTGCTGTTAGCCCAACTAGCCCCTGGAATGCTAAGGGGCTCAGAAGCTCGTCAAAATGGAATTTGGCCAATTTGAGCTGAAAGAGGTTAAACATCCTTGTCTTAGACCCTAAGACAAGCAAAACAGAACTGGACAGAGCAGTCAGATTATGATAATACCCTTCATAGAAGAGAATATTTTATGGTATGACATAGGTAGTTTCACCTTCTTTCTTTGTGCTCTGAAATTATGTGAAGTTAGTTGAAGGACAGAGGCTGATCTTGTTACAAATCCCATAGCAGCAGGTCTCCTTTCACTTCTTCATTGAAATATACTTCAAAATATACATGACTCCCAATATACAGCAACATATTTAATATTATGAAACATTCAACACATTCTATGGTATTTCTGCTGTGAAGACATACTTACACCATGGTATACAAATGATGGAAGATTCCCATGCTCCAGCAATTAAATGGAAATATGGGGAATGTAATAGGGAATGCAGATTCAGTGCATCTTGAGAGAATCTCAAGTTGACACTGAGCTAGGTCAGATTCGGTCTTCTTTAACCAGTGGGAATTCTTAGACTCCACCCATCCAACAGGTTATTCATTTCTAACCTGTCAGCATAGTCTGGCAGTTTGTCTACCTGAAAGTCACTTTAACACAGTGACTAGAATTGTGTGTAGGAATGCACACTGCCCTGAAAGCAAGCAAGATCAAGCCTAGTCAGACTTCCTTCTCAACTGACATGAGTAGGATTGCATTGTTAGTGATCTATAAACCTCTCTTCTTCTTTCAGTAGATATGAAGCAATATGTAGTGAACGATAATGATGCATACATATCTTTAAGTTTCTATAATAAAGAGGACATTGACCATGCCAATCATTCATGTTTGGTTACAAAATGTCAAAATTAGAAAGAATTATATCTAACGTTGTATCCTTAAAAAATGCGATATTAAATCTTTGTGTGTTTTTTAAAGTGCAAATTCTTATCTGTGTGTGACATACCACATCCCTACAAGAGGACCAAAAGTTGCAGTGCTTTCCTCTATTTAATTATCTAGCACTTCCCAGCTGCAGCCTGTCTGCTATTGACATGGGAAATTTCATTTTGTTCAAATATCTTTTGTGTGTGTCTCCTTGATATTGATAACAGTTGCTTGTGTTGGTCCTTATCTCCTTTTTTAATTCTGAAAAATGTAATAAAGCAGGAAAATACAAAGTAACAGCTATGTGCTGTGGTTAGGCAGTCAGCTGTCAAAGGAGAGGGAGAGCATCAAATTCAAGCTTAATACTGGGGGAAAATAGAGTGTGCTTGCTGCAGTTCAAGGTTTTGTTTTTCATACTCTGGGATCTCAAGGCAACGCAGACCACAAGCACTGTTTCAGCATGCCAACAAAACAAATCATCACCCAAACAAGGAGGAAATGCAAATGGTTCTCACAGGGGTTCCCTGTTACATTTTCTAGCTCGTTTTCAGGATATATCGTTAATTATCACATTTATTTACCCTGTACTTCTTCCATGTACTTTTATGTTTGGATTTATTTTCTAAACAAAACACCATTGTCAACTATGCAGTTCAGTGGGGCTAATTATTATTATTATTATTATTATTATTATTATTATTATTATTATTCAGAATGGTTTCTCAGTCAAACTGAAATTATTGGACATGGTGTGAAGGAAGTTTTGCGATTGCTCCACAATAAAATTGCACGTAGGTGGCAAGCTGATGTTTAAGCCACTTTTCCATAGGTGTGAATTTGATTTTCTGTTTGGATTGCAAATGGGCAGTAAAGATATGAAGGAAGGCAAACAGCTCCATTCTATGGAAAATATGTTTTGGGAGGGCATTCCTAAGAGTCAGCGTGGTGTAATAGTTAATAGTGAAGGACTGGGACTCAGGAGATCTGGGTTCTGGCTCCCACTCAGCCATGAGGCTCACTGGTTGCTTGCAGCCAGTCACAGTTCTTAGTGTAACTTCCCCCACAGGGTTGTTGTGAGGATAAAATGGAAAGAATCCTGTAAACCATCTTGAGTTCCTTGCAACAGGAAGAGAGATGGGATATAAATGTAATATAGCAGCAGTTGTAATAATGATAATGATAATAATGCTCATGTTGGCCCTAATTTAAACAAATTCTGCTGGGCAAAGGAACTGGCAGCATTTGGAACGGTTCTGTATGCACTGATGTTAATAAGACTATTATTGAGGATTATAATATTACTTCATTCTGTGCCTGGGCAGCAAGTGTGACCATGAAGCACATTTTTTTCTGTTATTTCATAAGAATTTACTGTTATTTCACAGTGAATAACTAAGTAAGCCAACAAGGACAGGATGTAATGTTTCCTTATCTTATCAACTTGAGAATCAGAAGGCTGCAATAAAGGGAAAGAAACATTTTGTCAGGGCAGGTGTCAAAAGTATGATGAATCATCTGCCAAGGTACCACACCCCTGCGGGAACTCACTGGCACGGCCCATTTTGGACTTGCTCTTATAAGTCACATGCAGTAAAAGAAGGGAGAGTGACATTTGAAGAACAGGTAAGCAGGATGAAGAAACACAGTGGCCGTCTAGAATATCGATGTGATGATGTTTGAGCTGGAAAGATTCCATCACCAGTTTTGATCCAGGTATCTGAAGCTGGCCAAGTTGGGTTTATTAATGTATTTCTGTCGTTTTCGTGGCCCACGATTTATGTAGTTTAAAACAACCAGGCTAGGCCTTAGATCAGGTCCCTGTGTTAACAGACATATGGCTTCTGGTTAGATTATAATTCTGGACCTCTTGCCTTTTCTTCCACCCTTACTTAAATACACTGCTTCCTTTTTCCACATTGCACTATTTCAAAAAGTGATGCTGAATGAGGATTTTTAGATAGAATGTCCATTTGTCTTCACCCAATCCTGAGTCTGTGCCTGCAGTTCACTGCTTTGGTTCCCACTTGGCCAGTCCATGTACGCATCTTTTCTCCTGCTACTGCATTTCTGGTTCTAAGCAGCAAGAGCTATTCGTTCCTGTGGATGCTGAGAAGAGGCTTGCTCTTTTGGCACATCTTTATCTATATGCAAGAGTTAAGATAGTTCTTCTGACTAATTGTGTTATCTCAGCTGAAAGGGGCATGTGGAGCACTCTCCCAGGTTCACAAGCTATGGCTACCTCATCCTTAAATGGGGGAAAAAACTATTTTGTTGAGGATATGGTTAGGGCTCATCTTAATTAGATTTCCCATTTTAAAATTTGATTTCCCTTCTTGTTACTGCGTTGTTGACAAAGTCAAGCTCCATAGGCTGCTTAGGTATTTTCCATCTTTTAGTAGGCAAATTATAGGAAAAGCAAAGTGACCTGCCAACAAATGAAATAAAATGCCCAGGGCTCACAATCTCCACCTGCTGTTAACATTTTTTTTAAGCAGAATGACACTCTTAAATCATGGGTACTTTGATGGTGTCACCTTTAAATGGTTAATTCCCACAAAAGATAAGGCAAGTTATTAATGGTGATTGACAGTTTAATTAGGGCTTTTTTCCCTTATGTCACTTATCATTTGTGTGCTCATCTGAGCAGTTGATGCTCAGCCGACAGAATAATCCTGAAAGGGATAGTGTTGGGAGTCAGCAAGGCACAAGAGTTTAATGCTGCCTTCTCTTTCTAGAGCTTTCTGTTCCTCTCCCTCTCCCCCTCTCCCTCTCGCGGCAGTCCTTCATGTATTGTAGGCTTTTTACCTTTTAGATTTTAATAAGCACAGGGGTTTTTTGTTCTACCCCATTGGGTTTACTTACATCCAGATTCTAACTGTGTTTCCCCTTGTATTCATTCCAACAAGTGTCCACTCAAGCAGGACAATGAAGATGTTAATCAATTACGTGGATATGACCAACAACCCCTCAATGGCAGTTAAGTGTTGACTGCTAGATTTAACAAGCTCTGCTTGAAGACCTGACACCATGCTGCATAAAATACACTGTGATATCTTGCCAGCTTTGGGCACAGCTTTAGCATTGGCTATAATATCTTTTTCTAGTGCTTCTATATTAACATAATCAAAGCATGGCATTTTAAGAGTGTTAAGGGCTACAGTGTCACTTTCTTGAATGTTTTACTCATTTATTGGAAGGGGGGAAATGCATCAAATGTTTCATTTTTGGGCTACAGTATTATAGGTACAGATGGATGGATGGATGGGTGGATGGATGAGTCAAAGTTAGCTTCTCTTGCCTTTTCAGTTTTCTATTCAAGTTTGTTTCATCCCAAACCCTGAAAATGGTTCCAGTTTTAAGTTTGGCTCCTCCCAAATTGAACAATTTGTTTAGGTTTCCATGAAAACTTGTGCATATTTTTGTGTGGCTTTTCTCGATCCATGTATATTTACATGCAGTTTTGAGTAATGCACAAGCTTGTTATGAGTATTTTTTCTAATATAATAGATTTTTGAATGCCATTTTCTATAAAATACACATTCTTGCACAACTTTTTCATTGTGAAATTTGAAAAAGGGCAAATTTTGGAGGATAGCTGAATTGGTTTGAATATCGGTTAGAAGGTACAAAATTAGATAGGTTTTCATGAAAATGTGAAAACTTACTATCCCATCCCTACTTAAATGTGTAATATCTTTGTGGTTATATACTGGCGATATCCCAGACCAATCAAAGAACACTGGAATATTCAGGAGGTCCCCTCTGTATTGCTAATCATGTGGGAGAGAAGAGTGGGGCTATAGCTGTTTGCTCTGCTTCTGCTGTTGTAACCCCATAGGCCCTCCTCTGTCCCAGTGTCCAGAGACTGGAAAGGACATCCTTTCCTGTATGGGCTTTCTCCATGATTGGGAAGCATGACTGCATTGGATCTGAGTATTTGAAGAGCCTACATGTATACAGCAGTCTTCCCTTGGCAGAATCCTCTGCCAAAAGAGGATGCAGTGTTAGGTGAGACTCAGCCCCAGTCTATCCAAGCATGTGACTCTAACAGTGTGGAGTGGGGACTTTCAAAAGTTTGTCAGTATGGTTTATGTCTTTAGAGATGCCATAGCTTCCCTAACAGCATCTCTGCCTAGGATATGGTGCAAAACCTCTTTCAGCTCAAGAGCTAAATTAAATTTTGGAAGTTTTCTTGTGGAGGGGTGGTCTCAGAATCAAGGACTAAATAGGCAGGGCCAATCTCTTTCCCCAGATACCAGCATATTCCAGCTTAAAGCTCTTATTGCTGGTAACTATCTCTTTGGAAAGGCATTTCAATAATTTAGGATGGAAGAAAAAATACACAAAATCTGGGAAGCCATCATAGAATTGGTGGTTGACAGAAAGGAGATGTGACCATCTTGGGAACCCTGGAATGATGACCAGGGACTCTAGGAGGGTAGAATTTGGTACTGGTGCAGTGTTTCTATATTCCTGGGCCTAGCAGAAACCTTGTATAGATAAATACTGCATAGTGCAAATTAATTTTTTTAAAGGTGAAGGATTGGCACCTACAATTGACAAATATTTGTGGCATTTTAATCCTTCTTCATTTAAAGGCTAACATTCAAAGCTAACAAATAACCATGTTTAGAGATGTCACATCATTATTGCAGGTGGTAAAATCCCAGGCAATCTCAAAACTTGATGACTCAGCATCAGAATGGCAGATGAGATGCAGTAAATGTAAAGTGATGGGAGCTGGGATATAACAAAAATAATACTTCATGTCCTAAATTAATTTTGACTGTTCAGGAAAAAAAGTTTGTAGTGGAAAGCACACTGCAAATGTCATCTCAGTGAGCTGCATTAGTGAAAAAACGAATTCTCTGCTAGGAATTATTGGGAAAAAGACTGAAAGTAAACAACAAGTGTCAAATGCCAGCCTATAAATCTGTTGAGCACCCACATTTGGATTGCTGTTTGTATTTCTGTGCTCCCTGTCTCAAAAACAGCTATTATAAAGCTGGAAAAGTAATAACAATCCTCCTTGTAAAAAATGCCTTAAGAACAGAACATTTTCTCTTGCAGACCTCTTTGAGGGAGGAGGGATCCATGGTTTATTTCGTGGGATACAGTGTAGAAAAAAAGTATATTTAGCCAGCCTGCCGTCCCATCCTTCTGCATGGCATTCAAGTAACACTGGCATTATTACATTTTGAGAATCCTAGCTCATCAGAAGGAAGAACCTACCTCTCTTTTCTTATGCAGAAAGTCCTCTATATAGAATTTGCTGCGGTCTCAAATACTACAATCCTGACAGGGCTTTAAGATATGAATTCCATTGTTGTGTAGATTGTCTCTGAAGAGGAACATGGTCAAATGTGCAAAAATGCACATTTATGCAAATGAGAACTGCACTGAGGGAAATTAATCTTCCTCAGAATGCATGATTATCTAGTAAAATGCCTAGATTAAAAATCCAACAGGAAGTGGTTATTATTTGGTGCAAAATCTCTTGATGGTTGCTCATTTGAATGACTATTCAAAAGAATTACAGCAGCCTTTCCCATCCTGGTGACCTCTAGATATGTGGGACTACAACTCCTATGATTCTCAGGCAGTTTGGTCTAGGCATTATGGAAACTGCAGTTCTACCCCATCTAGGAGACACTAGGTTGGAAATAGTTGGATTAGATATACGGTTAAAACTCAGAGGCAGAAAACATCTGATTATATAGGCTGCATACAAACTATGTGGGATGGCAATGAATGACCAAGCTCTGCTTATGAGCTTCCCAGAGACATCTGGCTGGTCACTGCTGTAAACAGAATGCTGGCTGGAACTTATCCACCAAGGTAATTATTGTGATCTTAAGCAGAAGTTAAAAGAGATAGATTAATGACAAAGACAAAAGCTAAATGTTTGGAAAACACAAGCCTCAATACCAGTTTCCCAAAGGCATACTGTACAGTACCGTATCCAGACTAATGCTCTCAAAGTAAGCCCTTTATTTAAGTAGAGCTACTCATAGATGTCACTCAATATTAGGAGGGAAGGTCTATTTTAAAAATAGGTAATTCTTACCAGTATTTAATAAACTCAGCAGGGAAAATAAATCTGAGTGTAGTTAACATTAGAACCCAAAGTCTTCATTAACTTCAGCAAGAGGTGATTTTGAGGGAACGTATTTCTCTCTTCCAATGTGTTAAATAAGCAATCACACTAAGCAGGTGGTGGGCAGAGATCTATGTCTTTCCATTAGTCAACAGGTAATTTCCTGGTGGGAAATACGTTATGTTTCCTAAATAGTCAGATACACAATTTGTTATGCTTGATCTATTACTGTAGTGAGATATTTGGTTTGTCAGGATGTATATAGAAAGAAAATTCTGGCTGCTTATAATTATATATTGACTGTTGCTCCCAAACAAGCTTGAAATTAGATTGCCCATTTTATTGTAGTGGTGGCATTATTACTGTCATTGTCGCATGGCAATTTTTAAATCTAAGCTTCATTGCTAGTCAATGGCTTGGTTCATACTACATGATGACCCTTAAGGGTTAATGCACACTCAACAATTGATAAGATAACCCATGGTTTGTCATTGTGAACTGTGTTTTGTTTATAGTTAATAAACCACTGCTTGTTATCACAGCTAGATTCAGACAACATGATGAATCACATTTCAGCAAAAATTGACACTCAACCCATATTTAATCCTTGACTGTAGATTACTGTGTTAGCAGCACACAGTCAATGTGTGGCTATAACTGTGGCTATAGCCAAGGTTTTCACTGTGTTAAGTCATGGCAAGTTCCTCCTGTTTGCATCTTCATGAAGAAAGAATAAACCACTGCTGGTTTATTCTCCTGCTGCATCTGGCAGTCATGTACTGAGATGAGTCACATCATTGCTCCTGACAGCACAGCTTGCCATGTCAATGTGAACCTGGTGTAGGTGACTTGTTGCCATGGTTAACAAGCCATCCAGAATCCATGGGTTGTTTTAGAATTCTGGATGGCTTGTAAACTGGCAACATGTCACCCTCTCCAGGTTCACATAACTCAGCAAGCTACACTGCCAGCATTAACTATGTGGACTTCCTTGACAGGTGACTATTAAGCATGGCATAGAGAATAAGTTACATTCACTTATTTGCCCTTCTATGATGTTCTGAACCTACAAAGAGTGTGTCTTGGGGTGTATGAGGACCATCATATTGCTCACTCCTAGAGTATCGTGATCCTTTTTGTTTACAAATGATCAAACTATCCTAGAGTGAGAGTACACTATAGTGCTGCTGGTCCATGTTCATTTAATGCAATGGATGCTTTGTGTTCATTATTGTAATGTGAAATTAGCATGTTAATCTTTATTTTCTTTTTTCTTCCTTCACTCCTGAAATAAGTAAAGCTTGTTTAATGATTTGTTTGCATGGATTAAATTGCAGTGTTTGCATTTATGGATAGGATTTATGCTTTAGATAGTTTCTGAGTTTTATCACTTGGATCTAAGTGCTAGTTCTGTGTTAATAATTTGCATGCTGAAAGAAGTAAAATATTGAAGCTCAAGGAAAACAAGATACATTGAGGAGTTGCTGAATCATTTTGGAGTAAACATGTATTATGTTACAAAAGATGTTTCTTTAAAATCATGCTATGGTGGCATAATATACAAATATTTTAAGCAAGTGTGTAAAAAGTGTATGTAATAAGAACATAAGGTATGACAGTTACAACTCCTGTTAAGCTTGGAGTAGTAACTAACAAAGTACAAGAGTTTTGTTTCAGTTTGAAAAACAGAAAATGGTTGCATTGTTCAAGCAAAGTCTGTACATTATCAAATTTACAGTTGTATTCACCAAATTGGATCCTTTTGGGAAAATGTGCATTTTAAAGATTATATTTTTATAAACAATAGGCATTTTATGCCTTAGCCAATAAGAAGAAAATGTTTGTTTGGATCCATGCTCTATAAAAGGTGCATTGGATGAACTGTATTGGAGAAATAGCAAGTAGATGCTTAAGGTGCAACAGATAATATAGTGAACTTTCTCAGGGTCCAAAAGCCAGAATACTTGTTTGGTTGGAGCCGTGCCAAGGCCTTATGACATCTTACTTGTTAGGAAGAGCACCCCCTCAGTTGTCTTGAAGTGGTTTTCCTCAAGTATATTCCTTAGATAAGAGCAGCTTTTAGCTGTGAGAACCAAAACTGTTGTATTTTCTGAAGCAACCTATTTCCTTACCCCTTCTCTCAGGAAAGACTGGGAACCTGTGTGTACTAACAGGTTCTGAACCAGTGGGAAAAAGGAACTTTATAGAATCCATAGCAGGAAGTGTTGTCTTTTATTCTTGGCTTGATGTTTTGCTCATTTAGGCACATTAGGAGGCTCTTGGAGCATGCCCTGGCCTATTCAGGAAAACAATGCAGCCACAGGTATGGGAGTATAAGCTTTCTTTTACTTGTTTATATTCTTCATCCATATTTTATTATTGTACTCAATAAACTGTATATCATCTTTGACACAAGTGGTTTTGTTTTTTTCCTAAGTATCCTCATATCTAAAGTGAGATGCTTTGCTTGGATCAGGCCCCTGGGAATAAATACAATGAAAGCCTCTTTTTATTTTGCAGCTGTTAAGTCAAAGGAAAAGAATAGCATCTAATGTTTTTACATTAAAGATGAAAAGTGTAGTTTGCCAAGACAGATTGTCTTAGAATAAATGTGTCTGGAGATACTTTCTGTTTTCTGATCAAGTCCAGGTTGTCCAGTTTAAATGCAGTAGGTCTAATTGTATATTTAGTATAGCCTCATGTAAACCATCGGCTCATTTCATATTCACACTGATTTTCAGCTAAATTGGTCACAGCCTGCAATATGAGCTTTTTTTTCTTAACATATTCCATCTCTTGGATAAAGGCAAAGGAGAGAAATTAATGCTGAAGGAGATCTGTAAGTGAAATAATTAACTCCAGTTGTGTCACCCCCCCTCCACACACACACACTTTTTTTTGGTAAATATAGCCAGAGTTAATGAGAACAGTGTTCCTTTCATCACAGTTTATGGCACAAAGTACTATCCATACTCTGTGCCTTTAGCATGACCAAAAAGGAAAAAAAAAATCTGAAAGATCCGGATTCAAGATCTCTTAAATTATTGCCCAGCAGCTCATTTTAAAGATTCAGATTTTCACATTTTATCCTGATCCAAAGCTAGCCTAGATGATTGCATTTTGGCAATACACTGAAGGGGTCCATATGGCATTAACAGCATTGTTTTCTTTCAACACCATGGCCTGATCCCAAGAAGCAGTGGCAAATGCAAATGTTAGCTTCTGTTGCCACTGCATTATTTTAATCCCGTTCTTTATGAAAGATGAAATGTAGCCTTCCCCTGCTCTCTTGTGAAGTTTTATATCAGCATAAACTGGAATCTGTTGCTCAATGTTTCATCAGGGAGAGTGCATTTGGAATTTGATCCTTGGGTTGCAGCCCTAAAATTGCTATAACAGGTTAGTTGTCACTTCAGCATGGCTGCTTCCTCTGCCACTTTCGTCATTAGTTTAATGGATGTCCATATGGAAGGAGCAAAGATGTGAGTATTTTTGAATACCAGCTGCATTCCTTATTTGATGCTCAGTTCATATGGCTCCTCTGTTTGGCCAGTGCCACCATATTATCCTTCTTTCACATCCTTTTTATCCTGACAATGCATCTTGTGTGCGCAAAGCAACATTTCCCTGATATTCTTGTTATTCTGCAGCAGCTTTTACTGTGAGTAATTGCCTAATGTTCTCACAGTTCCAAAACAGACATCCCTGATACAGATCATTATTTAAATTTTTGATGAACATGCAGCACTGTGGATGTTTTCACCTGTTGATAATACAACCTCATCATGGGTCAAATCACAGAGTATGCATTAAGCAATGCAAAGGATTAACAAAATTCAAGCCAGATGAATGCATCAAGAAAGAATATATATGTGTATGTTTACAGAATAATGACTTATTTTAGAAAAAATACATTTCTCATTTTTAAAAATACCAAAGCAGTTGTCAAAATAAAAAACATAATACATTTCAGAAGAACAGAACAGCAATAGAACAATAAAAACATTTTATTTAAATGACCAAGTGTATTTGGCAGTGCTAGTGATCAGGAAAATGCACAAACAGATTTGTCTCTAGCTATGAACAGAAATGTGGAACATTGGGAACCTACCTGATCTTCATATGAGGAACATCATAACAGAGAAGCATCCTTTCAGCACCATGATGAAGTGAACCATTGAAACCCATTGTACAATAAGCGAGGCCTCTCAGTCAGAATGTAAAGATTAGAGAAGGTACTGAGCAGTTTAGGGAACCAGCAATAGTTTAGGGCCTTGCAAATGGATTGGTAGCAGATATTTTTTATAGTGCAGTGTTCCAAAGCTTGGAAGAGGTGAACAATATGAACCATTGTAGAAATTATTTATCATTACCATGGAGCAAAGACAGCCACATCAGGATTGTGGAGAAGAGGAGGTTTGCATACCACAGCCCACCATTGGTTATTCAACCTGCAGTGTTGTTCTGGCACAGCTCACATGACACAGCAACACAGCAACTAGCAACATGCTAGTTCCCTGGCTTTTTGTGGGTTAAATAAATCTGATGCTGAATGTTTCGGAATTGATGCAAACTTCACTGATTCCAATGGAATGAAATTATTTTATAAATAACAGTGTTTAGAACTGACATATTAGCAAGTATCATAATATACTTCTATGAGATAAGAAATGAGATGTTGTGAAGAATAGGATGATGTAGCAAAAAGTAATATGTGAACAGCTGGAAAAAGCTGGCAAAGAGAGCAGTACATATCACAATCAATAACTGGGAGAAAGAAAAGTAGGAAGTGTCTGCCTGAGGGAAATGTAAACATGTTGATAGTTACTTTCCTTGTAGTAATCTGTCTTCTTCTAGAAAATGGTTAGGTTATGAGGAGGGTTTGACATATGAATGAAAAGTAAAAAACAGGTACAATGGTTCTCATGAACTTTTGCAAGACAGAAGAAAGTGAACCACAGGGAGAAAGAACAGAAAATACCAGAAAAAGTTGAAGGAATAAATCACTCTGAAATTGGATTTTCTTTACCTGGAGATACCTAGATTGTTTGACCTGCAGTATACTTTCATTATCTCCCACACATCAATTGACAGTCCATCATTTTGAGTAAAGACAACAAGATGAAAAATAGTTTGAAGCCATTGACTTTTGAGAAGCAGATTTCTTCTAAAATGTGCAGCATTAAAAAGTCCAACAGTTTTGAAATTTGATGTTCCTTTCCCTGTAAGCCAGGGTTTGTAATTAACAAGCTTGAATGAGTAGACCTCTTGACTTCTATTAGTGCTTCACAGCCATACGATGAAGATAAGTACTGATCCACCTAGCCTGTTCACTGCTACTTGAAAGAAACATTTTGCTTATCAGCAAGCCCGATACTATTATTGCTGAATGCTAAGTGTGTGTCAATCCACTTCTTAATTTTAAAGTTCACATCTTCTCCAATTATACCATATAGTAGCCTATATGCTACTTTTTCCAAACTCTCATCTGTTGTTTTATCAGCATCCAGTTCCTTCTTCCACAAAGCAAAACAAGCGATGAAAGCTATATATTACTCTGAAATTGGCTAAAAGGAAGTGGGAGCAAAATTCATTCTTATTCTATGGTGAGAAAATTGAATGGTCCCAGCAGATAGAAGAGAACAGTCCCATTTTTAGTGTGGCTACTACAGGCAAATCCCAGACTGGCAGTGTGATGACATTAGGTTGCCAAGCAGAGATCATTCCACCAAAATAGAGTAGTTGAGAAATCTGTAATTGGCAAAGTATTCTTATGTTCTGCATAGACTATGTACTAATGAATGATATTTCTTTTGACAGAAAATGATTAATGATGTTGCCACTTTCTTACCAACATTTGTAAACATTAGTCTTTTACATTCAGTGAGCCTGTGTTTCTTCACAAAGTCAAGGAATATTATGTAAAGTTTCATTGTCATGATTACAATACTGATGTTCTGCAGCCCATTAAATTAACAAGGAATATGTTAAAACCAGTCTTTTGAAGCATTATACATTCCGGCATGTAGCACTGTTGGTTCTAGCTACATATTTAACAGCAGTGGAATTTAAAAACAAAATAGGTATAGGAAGTATCCTTTCTGGAATCTACTGTAGCTTGAAATAGAAGTTTCAGCCTCATGAGTATTATACAAATTAGTCAAGAGAAACAAATATTTCACTAAAATAGAATTTGCTTTCTTGAATAGTTAATATTAGTGTTTCTTACCCAATTGCTTTGAGGACAGAACAAAGATCTCTGTAAACATGGTTAACAAGTCAAGTTCCATAAGATTTGACATTCTTATTTTTCTACCCAACACAGCAAGCAACAATGCAGTAATAAGATTCAATATCATATAACATGGTTAATCAATCTTCAAAATACAAAAGGCACATTGAATATCAATAGGTATACAATGTTTCTGTCACAAAAATAATGTATATAGGTTTTTAAGCTAATAATGTAGGTGTTTAAGAATGTTATCATTCTGAGGAGTGTTTTAAGTTTTAAGTATCTGGCTGCATTAAAGTTGTTATTAAAAAGGAGCAGAACTGTTATGCCAGTTACCCCTTGAAAGTGGTGTTCCTTCTACCAAAATATGGGTTGGATCCAGACTTAGGCCCACTAAAATCAATGGAACTGAAATTAGTTGCAACTAAGTTTGGATCCAACTCTATAAACTTTTGGAGACAACACATAGTGTAGATGCAGTCATTTCTGTCTGCCATATGTTGGGAAATTTGTGTTTTAGCATTAGTAATAAAATATACAATGACTTGTGTAATGGTATATCTGTTCTAATTCCATCACAGTGTGAGAGTAACTTTGAAACTGAAAATATTATTGCAGTAGAAAATATATTTTAACCAGAATTGCAGTATTTATTAGGGTATTCCAAAAAGTAATGATGATCAGTATATGGTGAGGACTACCATTTTACCATTAGCTTCTAAAAAGTTCAAAATATGCATTAGTTAGTAGATACTACATATGCCAGAGAGACGCTGATTATGATCCAAACAATTGATAGCCATGCATTGTATTACTAATAAATGGATCATTTTTGTTATTAATAGCATGTGCAGCAGATATTATTCTAGCACTTTCATTTTTAACATATGCTACACCAATCCTCTAATGCATTTTTAACCTCAAATCATGGTCTCTGTGTTCTAATGACTGTAATCAAGTGTCTTTGTTTCTTGATATAAAATCTAAGAGAGATACAGGGGATATTTGGGAGATATTGCATGAAAAAATCAAATGCTGATTAATAGCCAGTTGATTCAGCAAATTACCTACTACCCAATCTTTGTATAATAGTGAGGTGTCTGCTGGTTCTGCCATCATTGCTCTTAAAATTCAGTGATAAACAAGTACATATAAAAACACATGCACTGTATTGTTTTGAAACCATATTCAATCTAATAGTGTCTGCTGCATGACCGTGTGGTCATGCAAAAGATACCAGTTGTGGCTCCATTTCTCGGCAGTATTTTGACCTTTTGTCGTTTGTTTTGGCTGAGACACTTCATCAAATGCTAGGCTGAAATTGAGATAAATTAAGTCATCTGCCCTTCGTCTCTCTAGTAACTTGGTTAGTCCATCAAATACTGTGCTTGTTGTTGGACTATAGTCAGTGTGTAATGATTTCATGTTTGTTCCTTATTTTTGGCTGTACAGCAAAAAGAGGATAAGTTAAAATGGATTATGTTCAGCATTATAAACAACATGCAATATTACACCCAATTCTGAGGATATTTCCATAATGGAAACAGAGCCATGATCCATTAGGATCTTTTTCTCCTTGTGTTAGCAATGTAAGGTCACTTAGCACACTGTTCTCACTGCAGAAATGCTTAGTAACAGCAAGACTGTTTGAAATGTTTCCTTAAACACAATTTTGGCCTTTGGTAGAATTGTTCATATTTAAGCAGCTGCTGTATTTTCAGCTGCTTTTCTTTTGTCCTGGCTATAATTGCACTGCTGTTTAGAGAAGCTATTTTGTTTTCAGTGTGAAGCCTAACAAAGGAGATGAACTTTCAAAGTAAACAGAAATCCAGTAGAAGAAGAATCAATTCAATTTTAACTAACAGCAGCCAGTCTTGTAGCAGATTCATACATTCATAGTGAATACTTTTTAGTGGCACATGAGCTATGTACATTCAGATGTAAGATTTACCTGGTTTTGGAGACTTGCTCACTAG
Source organism: Varanus komodoensis (assembly GCF_004798865.1). Lineage (NCBI taxonomy): Eukaryota > Metazoa > Chordata > Lepidosauria > Squamata > Varanidae > Varanus > Varanus komodoensis. Next base: position 29,795,777 of record NW_025336481.1, on the reverse strand, counting down.
AAATACTGGTTAATCTTAGTTAAAATCTCAAGACTGCTCACTGGGGAGCAAATATCAGTGAGATTGGACTTAGACTTAACAGTGAGGGTTGCAACCTCGAAGACCCTCTGTTTTTATGAGCCAGCTGTGCCGTACATCAAAGTAGCACATTATTTCTGCACAAATGATTGAGCCAAGCCAAAGCTGCGCTTATGTATAAACAACATGCTCCAGTGGCTGTGCAACATCTAAGGCTGATGCACCTGGTTGGAGAAGCTACATGAAAGACCTCTTTCTAAGGGGTAAACAGATCCTATTGTTTGCCTCTGTTGTAGGCAGCTTCATCTGATCTTAAGTAGGAGTAACCAATGTTGTGGTGGCCTGGAATTCTAAGACCATCAGAATAACTGTGCTTCTCATGCAAATTGCTTGTGGTCTGCTTGATCTCATCCTCATCAGAGCAAAGTGATAGGCATCTGTATTCCTGTTAAATTCCAAACCACAGTTGATGCTTCTACACTGTGCAGGCAGTGTAGAAGCATCAACTATGGACTAGGAAGGTTCAGTTGGAAAGGGCTTAAAGGGCTTAAAGAAATAACCAGATTAATCAGTGAAACCAAAGTTTTGTCTTCCATGCAAAAAGGTGGTTGGGGATAGAGGTGGTTGGGGATACTGGTCTACATTCCTATGGGGCTGCATGCCAGTGGTGGGTGGAACCATGGTGCTTCTCTCCCTTTCTCCCTCACACACACATGACAGACACCTAGAAAAATAGGGTGGCCAGATGCTCTACTTTTTCATCATTAGTCCTTTATATTAGAGATATGGAAGCCCTCTGTTTGAAGACTTGTTCTGCTGGATGGGCTGTCTGGTCCAGCTCTAGTTTAGAGTCAGGGAAATGTAGGATGAGAGACTAGGGACCTTGAAATTGCCCATCAGCAGCACATGGGCAGCAGATTGAGCAGGCATATGGGTCTTCTCAATTACAGTGAGATATATTGTGTTTCCATTTAAGGTATTGTTTCAGAATTCTCATATCTAAACATATATTTACTTATGCAATTGCTGCACAAATTAGTGCACATTAGTTTGTCCTCTGTTTTGGGTGTTGCATTTCCTCTTCTTTGGCAATGCATAAAAAGGTCATCCTGTGTGGGACCCAGATTACTCAGTTTAGAGGTATGAACTGATTGCTGCAGAGGGCTTGCAAAATTAAGTTAAGGGACAAAGGTTGCCCACCACTGTTCTGGAGCTTCAAAAGCAGAACATCACACAACTAACTAGAAAATAAAATGAAATATGCACCACTATACAGCAAGGAAAAACGCTTTATGGAGCAGTCTGAAGCTTGGGACACAAATACTGCTGAGCTGGAGGGATGCATTCAGTCAAAGAAGGCTGAAGAAGTACAAGAATGCAATCTGAACTCGAATGTACTAAATTGAAGGTCTGTGAACTCTGACAGGTCACAGCCAAAGAAGCAAGAACATGAATTCTGCAGCAGAGGAATTTGGCAACAGAAGATGTATATATGAAAGCATATCTGAGTCTCTTATGGCCCAAATGTAGCAAAGGTAGAGTAAAACCCAAAGACATAGATCAGGGGTGTCCAAACTTTTTGCAAGGAGGGCCAGATTTGGTGAAAATGTGTGGGGGCCAACCATTCAGCCTGACATTCTTTGTAACATTAAATGCAAATGAACTATTTTATGAAAGACTAAACAAATAACTTAACTGCACTAATGTGAAGGGTGATACTGAGATCTTGACTGCATTATATAGGCCAGGTCTGGCTCAAAAACAGTGGTTTTGATGCGCAAGATGTCACACAGGTGAAAGTCACTCAGTCTCGTGCTCACGTGGTTCTTGTTAATGTTCATAACCGAGAATGTCTTCTCGCACAAGTACGTCGAACCAAACAAGCTCAGCATTTTCTCAGCAAATGTTCGAATCTCTTGGAACCGGTCTTTATCCAGCTGGTGGTAAAAGTTGACAAGAGGGAGCTGTTGGTGCCGACTGCGACACTCGGTGTCACACTGCAGCTCAATGAGCTCCAGCTGCAGGTGGTCTGGAGCGCCATCAGGGTCCACAGAGAAAGGAGATGAAAAAAGTGTGATCTCCTTTTCAATAGCTGCAAAATCCCAAAAGCGCTGTTGAAACTCCTCAGCCAGAGATGAGATGTCTGCTTCATACCTCCTTATTTGCGCACTCATATTGTTCTGTGGAAAACTGGTCATTATTTCCTGCAGCGATGGGAAATGTGTGGTATTGGGCTGCGTTTGTGACAGGTGCCTTTGGAAAAGTAGCAGCTTGGTCCCAAAGGCTTTGATATGTGAATGCAGTTGGCTTACCACTGCATTTTGCCCCTGAAGGCTCGTGTTCAGCACGTTCAGATGTCGTGTTATGTCATCTAAAAATCCAAAATCAGTCAGCCAAACAGGATCAGATAGTTCTGGCATCGGTTGTCCCTTTTTTGCCAAGAATTGTCCGATTTCCTCCCTAAGAGAGTAGAAGCGCTGCAGTGCAGACCCCCGACTGAGCCATCTTATCTCGTGATACACAACACCTCCATATTCAGCCTGGATGTCAAGTAGAAACTGTTGAAACTGGTGGTCGCACAGGGCTTTGGAGCGAATATAATTAATAGCCTTCATCACCGGTTTCATAACATAATCATATTTCAGATGTTTGGCACAGAGAACTTGTTGGTGAATAATACAGTGGAGTTTTATAGCTTTGCCTCCTTCTTTGCTGACTTTGTTACAGACTAGGGTTGATAATCCACTTCGCTCGCCAGCCATGGCAGGTAGCCATCCGTAGTAATCCCAGTGACTTTATTCCATGGTAGTTTCATGTCATCTACAGCGGAACAAACAAAAACAAATAAATCTGTTCCTCTTGTTTGGTCCTTAAGGCTCTGGAGGTCAAGTAGCTCTTCACTCACGTTCATGTCATTGTCCACTCCTCTCAAAAAAATCAATAACTGAGCGGTGTCAGATGCATCCATGCTTTCGTCTCAGGCTAACGAAAGAAAGTCAAACTCCACTCCTTTTGCCTCTGTCTCTTAATATCAGATAAAATGTCTTCAATTCTCCGTACAACAGTGTTACGAGCCAGGCAAACATTGGCAAACTCTTGCTTCTTCTCAGGACAAATTTTCTCCACCATTTTCATCATGTAGTCTTTAATAAATTCACCCTCAGTAAAAGGTTTGCAGTGCTTGACAATCAGCATTGCCACCTTGTAGCTCGCCTTTGTGGCATTTTCATTTGACTTACGGGCTCTTGTGAAAAAGCGCTGCTGTGCCGTTAAAGCAGCTTCCAGTTCCTTCAATTTTTTGCTGCGTTCGTTCCCAGTTAGCTTGTTGTAGTTAGCATGTTTCGTCTGGTAGTGCCTCTTGAATTCCTTGAAAACAGCCACAGTCTCTCGGCAAATTAGGCAGACACAGTTGTTTCATATTTCTGTGAAAAAATACTCCAATTTCCACTTGTCCTGGAAGCGGCGGCCCTCGCTGTCAACTTTCCTTTTTTTAGTTACAGTCGCCATTTTAGAAATGGGCACACAAGCCTTGTGTCACAAGGGTCACGCGGCGAGAGTGCTGACTCAGGTCTACTGCCATCTTCTGGTGAAATATAACCACCAGCCTTGAAGGAGCAGGAGGCAGCAGGGGACAGCTGCGGGAACCACTGTGCGGTGAAGGGAAAAACGCTGGCCAGCAGGGATGAGTGACAGGCTGAGCCGGTGGGGAGAAGAGGCTGCGGGCCGCTCAAAATTTGAAAACAGGCCACAGTTGGCCCCTGGGCCGGACTTTGGACATGCCTGACATAGATCAATGGCTTTGGCAGGTAATATACATTTTAATTTGAGACTTACTCACAAACTCCATGACCAAACAGAGTAGTTGTGTTCTGCAATGTATGTACAAGGGGCACACAAAAATGCTGCTGGTGTCACTTTGCAGAGCTGGGACATTAATCTCTGCTTACGCACTTGATTGCTCAGTTGTTGTAGAAGCATCGCTGACAGATATGATTTAAGATGTTTTTGTCCATTTGGTGCCCTCTAGAAGTTTTAGAGTTAGGGTTAGCATGAGCAATGGTCATGCATATTGGCAGTTTTGGTGCAAAACATCTGGAGGGCATGAGATTGATCGAGGCTGATGTAAATGGTGTCAGATGCTTTGCTCCAAGCCATTCTGGGTTGTATTCACATAACACTGGATTCTAGCATAGTGATAGGATGATACAAGATATGCCCCTTCTATTTCTCCTGTGCATAGGGAAAGTGAGGGTGTGAAGCAACTCTCTGCTCAGCTAAAAGAGAGAGGAGACCTTTGTGAGCATTTCAGTGCTTCTCTTCCATGAGAATTGCACTCTGCTGAGGAAGAGAAGTGGTTCTGCTGCTTTCACTGCCTGTTCCATCCCACTCTGCCTAGCTAAGTTCCCAAAGAACCTTAGGAAGGGGAAGGGAAAATGGCACAGGTGGCCTGCGGAATTGGGTTGAATATAAGACCTCAAGCAGGGTTGTGTTCATCTCCAGTCTCCAGCCTATTCTCAGTTTTAGAGCACTGATATTTATGATTGCATGCAAATGCTCAGAAGACTTCCTTGGAAATTTGTAGTTTAATATAGTGAACTACTGCATTCAACATTCTTTAAACTTTTATTCATCTAAAAATGTTTCAGTATCTATTGAACTTCTTGATACTTATAAACAACAGCAATTGAAAGCAATTGACTTGTGCCCACTAGTTTTTTATATACATGGGAACAACACTCTTGTCTTAGTTTACAACACTCTAGTTCTACTTTTCCTAACTTGGTGTCCAGATGTTTTATACCACAACACTTAGTGACCAATAATCATGCTGACTGGAGCATATAGGAGTTAAAACCAAAAACATTTGGAAAGCACCAGGAGGCTTTTCAAGTTTGTGAGTGCTTCTTCTGTTCAGCTGGTTGATATTCAACCTGTTCTGGATGGGATTGCACTCCCCCTAAAAAGCAAGGTTTATAGTTTGGGTTTGCTCCTGGATCCAGAGTTTTTACTTGAGGCACAAGTAGACTCAGCACCTTTCATTGCTTTTACTTTCATGGAGCACCTTTTATTACTGTAAACTGATATATCAACTACAACACTATCTGGGCAGAGAAGCCTAACTACAGTTATCCATGCTCTGGTAACCTTTTGCTAGGACTTTGATATCTGTTATTAAGCAGAATCGCATAAAGGATGTTGTAAGATAGAAAAGAATGTTACTTTAGTTTGCATAACATGTCTTTATGTTCCACTTTGTCACAAAGTTCTTCAACATTAAGAACCAAATTTGAATAGGCATGAATTATTACACATTACTGTTAAGTGATACACAAGCAGCATATAGTGACAATTACAGTGTGAACTATAGTGAAGCTTCAGTTTGAGAAAGTCTCATTTCACTTTATAATGCAACAGTTCACTTGCTACATTCTGAACTCTAAAACAAATATCACATTAATCATATTTCTACTCATATTCTACTCATTAAATATAAATTAGTCATGTAATCTAAAACATTTACCATTTAAACAAATGAAGCTTTCAATGTATACATCCGTGGACTCCAGTTTATTTGCAAACACCAATTTATGTCTACCTAAATCATTTTAATTAGAGACAAGACTAGGTTGCTCAGTTTGCTTTATGGCCTTTGTCAGAATTACATTGCTTAAAGAAGGAACTCCAAGACTAACATCAATAAAGCAGAAACCTATTTGGAGGGAGTTCTCCACAGGTGTATCAGTGGCAGGTCATAAAGCCTAACCTACTTCAGAGGATTGTAGTGAGGATAAAATATGGATAGATCACAGGAGGAAAAGCAACTTGAAGTTGGCCCTAGAGCTAACAGGGAAGTGTTGCTGTCAATTAAGAATTGTCTTTATGCATCTTTACTACCATGGTTGGCAGACTGATCACTCAGTAGTTTGAAGAACCTGCAAGATAGTGTATTATGGTACTGAATGACTTGGTGCTTTAAAGATGGCATGCACTACATTTTGCTTAGTTTCTAAATCATGAGTCAGAACTCATGTTCCTAAATCATGAGTCAGAATAAGGATTTTGGCAACTTGGTAATGCCAAGTTTCAGAAGAACATTGTGAAGTCTAGAATTTTATTGAACACCGTGACAAGGAGTTCCATAGGATCGAAGCCATGAGTTTTGAAAAGGGAACACAGGTTGGCTGGCTACCTTCAGCTTTAATAATATGAAATTGCTAAACATGTTCTGGATGTGCCTGTGCTCTGCAAATATAAAGTCACAGCTGGTTACAACATGAATCCAGCTGAAAAATCTGTGCTTGCTATAATAGATCAAAGCCCATGTTCACTGAAATGAAAGTCAACATTTGTATTTTATAGGATCTTTGCTCTAAATGGAATGCTTAAATCAACAGGTTTTTATTGCAGCCACTATCAGTGTAAGAATACCCTGAGCACTTACATTAATTTTGTAGTGAAAATCAATAAATCCCTATCTGGGAGTAAGCAGTGCAGTATCATAAAAAAAGTATTACTTGCTTTAGAAAAGGGTTTTTTGCCCTTCTTTATACACATTCCCTTATTAAAAAGATTTTACAGATATATAAGCCTTACTTGCAAGGGATTGGGAAGAGACACTTGGACCTGCATAAGCAAAATATAATTCATTTGAATGGTGGATGATGCAATCTCTTCAAGATTCTATGACCTTTTATTATTTTCAAACTTGCTAATGAATAAATCATTGGGTGGACATTGCTTACTACATGGAAAAAGAAGATTCAAATGAGTAGTGAGCTTTCTTAAGTATATTTAATGTTTGGAAGTTTTTAAACATAAATCTGGGAAATTCATTTTCAAAGGAATGAACATGCATACAGTGCCAGTTTTGGTGAATTGTCCTAAAATACTTCATTGTGCTATGGACTATTTTTGCGTCTTTTCCATGCAAATGAGTGTGGGATTATATTTGGTCAGTTACAATACTCATGGAATGATATGAAGTTAGAATAAGTATATTTTGAATCCTGAGCTCTCTTTGACACAGGATTCCACAAATTTGGGGACCTGATGAGCACTTTCTACCCTTTGATGGCCACTTTCTACTTCCCTTGGGCCCACTAACTCTTCTTTCTTATTTATTTATTTATTTATTTATTTATTATTAAAACATTTCTATGCTGCCCCATTCGCCGAAGCCTCGGGGCGGCTCACAACATAAAATATAATACAAAAATAGCAATATAAAACTAACAATATAAAATAAATAACAATATAAAAAAAGTCGCCCTGGCCAGATAAATAAGCAAATACTGTTAACAATTAAAATGACGCTTGAATAAAAAGGTCTTCGCCTGGCACCGAAAAACAAATAACGACGGTGCCAGGCAGACCTCTCTGGGGAGCGCATTCCAATGAAAGCTCCGGGTCGAGGAGCACTCCCAAGCTGCGGACCTTGTCCCTAAGAGGGAGTGCAGCCCCATTCAGGACTAGGTCAAATCCACCCTCTCCGAAGCCTGATCCGCCAACCAACAGGACCTCCGTCTTGTCTGGATTGAGCTTCAGTTTATTGGCCCTCATCTAGCCCATTTCCTCGGCCAGGCACCGGTTCAGCACAGCCACTGCCTTACCTGGATTGGTGGAAAACGAGAGGTAGAACTGGGTATCATCAGCGTACTGATGATTCTGCAGCCCACGCCTCCTGATGACCTCTCCCAGCGGTTTCATGTAGATGTTAAACAGCAAAGGGGACAAAATGGACCCCTGAGGTATTCCATGGCATAGCTGCCATGGTGCAGAGCCATAGTCCCCCAGCACCACCTTCTGGAATCGGCCATTGAGATAGGAGCGGAACCACTGCAAAGCAGTGCCTCCGACCCCCAATCCTGCAAGCCTATCCAGAAGGATACCATGGTCGATGGTATCGAAAGCCGCTGAGAGGTCCAGGAGAACCAACAGGGACGCACTCCCCCTGTCCTTCTCCCTGCACAGGTCATCGTACAGGGCGACCAAGGCAGATTCAGTACCGTACCTGGGTCTGAAGCCGGACTGAAATGGGTCTAGATAATCAGTTTCATCCAAGAGTGCTTGGAGTTGTCCCGCCACCACCCGCTCTAACACCTTGCCCAGAAACGGGATGTTGGCCACTGGTCTATAGTTAGTGGCCATCTCTGGATCCAGTGACGCTTTCTTCAGGACCGGTCGGACTACCGCCTCCTTTAAAGGGCAGGCACCCAACCCTTGCTGGTGTAGCTGAACTGCTGGTGTAGCTGAACCAGCCAATCCAACAAGTTGATATGGGAAAAAAGCAGTTTGCTGACAAACTTCAGCAGCAATCCACAACAAACTTAAAACAGATTTCTCTTGTTTTCAAGTTCAGTTTGTTCCTTTGAAGCCTACATTGTGGCTTGCCGCCAAACTGTTTTGTTTTATTATATATGAGTATTACTGAGGAACAAGTGCTACTATAATTATGCCAAGCCACACTGTGCAGAACTCACTTCTTCAGTTCTAACCATCTTTCTATCAACTGGACAAAGTAGGTTCTAGCCTATGAAGCCCACATGTATAGTATTTATGGTACATATATAATGATAAATAAATATGATAAATATTGTTCTTAGTCTTACTGTATTATCAGTTGTGTGGTACCTTTACAGAGTAACTAGATGGCAGATCCTTGCCCTCCCAAGTGTTGATGGGGAAGCAAGAATGTGTGCAGTTCATAAGTGTATAGGCTTTGTTTTCATAGGCATGAGGGCTAAAGAGTTGTTCAAACGCTTCACTGAAAAGATGACCTTCCATTCAAAGCTGAAAGGAAGAGAAGAGGAGCACTACAAATATGAAGAAGACACTTTTAGATAAAGGGAGAAAGTGTGGAATCCTTAATTTAAGGGAGCAAAAGACTTTCAGATTAGGAATGGACAATCATCCATCTGTTTGACCAAGGGCTTTCTAGAATGTTTGATTGGTACATTTGGAAAAGCTCTGCAGAACACCTTTCCTCTCTTTCTACCATTTCGTGCCAAAGGGACAGACCTTTTCTTGAAATGGGAAAGATGATGCCTTGCACATTTGTGGGACACCCACACCCACAGCCCCTCCACTTCCTTTTGCTGTAAGAAGCATTTTTCTCTGTGGAAAACAGTTCAGAATTGTTGGAAGTGACAGTACATGCCGCAGCATGTGAGTAGCATCAAGGTTTATAGCCTGGTCAAATCAAGCTGGGCCTATCACAGCTAAGAATCCCTGCTTTGCATTCACATTCCATTCTAACCTAGATGGCTAAAGATGTTAGATGCTGGGGGAAGGAGTATCACAGGCTGGAATATATGTGGATAGAACTGTAAGTCAGAGACAGCATGGAGAGATTTCATTATAAGGTCTGGCCCAAACAGACATCCAAAGTACAGTAAACATCAGAAGTCTACCAGTTCTGTCTGAGACTAATAGATGCATAGCACTGGTGAATGCATGCACTAGTCAGTGAGAATTAGCTATGGGTCCTTTTTTCACTGTTTCACTGTTTCATGAAGCCTATAGAATTCATGGATTGTAAATACCTCTGGAAATTAGCAAAAAGTATCTCAAAAAGCCTCCAGCAACACTATCCTTTCTATGACTTTTTCCTCCCTAGGCACCTGCAGTCCTGGCTCATCTATAGTCAGCCTCGTCCCGCTCTTACATATAGCGTCACTTTTGCTCCCACTTCCCTTTGACCAGAAATCTCTCTAATTCTGCAAAATGCAAATGTTAGGTAGCCTAAGAGGCGTTCATCACCAGAATGTATATCTATAGCAACCAAATTTGCATATATTACATTGGCATTGTTAATTTATTTTGTATGTAGGATTTGAGCTGCTTCCTCTTTTGGCACAGAGCTTAGGTTCCCTTGGCATGGAGTTGGAATTTCTTTGGCAGGCTGTATGAATAGCCCTGCATGAAAGTATTTATTGCTGGGTGGATAATACCTTGTCTCCTTGCTGTGCAATTGACAGAAGAAAGATGCCTCTTGTGGGACTAGTAGAGAAATACAACAGACAGTGACATTATTATTTTAAGATTGTTTGTTTGTATTCTAATGGTGCACAGGCTGTGCGCAGTTTGGGAGCTAGGCAGCCAATGTAGAAACACATAACAGGGACAACTGCTTATTCAAATTGGTTGTGTTCTGATTCTGAACAAATTCCCGACTCTGTTGTTTAGTTTGAGACATTTTAATCATGTTGATAGCATGGCATTATAAAGTGATGGCATTGAAAAAGCACACCTTTATTTATTCTTTCTGCTGTTAGGGCTGATATCTCAATCTTAGTCTGTTGGTTGGTAATATAGCTGTCCAAGGAGTTGAGTTTTGGCCTGTTTGAGATGCTAGTGCACTTCTGAGAAATCAGATCTTCAACCTGAGCTATTAAATTCAGCCCCATAGGTATATAAAAAATGTTTTAATAAATAAATGTTTTAATAAATAAATAAATAAAGAAAGAAAGAAAGAAAGAAAGAAAGAAAGAAAGAAAGAAAGAAAGAAAGAAAGAAAGTGGAGTCTATTGCCCTTAAGCAAGATCACTTGTTTTGCCAGTTTGTAGCCCTCCTGCTCTTGGGCCAGTTTTTCACTAATCCTATCAAGGTGTGAAAAGGGTTGCCAACCCTTTTAGACCCATGGGCACTTTGTAACACGTAACTAGTGGAGCGGTGTATCTACCACTCATGCTTGTCAATCTTAGGCTCACCTTATTCGCCATAAACTTTTGTTTCATACCTGTTGGACAGCACAACATCTCTTCAATAAGGGATTCTCTAATTCAGCTAATTGCTGGGAGTATGATCCAGCTAATGCTTCTTTCAGTCACATGTTTTGTCAATGTCCAGTAGTTGTTTCTTTTTTGGAAAGAGCTTATTACACAGATGAATTTTGTACTGGAACAGTCTTTGATATTCCCTGATGTACTTGCGCAATGGATATGAAAAGATTTTCCATGCTCTTTTGACAGCTAAAAGACTCATATTGCAGCACTGGTGGGATAAACAACTTACTGTCTATAATGAAATAGAGTGAGAATGAACCACACTTTAAATTTATGAATCACTGGCATATAGAAACCATTTCAGATGAACACTTATTTGGTTATTTGGTCTGTAGGCATTTATTGATGCCTATGTATAAATGCTAGAATGTTGTATGCACTTTAGGTAAATTCATTGTAATGGGTCAATATAAAGCCATATAATTACTTTAAAAAATCTTTTTAATCCAATAAAATTTGGGGGTGTCTGCAGGTTTCCATACTGGGGACCCCTTAATGTGATGGCACTGGAGGTACCCACAGGTGCTAACGCACACTAGGCTCTGCATTGGGAATCCCTGCTGTAGTGCAGTCTACATGGGACTGCCAATGAAGACTGTTCAGAAATGTCAGCTGGCTCAGAAAACATCTACAAAGCTATTAACTGGAACAAGGAGAAGTAAGCATATCTAATCAATGCTTAAAAGATGTTCATTGACTACCAGTGTATTTGTAGGCACAATCCAAAGTGTCATTTTGACCTAGAAATCCTAAATGATCTGAAACACTGTGTGCTTTCATAAGATTTCACCCCAGTTGTTAATATCTGTGTCAGGGGCCCAAGTCAGCTTTAGAGGAGAGGCGGCTTCTTACTGGGGCAAAGTCTCCTCACTAGCATTGTCTGCTTATACAGTGTGATATTCCATTTACCTGATGCCTGTTTTGATTGCTTAAAAGTTCCAGCTAAATCAATGCTTTGTTTATTTATTCAGTAGCCTTTAGTATGATTGATTAACTTCATGTAAGTATTAAATTAAATTAATTAAATTAATTGTTAAATTAAATTCTTTCCTAATGTGTTGGATCTAATGTCAAGTGAGTAGATATTTGCTGATGCAGTGAGACTTCTTATCGTTACTGGGTGTAATTGATCACAAACAACATAAACTTTAATCTTGCTGCTATCTGACTAGTATTGTGATTTTGTGTTTTTTAGTGTTCTTTTATGTTATATTTTTATGAACCTGGGTTATGAAAACTTCAGTACTACAATTATAAGGTGGAATATAAATCTTTCAAATAATTATGTAAACATTCTTCACATTCATTTAGTGCTAGTGGCACACTAATTACACCATTTTTCAGTTCTTATATTGTGCTGCAAATGTTTTAACCTCTCATTTTAATTTCCATTTTAATTCTAAAGTCTAAGAATGACTTCCTTGTTGTTTTTACTTGTTTTATTGTTTCATTGATGTTTGTTTTGTTTTAAAAATTCTTAGTGAATCACTCAGGGAGTCCTTTCTCAATGCTCTCCACCTTGTGCTCCTAAAAATTGAGGAAAAAAAGAGAGTGTACTGACCGCATCCATAACTTTTGATTGTGGTTTTTCAGTTTTCTGCAAGGGCACATTTTCAAGAGTCCACTGAAATGAAAATTGCATAATTTCATCCACTATTTTAATATTCAGCCTTGAAATGGGCATATCTTTACCAATCCCCATCACTGGTAGGTCTTGAAATTGGCATGTCTTTACCATCTCCATTATTGCTCTGTATTTGAGAATTAACAATTAACAAAGGAGAGAACCAACAGGCATGAAAGCAAGGGCATGTGGGGAGGTGAAAGCAGGTAGTAAAGGATATTTGGGGTAGATCTAATTACTTTGGTCATTCAAGAAGTTGCTGAAAGAGGGGTTCTGCTACCAAGGCATATGTCAAACTGAAGGGTAAAATTGCTAAATAGATCAACAAATGAGAGGTTGGTGTGCTAAGCCAAACAGTGCATGGGTAGTCTTGCAATCCTGTGCACTTGCATAAGACCTCAGAGTAGAAGGACTCATGGAAATGTTTGCAAACATGTATCATGCTTATCAGGGCTCACAGAATTATTTGTTTCCCACTCTTGTACTATAAGTGGAGACATTTACCTCATGAGCCAGGAACCCCAACAAACTAATTGTGGAATGATTGCTGACATAGGGAAGGAAAATTTCTGTTGCAAAGCATCTGGAATACACATGGGAACAGATAGGGGAACTGAGAGAGAAACAAGATGTGGCAAACCAGAATGCACCTGATCATCAGTCAGGATGAAATTGGTTATTCAGTTAAAACACACACACAGCACCCATTTAGCTTACCTTTAAAGTAAGCTATCATGACATGTGAACTCTCCCAGTGGCAGTGGTGAAGGAGAAGCTGTAGACAAAGAGCCATAGTAGCTAATTATAAATAGACTCCCTAAGGAAGGGGTCTTGGCCAAGGGGTGTCAAAGACCATGAACCCATATGATAGTTTTGGGGATGGGGGTGGTTTTCTGCACTGCTGGGGCTTGACTGGGGATACAAGCAATTCTGGAACTTGTGGATCCAAGGTTTCTCCTGATCAGCCCTGACCCATTTCCTGAACGAAGCTCTACCAACCGAGTTGATGTGAGGATAAAACAGGTAGCAGGAGGGTCATGTGAGCCATCCTGAGTTCTTTTGAAGAACAAAGATGTGGCTATAAATGTAGCAGTAGCAGTAGCAGTAAAATCATACAAGCATCATCCAATAAGAGAATGGATGTGTGTAGATTTTTATTTGTTGCAGCCCATGATGCAAATTAAGGCCACAAAGCATGGCCCTTCTTGTTTTGTGAAGAAAAGAAGCCTAGCTTGGTCAGATAGACAAAAAGTGCTGCCACAGTTGGCTGACTATCTTTGTACTCTATTGCTGGATGATTGAAATAAGGGGGGAAATTCTGCCTATCTCAGGATAATGGAAGAAATTGTTCAAAAAGGTTGATCATATTTTGTGTGTTAAAATATTTACAGCAGCAATATAACTGCCAAATTTGACAAACAGCTTTGGAAAGTGCACTTGCTGATTTGTTGATACACAACTTTAAATTTCCTTTTTACAGAAATTAAAATGAAGAGCCTTCACTCTTCAGACCATGCTTATCGGATGTTTATCCCATTGCCAAATGCTGTGATATAATTTTTAGATGCAGGCTTTGTACCCAACACAATCTGACAAACATTAAAATGGTAGTGAAATGACAGCCATACTATTTGAAATCCTAGAGAAGTGTAGACCTCTTTGTGATGCTTGTCCTAGCTAAGAGTTTTCTGATTGTACTGAAGACATCTTGCAGAAGGCATAATTTTCCTTCTGGCTTGCTTTCTTCCAAGGTGGTTCTTTCTTCAAAGGTGGTTGAACAACATCCCAATTCTATGAAATGTAGATCACAGCAGTGAAGGTCTTCCTCTTTTGGGATTCCATGAGAAGTAACAGTGTGAGTTAATGTAGGCAGTAACTCTACTCTCACCAAAGAGAAAGGCCCTTTGAACCTCTGAGCAGAGATGAGCAGGTTTGCATTGCAAAATGTACTTGTACTCTCATTATTCTACTATGGTAGTTCACTAGTTTGCTGCATCATCTTGTAGTACAAGAGGTAGTAGATAGCATTTCAAATTAAGGCCTTTATAATTAAATAGATCCATAGTAGCTTATGTGCATCAGTAGAATTGGAATCATGCGAACATTCTGAACAGGGTGTTAATTTAAGATACACACAGATATATGAGAAGAGAAACTTGTCTCTGGAGGATCCTAATGAACTGGAAGAATGGAAATAGCAGGACACGAAAACATGATGTTTAGGTGGGGATTCTATGACACATGCACATGGACGTAAAGCCAGGAAGTCCCACCCTTTCTCAGAGGGAGTGCCCAAATGTACAGGCTCATAAATGCAAGATAGAGTTTAGTAGAACAGAGTAGTAATGGTAGTAAAGAACACAGAAGGGAGGGAGGAAAATGGAAGGGGCTGCAGAGACATTAGATGAAGGGCTTAAAGCACTACATAAATAAGAGGAGACAAGGATAGATAGGCTTGGGCAATTTGTAAGACGTGCAAGACTTCGTCGTACATGTGTAGGGAAAATGCATGTTTGTCTGCATGTATATGCATGCTGATACTTTCACCTTGGTTTCATCTAGGGCATTTATTTATTATGTTTATGATATTTTAAATCTACCCAAGCATTCTCTCAGTAAATTGCAAAAAGTCAAAAGAAAAACATATAGTAAAATAGAAGAACATACAGTAAAATAATAAAACACAACATAGATGAAAATATAGAATGACTAACAGCTCAGTAGGGGCTTTAGATTCTCTTTGCATATGTATGTGTGTTGCAAAAGTACATATATAAATCAAGAGAGAGTCACCGACCAGTTGAAAATCTATTTCTGGGAACTGACAGATGCATTGAATTGGGCTTGTAAAACCTAATTTTGTCCAGTAAAAAGGACAATGAAATACTTGTAAAACTGATTCTCTTTGCTAAAGTGTATTCTGCCCTCTAGGTAATATAAAAATCATTTATGTTTACTAAGTTTCTTTCCCATGCTTTTGGGGTTATGGGTAATGCAGATTGCTTGTGCTTTTATAGCTTATGCTAATGAGTTTGCAAACTGCAGTGCAGGAAAGGCAGAAAATTACTCCCTACATCAGCAGAGAGAATAGAGATGGTTTCTCCCAACAGCACCTTCAGTCTGCTTCGGTGTGCCACTTGGGTACAAATCATTAAAGCCCTGAGACTCAGTGAAGAATGATATAGAAAAGTTTTTAATACACAAACAAACAAACAGACTGAAATATATATAAATAATTATGTTGCATAATAAAGGATATGATTTTTTTAAAGGATGATTCCCCTAGATGGGCAGAAATATTAGGATAAATGATAAATCACCCCCACAGTGATTCAGAAATGCTTTTGAATATATTTGAGTCATTAGTGGAAACAGTACAATCAAAATATTTGCCAAATGTATATTAGTATTTCTAGTGGGCTTTGTATGAATTTTGTTAATATGGGGTATGTCTGCATGGAATCTGACACTGAGGTTACTAATTGCTAATTAGAATTTAAGAAACATTCCAGCTAGATGCCCTCTAGTAATGCCTAAATATTATAAGGATTTGATATTAAACACAACTTGAAAATGTCTCCTCTTTACACTTTAGGGCATTCTTTATTCCTTGCTTCTGTGGAATTTCCACATATGTATATTATGGTATTATGCAGTATCAACTAAATTTTCTCTAGAGCTGTAATTCCTGTAAAACAGTATATACTTATATTCCCCAAAGGCCGAATATGCTAAATGTTTGCATAAAAAGTAGTCAACAGAAAATGCAAAAACACTTACATGCAGGAAAGTTTAATTAAACTCATTTCGGCACTCTTCTGAGCAGACAGGGATTCCAGCATTAGGGGAAATGATTTGGAATGAATATTGATTTGGAAAGCCCCCTTGAACTCAGAACAGGAGTACCCATGAAAAAGAGGCTGGCATGCTTAATCTTAAGCAAGATTGAGGGTTTGGTTCAAGCTGGAGAATCTTTAAGGATTGCCTTATATAGCGCTCTGGACATGTTCTACAGCTGAGGCCTTCTTCTGGGTGCCCCTGCTCAGATGGATTCTGGCAGACACTAACTAGGACATCCATCATCACACTGTGAGGTTGAGTGAGAAATCCAACTTCCTTTTTAGATGGTTTGAATTCATTTTTAAGGTTCCTCTCCACTCCCTTTCATTGCAAAATCTGTTGTGATTGAGAGGTCACATTGGCATAGCAATTGGTTTGCCTTTCAATTGGTTTATTTTGTGATGTGGTTAATCTTACAATGGGATTCTTGAAATGGTTCATTTGGAAATCCAGCTGGGGGAACAACTATTTTGTTCAGCTCAGCTCAGCTCATATTTGCTTCCTCAACACGCAACCTGAATACAGCTGAGTTTTGTTTCCAAGTAGTTTTCTTGTTCTTGTTCTTTTTTCTTTTTACTCCAAGGTACAAAACAGTTGTAGAAATGCTACACAGTTGGAGCCAAACTACTTCAAACAGACAAGTATCACGCTAAAAGGAACTGAGGTGTAGCTAGTAGCCAAGTATTTCTGAAACAGAATATGAGATAGAAATGGTTGAAAATAAAACAATTTTAAGAAACCATATTTGAAGCACACAATGTCTTTTATGAAACTTGAGGAAATCTAAAATTTATACTGCAATCTGACAACTGACCTGTGATGAACCTATTAAACTCAATAGATCCTGAGTGGACATGCAACAAGAATGTTCTGCCAGTTGCAGAATATTTTTCTGTATATACAAATGTTGATCTGTTTCATGTTCATTGCATTCAGCTGTATCAAAGCAGTTCGTGCTATTGCTGGAAGTAAAGCTGCACATATGTTAATAATTTTGGTGTGTTTTGGCACAGTTCAGAACATTTTATTGCTTCAGTAATAAAACAAAACAATCAATGGGTAAAAAACCAACACAATAAATCAACTCTGAATACATTTTGGTCCATATAAATTGGCAATTCACCAGTGCTTCCCCATGAAACCCCAGTTTGTTTTCTAAAAAATCTATACATTGAGTAGACTGTCAATTTTACACTTTTGTGTTTTACAAGCAGCTACATTTCATGTACTGAAACATTACTAGCTTCAATGAGGAAGGATATGAATTGTCACCAACACTTGCTCTGGTAAACCAGAGCTGGTGTCAGTAGACTGCACTGGGAGCAATTAAAAATCAAGTTTAGCACCAGGTTCCTCATATACATATTCTGCAGTGTAGTTGAAAGCTAGTTCATTTCTAATCATGTTCTACTGCTGAAACAAACAGCTATCTGTACAGAGCAGTACAATCTACTTAGAACCATCTTAGGGTCCCCAGTGTTGTAGGATCATTAACCTTTGGTGTGTTTATATATTCCAATATAAAATTGTTTAGAAAAGCCCCGCAAACAGTGCCTGTAAACTAGCTCTAATGGTTGTGTTTTGCTGTAAGCTGCTTAGCTTCATTCCCCTTACTCCTAATAGTTTTCTTTGAATGATTCAGCTAGATGGCTAGTCAAGATTAAAGGAACTACGAGTGTTGTTCTTCGTGTAATACAACAGAGCCATGAGAACAAGTCAGCCATAGGATTAAATTGCTTGATCTGCTGAGCTACATTATGGCATTTCATGGGTGAAGTGTCAGACCTACATTAATGTGTCATGGCTGAAAAAGATTAAGACATTTAGCCTGAAGTCCTTTGACTTCCCTGGGAGTGAACCCCACTGAACTTAGTGAGGACATGCTTCCAAGTAGGCATGTATAAAATTGTGGGAGGGTTTTGGGGGGGGGGGTGTAAATGAGTATTTTTCTCTGCAATTTGAAAGCCTGGTATTTTTCTTCCATCGTAATATTAGTGTTTGTTCTGTGATAAAAACAACTAAGCTTTTCAAAAGATATGATATCCAGATGAGTACAGATGTCTATATCAAAGAACTGGGAAACCTGTAATTCTTCAGATGTTGTTAGACACCTACTTCCATCATTTTCTATGCTGGTTGGAGCTGATGGAACAACAACAACATCTGAAAGACCACAGTTTCCCCACCCTGATTATAGTACCAACCTGATCATGTTTTGCTATTCAGACATAAGACTGCAGGCAGATGAACCTAAATTTGTAGGTGTTCAAGTTAAAAGGCACTAGGGATGGTGGAAAAGATTAATAATTATCTTGAATAGTATTGCGAGAAACAATTATGTGTTTTTTTTAATGAAGTATTTTCAAAAGAAAAAGCTTAGTTGTTACAACTTAGTAATTATACCCACTAATTTTAACTCAGTGGGTATAAACTAACATGGATAGGCTTCTGGTATTATAGTTTAGAAGAGTAAGGGAAAATAAATATTTCAATATTGTTATATATAATGTGTTGCTTAAAAGACAGCAAAGATTTACAATTTGTCAGCAAAACTATAATTTGTGTCTAGAAGCAATGTAGTGATATTTAAGAGGTGTAGATGTTTAATTTACTAGGATCGAAATGAGGTAATCTGAGGTAATGGGATGCTGTTGTTGTTGTTGTTAGTCACGAAGTCATGTCTTACCCATTGCGAGGCCATGGACAACATTCCTCCAGGCCTTCCTGTGCTCTACCATCCCCTGAAGTCCACTTAAGCTCACACCAACTGCTTCAGTGACTCCATCTAGCCACCTCATTCTCTGCTGTCCCCTTCTTCTTTTGCTATCTATTGTTCCCAGCATTAGGCTCTTCTCCAGGGAGTCCTTCCTTCTCATTAGGTGGCCAAAGTATTTGAGTTTCATCTTCAGTATCTGGCCTTCTAAAGAGCAGTCAGGGTTGATCTCCTCTAGAACTGACCAGTTTGATCGCCTTGTGGTTCAAGGGACTCGCAGGAGTCTCCCCCAGCTCCACAATTCAAAGGCCTTAATTCTTCGGTGCTCAGCCTTCCTTATGATCCAGGTTTCACAGCCATACATTGCAACTGGGAAAACCATAGCCTTGACTAGACGCACTTTTGTTGGCAGGGTGATGTCTCTGCTTTTTAGTATGCTGTCTAGATTTGGCGTAGCTTTCCTCCCCAGGAGCAAGCATCTTTTAATTTCTTGGCTGCAGTCCCTGTCTGCAGTGATCCTGGAGCCCAGGAAAATAAAATCTGTCTCTACCTCCATTTCTTCCCCATCTATTTGGCAGGAAGTGATAGGACCAGATGCTATGATATTAGTTTTCTTAATGTTGAGCTTCAAGCCAACTTTTGTGCTCTCCTCCTTCATCTGCATCAAGAGACTCTTTAGTTCCTCTTCACTTTCTGCCATTAGAGTGGTATCATCTGCATATCTGTGTGTATCATGTTTTCTATTATTATGCTTATTTATTTATGTAAGCTGTCCTGAGGCTCTGCAAAAGGATGGCATATAAATATTCTAAATAAATAAATAAATAAATAAATAAATAAATAAATAAATAAATAAATAAATATCTGTCGCTGTTGATATTTCTTTGGGCAATCTTAATTCCAACTGGTGATTCATCTAGCCCCGCCTTTCTCATGATGTGCTCTGCATATAAGTTAAATAGGCAGGACGACAGTATACAGCCTTGCCGAACTCCTTTCTCAATTTTGAACCAATCAGTGGTTCCGTGCCCAGTTCTTACTGTTGCTTCTTGACCAACATATAGGTTTCTCAAGAGACAAATAAGATGGTCTGGTACTCCCATCTCTTTAAGAACTTGCCAGAATTTGTTGTGATCCACACAATCAAAGGCTTTAGCATAGTCAATGAAGCAGAAGTAGATGTTTTTCTGGAACTCTCTAGCTTTCTTCATGATCCAGCATAATTTGATCTCTCGTTACTCTCCCTCTTCGAAATCCTGCCTGTACTTCTGGTAGTTCTTGGTCCACATACTGCTGGAGCCTAGCTTGTAGGATTTTGAGCATAACTTTGCTAGCATGTGAAATGAGTGCAATGGTGCGGTAGTTTGAACATTCTTTGGCATTGCTCTTCTTTGGGATGGGAATGTAAACTGACCTTTTCCAATCCTGTGGCTACTGCTGAGTGTTCCAAATTTGCTGGCATATCAAGTGTAGCACTTTTACTGCATTGTCTTTTAAGAGTTTTAATAGCTCAGCTGGAATACTCTCGCCTCCACTAGCTTTGTTGTTGCTCAGACCTCCTAAGGCCCATTTGACTTCACATTCCGGGATGTCTGGCTCAAGGTCAGTGACCACCCCATCATGGTTATCAGGGATATTAAGCTCTTTCTTGTACAGTTCTTCTGTGTAATCTTGTCACCTCTTCTTAATCTCTTCCACCTCTGTTAGGTCCCTGCCATTTTGGTCCTTTATCATGCCCATCTTTGCATGAAACGTTCCCTTCTTATCTCCAATTTTCTTGAAGAGATCTCTGTTCCTCCCTATTCTATTGTTTTCTTCTATTTCTTTGCACTGTTCATTTAAGAAGGCATTCTTATCTCTTCTAGCTATTCTCTGGAATTCTACATTCAACTGGGTGTGTCTTTCTCTTTCTTCCTTGCCTTTCGCTTCCCTTCTTTCCTCCCCTATTTGTAAAGCTTCCTCAGCCAGCCATTTTGCTTTCTTGCATTTCTTTTTCTTTGGGATGATTTTAGTTGCTACCTCTTGTACAATGTTGTGAACCTCCGTCCATAGTTCTTCGGGTACTCTGTCTATCAGTTCTAATTCCTTAAATCTATTTGTTACCTCTACTGTATATTCATCAGGGATATGATTTAGGTCATATCTGAGTGGCCTAGTGCTTTTCCCAGCTTTCTTCAATTTAAGCCTAAATTTTGCAACAAGAAGCTCATGATCTGAGCCACAGTCAGCTCCTGGTCTTGTTTTTACTGACTGCATAGAGCTTCTCCATCTTTGGCTGCAGAGCACATAGTCAGTCTGATTTCTGTTTCTATTGTTCATATTAGTAGGTAGAAATGACAAGTTTAGAACTTTTTAGAAAGATTCATTTCCTAGTTAGATCCAGTCATTGTGGCAAGTTTTGCACTGCACACATTGCATGGAGAATAAGATTTCTTGTGCTCAGCAGCAAATTATACATATATATGAAATAAAAGCTTATATTAGTAAAGTATATAAAGCTCATGAAAGGAGAGAGTGAAAGAAAGAAGACTAGTAATGTTACTGAAAGTCAATGATGTAGTGATTAAGAATATTGAACTGGAAGTAAGCAGACCTGAGTTCTAGTCCCCACTGAGCTATGAAGCTCAATAGGTGACTCTGAGACAGCCACTGACTTCAGCCTAACCAACCTTACAATTTATTGTGAGGATAAAATAGAGAAGATTATGTAAGCTTCTTTAGGTTCCTTGCAGGAAAAAATTGAATAGATTATATAGGTATAGGTACAAAATAAATTAATAAACTATATATTTTAGCTTAATGTTCTTATGCTACCATAATTAAACTTTAGAGATCGAAATACCAAAAATGTGACCATATGTTAAAGAAATGTTCTTACGGCCAGCCACTGAACTGACTTCAGCCTACCAATTTAGGCTGTAAAGGCTGGAGAGGAATTTCAATGTTCCATGAGGGAAAAATTACACAGAAGGGCAAAATGATTGGTGGTTGTGTGAATGGGCCTAGGATCAAAGAGTGTGGTCCTCTGGGGAACCCCAGAGGATCATATTTGAGCTCCTCTGCTGTAGGAGATAGAATGTCATAACACCTCTTGATTTAAGTTTGGAGATATATGTAGATATAGATATTTTAAAAGTGGACAGCATCTAAGTCTCTCCCCCATCCCTCCCTATATTTAGATTTATGGTTACCCTGATCCTCTTTGTGGATGTGTTCCTACACAGGCAGCCTCTTGGATGTGGTCCCTGTGTCTAATATAGATTTAGATTGTCCCACCAAGATTTCACCTCTGCCTGTCTTTTAAAAATCCACAGTATGTAGACTTTATGCTTGATTCCTCATGCACAGGATGGTTTGTGATGCCATGGTGTATGCGTTGTCTAAGCAATATATTTGCCTTCAGCTGAAGTGCTGTAAGACAGAATGATTTTGCGGGTAAATAAAAGTGTCACACTGAAGTAATTAACAGTTTTCTCTACTGAAAAAAGAGTCTTGTGATGCCCACTGATTCCTGTGATTGTTTATTGATCAAGGAGTTATGATACTGAGCCAAGCGTTGTCATGGTTCAGTTGTCAGAGTAGTGCGTTGTCAAATGATGTGCACTTTTGACATGGGATCAAACTGAGAATGAAACAGAAATTGTAGAGGACTGTAAATCCATCGGCCTGAGCCAAGGGGAGCTAGAAGGCTCCCACAATTCTTGTCCTTGACAATGTTATAGGTGTGATAAGGTGACTAAGATTTAAATCTCTGAAATATGGTGAAAGGAAAGGGAACAAAATGTTAGCACCTTGTTAAAATAAGGTTAGCTTCTAATTAAAAGGTGACTGTGGCTTAATAGAATGGGGTTCAAACTCCATTGGTGTGAGAAATGACAGAAATTGTATAGAGGTGACATCTGATATGGAAGGAGAAAAGAAGACAAAGAGGTGCTCTTAAAATACGTTTACATTCATTTACAGTATCTATAGACTACAATATTTATAGTATTTACGGTTCTCAGATTAAGATGGTTTTCACAACAAGATATAAAATCATTTCAGATTCTGTCACAATAGTGGAACGGCACCAAAGACATTAGAATAAGAGAGGTAAAAAGGCTCTTGAGAAGGCAAAATACAGGCTTCTTTGCTTCCAAGCTCTGATTCGGAATCCTCCTTCTAGAGGTTTATCTACCTGACCTTGTCTAAAGTCCAGAGGAAGAGTTTACAAAAAAGATGTAATATAAAACTGTCAGTTCTGTTTGTAGGTTTTGGCATTCTCCCTCCTTTTTCAGGGACCCTTCCAGTAGTCATGGAATAGTGGCTGTATGTTCATCCACTATTTTAATTCATACCTCCATGTACATTTTCTTATGCCTGACTTCATGCGGACAGTATTAAGGGTAAACTGGACAAATGCAGCCAGTAGAAATACCAAAGGCTGTAATGGCTGGAGAAAGTCCCTCTGTGTCAGCCATTTTTGTACCACCCACTTACCTGCACGTAGGTATACCTGCAGCCACCTGGTTTATGCTGTAGATAAGCTGGTAAAATTCTTTGTGGACCTGATAATTCCCTCTTTCTTTTTTATTTTAACATTTTATGAAGTACTGTGTGTTGGATTTATTCTACTTCCAGTCTGTGTACTGCTGACCACTTCTGGGTATTATGGTTAATATTGTCATCAAAGTTCAAAATGAAGACTATTTAGACCCCTCAGGTGCTTTTAAAATTTAGTTTCTGTCATGTTACAGCAAATTCTTGAGTTCAGAGAGCAATGACCTGACTGGTAGCATTTCTGCTGTAATCTCTGCTTGCTGACTGCTGCTCCAAGAATAAAAATTTAAGCCATAAGATTTAATGAAATCCCTCAGGATTAAGTGCTCACTGTGCTGAGGAAATTGCGTTATCAACCTTCTCTCTGTACTGGTAAGCATAAGGTTTGGTTTCTCAGTAGGAGAGTGTCCAAGACAGACTCTCTGAGTCCATCAATAATTTACATTTCTGTTCCTTACAAACCTAGTATTTGGGATTCTGTTGCCATAGCAATCCATCTGGGCCTGAATGGATAGTGTTTTAAGTGGTGGTTGTATAGACATGCACTTTGTGTACTTTAATTCCTGTGTGCTAATCCACAGATCCATGCTACAGTGTATTTGATATCTACTCTGGTGATATCACTGTTATTCACTAACAAGGTACCTTGCGCTTTTTTGTTTTTTTTTTTACTATAAATGTTGAAAGTTAAAAAGCTGCAAAATCGTTGTTTTCCAAGTTGACTGTGTGAAGTTGCTAACTAATGGATGCAAATTAGTATAAAAATTAAGTTTTGCTGTAAACAAAAAAAGAAAAACAGAAATCATAGTATGGAAGTTACAAGGGCACAGGAACGGGCCCTTGGTTAAGGCTTTGAAACTAAAACAAAGTTCTGCCATTGTAAGTCTCACAATTCTATTGCTTACAAAAATGAGAACTGAAGAGCAAAGAGTTGAAACTTGGCATCCATCATCTACTTGCATCCATGAGGTCTACTCTTGTGCAAAGCTTCAAACACATCTGATACACAATACTGCCGATACAACAAGTTAAAGGTACTTTAAATTGACACATCTGTACTTTTTATGCAAGCTCCTACTTTGCATATCTTATTTATTTCAAATTCTGGTGGCATCTACTGATCTACTTTATTCAGGCCTGTTGGAATGTTTATTGGTTTGGTAAAATTCTGTACAGCAGTTCAAAAATGTTTAAGGTTTTTCTATCCTATGACAGCCCATGACAGTGTTTACTGACAAAGTTATGTTGGACATGCCCAGTTCCATTCTGAAGCTAGCATGCTGCCAGTACTCCAGTGCTGAGAAATTCACTGTTCCTATTAGCATCAAAACCATGGGGGGTGGGTAGAGGGAACTGCCAACTGAGATAGGACATAATTTTGAAGACTAAGGAACTGAAAGGAAATGGAAAAGGGAAAAGCTTTGCTAGGATTCTGTGCAGGTTTACTAAGTAGTAAACAATTCTGAACATCCAGGGATATATCAACTACTTATATACATCTACTCAGTCAACAACTTGTTTGTGTTTTGCTTTTTAGGTTTCATTTGGTTTAAGAACATAGTAACAATATTTTTTAAAAAAATAAGGAAATTTGATGATAAAAAAACCCTCTGATTTCAAAACTAAGGTTAAGACTGCCTCATTTTGACTCAAGCCCTACAAAACCAGGAGTTTGGAAGTTAACAGATTTGCCCTATGATCAGTAATGATGTTGTGCAACTTCACAAATTACTAATTGAGAGTTCATTTTTTGCAGAAACAACAGTCCTGATGCTAATGCATGCTCTCTTTGTTTGGCTTTGAAAGGGCATTTTATTTTAGGTGGAGTTACTTGGGTGGCATGATTCTATTCACAATGTTGCTTATAGGGCTTTGAGATGGTCCCTGGTAGGTAAGGACATAATGTGGGCTTCCCAGTGAAATGCTAATCTGTCAACAGGTATCAATGCACAGCTCTTGTATGCTGTGACAAGAACAGGGAGACAATTATTCAGACAGAAGTACTGATGCCTCCTGCTACTGAATGGTGAAAATACTCAGAATAACTCAGAGAAGAAAAAGACATGATGAAAACATAATGTGCACCAAAGGAAAGCACACGAGTATGTAGACAAAACAAGCTATTAGCAAAGTATTCTCTTATGATAAACAAGATTCCAGTGTTTTATATAGTTACATATAACAACCTGAAAGGGTATTGTTAGTCCCAATGTGTGCTGGAAGAACATACAAGGATATCGTGGATCGCTGCTTGCCCTGTTTCCACATTTTCTGAGGGATTATCTACCATTGGTCTCCTACAGGAAAGGGAGGTGGGAAGGTGTAGGCGTCAGCTATTGCTGGGTGCTGCTTAGGTCCATTCTGCTTCCGTGCAGGAGAAACAAGTGGAGTGATTCTTCTTCAGCTGGCCCTTTGCAAAGGCAGCACCAAGCATCAACCAAAGTCATCTTGGTCCCTGTCTCTCTCGACATGGACTTCTTCAGTTGGTGCTTAGCCAAGGAGCTTCATTAAGTATCAGCTGATGGCAGAGCCCTCCCTCCCTTTCTGCAGGGAAAGGAGCTAAGTTCTTTTGCAGGCTTATTTGGAGGGGGGGATTAGGGAGGGCCATTGACACAATGCACTTGACTCTGTTAAGCTAAAAGGGAATGGAAAATAGGTACAGACATATTGATCAATTTAAATTCTTCCTGGTTTCTCTTTTTTCCTATCTTAAATTCATTTCATCTGATACTTATTCCTGTGCTGAATGACAGAAAAATAGATAAATTTGTGGATTTGAGTGTATTGATTGTATTTGTTTAAAATCCCTTGGCAACTTTATTCAACTTTACTTTACACATATTTTTCTTCTTTTTGTACTCTGTTTAGGCTAAGAAAATATTTTAAAATAAAAAATGAAATTTATTCCTGTCTTAAATTCATCTCATCTCAAGCTTACAGTTTATCTGAAATGTTTGTCAATTTTTCAATGAACATTTCTCCCAGTACATACATTTTTGTAAAGCACTAGTCCATAATATACACATTTTTGTGCAAGGGTTTTTTGTAATATAATAAATTTAACCTTAATGTACCTATTTTTGTACACATTTTTAAAATGGGAACACCATTGCAAGCATTGGAAATGCTCTTGCTTTCAGTGGACCATGAGAATGCATAGAGGAAAGCAGCAACCTACAATGGTGAGATCAGTGTTTCAGTGGTGCAATAAGACTTTTAAAAATGGTGCAATAAGAATTTAACAAGTGTTGATTCTAGAGAGAGCAAGGAAAAGCAATTTGGGACCCTCCCCTTCAGGCAGAATGGCTTGGGCTCTCATGGCTAGAGTTGGGCCCCAGGAGAACTGGGAGATCAAGGAAGACTTCTGTTCGGTGGCGGTGGAAGGACAAGGCCAAACATACAAAGATAGTTCTGGAAATGTGCAATGACCCACCCTTTTTGTTGCAAATGTATCACTTCAGAACTTGGTAGTATATTAACATTTATCCCTAGTTTGGGGAACTATTTCCCTCTGGGTATCTGTAAGCTGGATAAGCTCAGCCTACCTGTGACATATAACATAGTGGGCAGATGGCAGGCATGCAAAGATAAATTCGGCAAAATCCTAAATGTTTCACTTAATGCATTCTGCTCTCTGCTTTCACTTATTACTATATTCTATCAGTAATATTTCTCTCATAGTTTTTTTAGTGCCAAGTATTTCTCCCTCTGTGTTTTTAAAATTCTAATTTATTTATTTATATCAATTATACCTACAGTAAGTGTAGTACAATACATTTATATACAGCAACCATAGTCACTTTCTCCCAGCTGTTGCATAGCTCTTTGCCTAATGTTTGTGTGTGTCAGGCATCACCAAAATCAAATCTTAATGAATGCCTCCCCCAGTCTGTGCTTTATAGATTCTTATACGTAAATTAAACAGGATACACATAATATACATGACTGTTTCAGTTTCTCAGGGGAATCTTTCCCAGACTTCATTTGTAAAAACATACACAATTTGCTCCAAAGTGATGCCGCAAAATTCAACCAAGCATAGCTAAAATCATTTTATTTTAGTGGCATTTCTAATGGTTTTGGAGTATGTTTTGTTTATTTTTTAAACCCTGTCTCCTCTGAAACATTATTGAATGAAAACCAGATCTTGCAAGCCTAGTTGATGAAAGCTACAATAGCAGCTCAGGAAACAGATGTCATTATGAGAAACACATAGGAAACATGGCCATGGTTGAGTGAATTAATGTTTCAGTACATTATATAAAATAGTATCTTTAATAAGAATAAATAGAATAAAATGGGTGTTAATTCTGCAAAATTATATTTTATTTTCCTTGTTGAAAGTATTTCTGTTCTCCCATTTTTTCTGTTTTTAGTTCTCCTATCTGTTTTCTTTTTATGTGGAAAATCCTGAGAATGACTGAGAAGCAGCATAGGCAAAATTATGTCTAGAAACATAGAAACACAGAGACAGAGCAAGTCAGAAGGGGCCTCCCAGGCCATCTAGTCTGACCTCCGGTACCAGCCAGCTCCACTCAAGACATGCCCATCATGTGCATGTCCAGCCTATCCTTGTGTATACTATTTTCAGCATTTCTAGCCAGCTTGGTTTGTTATTATTTTATTCAGACATCTTCTGCAGATACATATTCCTGGGTTCCCTTCCTCCCCTCTCCTTAAACTATATTTAAGGGCAATTCTTTAAAATTAAGAGCAAGGTATACAATTCATACAGGAGGGTAACTGGTATTTGTCAAGGAAAAGGCAGATATGGGAAACATCATTCTACCCTCATTTTCTGAAAGGAAAAAAAATCAACCTAGGAAAAATCAACCTGGGTATGTAAAAGAACCTAAGTCTGAATCAGTATGGTATGGTATCAGCCAGGGATCACTACCAAGAGGTTAATTAATAAAGAACATTTCTCTAGTGAAATTGACACATGTGCTCAATCCTTAGATAGTATTTGGAGTGTGTGCGTGCACACACACAACATCAGATAAAGGCAAATAATGTTTCTGGACTGGATTGGCTATGCCTGGTATAAACTAGGAGGCTGTGAGCCGGCCCTTGCCCAGTCAACAGAAGTCCTTGTGATTGTTCAGGTTCTATCCTGGAAACTTTGACTCAGCTACCTTATGCTGAGTCATCGTTGGCCTATCTACGCGTAACCATCATTTATTATTATTATTAATTTATTTTTAGACTTCTTATCTGCAGAATTAGCCCAAAGGCCCTCTAAGTGGATTACAATTAATAAAACATTTAATAATAAAAACTGAATAAAAATCCAATATACAAAAAGCTATAAGATGAAACACCCTGGTTTTTCAGGCAGAAATTTTTCTAATCCAACCTGGAAATACCAAGGATTGGTATTTCTTCAAGAAAAGTATTAGCTCTACCACTGAGCCATGACCACTTCCTCTTTTGTTTGCCGTGGCATCCAGATTCTACTGTTTCTCATACCAGTAGGGCTACCAAAAATAAATAAATAATAAAAAGCCACCTTGTGACTCTACTCAGTAGTTGCTTTTATGGAACAGTGTCATGTTATATATTTTGAACACAATCAGTTATTCTCATATGGATTTTCTTCTTACAGAAACGTGGACTTGCATCCGAAATAAAGAGAAGAAAGCATCCACATTGTGAAAAGTAAGTTGGTTTTCAATGCATTCTAAAATTAAACACTGTTTGACATTTGCTTCTGTGTTTTGACCAGCTTGTTTTTTTCTTTTCCTAATGTAAGAAATTAGTCTGGTAAGCAATTTCTACCCTCTCTTCAAACTCAATTTCATTTCACTGGAGTGGATTTTTTATTCATTTATCCTGTAATCCTCTTAGATAAAAGACTGAGATAATCTATGCAGTGTATCCGTGTAGCACCACACAGAGAAATATCTGTAATATAAGAATATTAGCATATTCTTAACAAGGATGTTTTGGTGCAGGAAGCCGCAGAACAAAAGGGAATTGTAGATCCTCCTATTTTCATGCATTTATCCATGATAGGTGGTCTTTCTGTATGTTTAATGTTTTGCAGGCTTTGTGTGTTCCTGCCAAGCTGTTCAGAAATCTCAAATCCATCAATTGCTTCAGTTTGGCTTGTGCTGGCCATTGGACTCCATGACTTTTGTGAGTCAGAAGGCACATAGATGCTTCCTTTCCCACATGTGATGTAGCTGTACGGAAGCAAAGGCAGAGATCTATCCAGGACAGTTCCTGGTTACATATGATCAGCCCCAGAGACTGCTGTAGCACGAGAGCTTTGAAGGCTTGCAAGCTATAAGATGAGACAAAAAGCCTTCCACAGTATGGATTCAGGCTTTGATCTCCAAATAGCTAGCTTGTTATATTGCCTTGGGATCATAGTTTTTAGAAGCAGAGTTCAGACAAATGTATTGTGGCTTTCAATAAATTCCTAGTTCTGCATTATGGAAATAGTATGGGCATGATCAGTAAAAAGGAGAGGTGGTTGGTTGTATACCTGTGTTGGAATTTCTCTTTCTTTTTTATATACATATCAAATATCCCAACCCCCTCTGTCATCTGGCATGAATATATTGAACTCATATGCAAACTATTCAAACAGAATCTGAATGTCTTTATGTACATGAAGATGAAATTAATCAACCTTTGTTGGTGCTCCCATGAATACAATCACCCTTCCTCCTTCAGGGAGAGTATAATGATGAAACCTATTCATAGAATCCATCAGTTAATTTATCAGTCATGGCATTATGATTATAGAATACAAATGTTCTAACCATGAATATATAATTACAGAAATGGAACTGTGCAGTGGCCGTTTAACACATGTAATACATAATTTATTTAGCACACCATTTGGACTCCTTTCTTGTAAATGAAATGAATTACTCTTTTTTTTCATTTTAAGCAGTAACTACTATTACAAAGTTTGGGGAGGCTTGGCTAACAGCAGTCGCTTTGCTTCAGAAAACAGGATTACTTGGTTTATTGTCTCCAAATAAATTGTGCCTTTCATTAGTTTACAATAATTGTGAATTTTGAGTGCTTTTGAACTCAGAGACCTCAAAATAGTAGATCTCTGGCTGCAGCTACAGTGCCCATTGCAGGACCATGGTCACCATTACGGTAACAGAACAAAACAGCCTTTCTTTTATATGAAGTCACTTCTGTGTGCATTGGTGCAGCCTCAGACGTGCACCACACCCCAGTTGTCTGGTCCTGTGACTGCCTTGACAGTGGAAAAACAGAATATAAAGAGCACGAAGATCTCCTTTCCCATTTTCTGCCTAATGAGACTAAGTGAGTATATTGGGTTAGCCATTCTGACTTTTTAAAACCCACAGCAATAAAACTTGTGTATACAAAAGGAGGAGGCAGAGATGTACCTGCTTATCTCTAGCATCATGAGCAAAAATGTGCCAGGCATTTATTTATCATCATCATTTAAAATGCAGAGGCTTCTTTGATTTGGCTTTGATATTTCCAGGGACCGGAATCCTGTGGCTCTGGAGAAGAAACTATTGCAATATGTCTTCTAGAAGAGTTATCTGCTCATCATCTTCCTACAGTTATAACTGCTATCAAATTTCATCTGCCACAACAGTTATTTTGGGTTATGATACCATTGACAGCTATGATGGTTCACAATGGCTGTCTGGTCAATGAAAGTTTTCTGCCTTATTCATGTCTTATGAAGATAAATCCATGTAATTTAAGAAATCAGGTTATTGCTGAGATCAACAATCAGCTCATGAGAATGCTGCTAGAGCAGTGGACTGCCACAATGGAATAAGTCTCTCAGGCAGCTGAAAATAATAATAGTTTGGGCAGTTTCACTCTATTAGTTCTTGAGTAATTGAATTCTTTCTCTTTTTCTTTTTAACTTTGCAAATCATAGAATTACAGCAGGTTTATTCACATTTTTCTTTGTAAAGCTGCAGAGCTATGTATTCGTGTACATACAGACTGTGCTGAGAGGGAAGCATCCTAATTAACATATCTTTAGTCTGTTTTGGATATGCGTGAGTGTGTGAGTGTGCGTGCCCGTGTGTGTGTTAATTTTAATTTCTGCCTTGGAAAAAGCAAAATAGGTGAATTCTGAATGTTATGTTCTAGTAAAATAGGTTTAAAGTACAATGGGATAGCCTCTTCATAGAAAAAGGGCTTCAGCAGGAACAAAGCAAGGCATGAGGGAGACAGAAGCAAAAAATATTTCCTGTTCTTCATTTTCCTTCCATTTACTTATCTTTTTGTGGGCAGGACAAGCAATAAGGAAGCTTTAGAATTCTGTAGATTCTGATCTCCCTTTCTCCTGTTCACCATCCTCCCTTCTTTTTCTTATGTGAGCAATCCCAAGGTCACTGTTCTGACCTTAGAAGAACAATTCCAAGGTTGCTGATCTGACCTTGGAAGAGCAGCAGTGCTTTCCACCATGGCTGTGACAGGGAGGGCAAGGGGGACAATATTCTGATCTCCAGTTCTCCTCTGCAGGTTGTAGCTGTACCTTTGCCTTGCAGGGTGGGGGACAGGGAGCTGCCATGATGATCTGAAATCATTTAGTTGTACTTAGTAGGCATGACAAAAATGGCTTCCCACCTATTTGTCATAGCCTTTGGGGTAAAGCCCTTTGTGGGAAGCCCCCTTCCTCTCTCTGAAGAAAGTTTCCTTTAACATTCCTGATGGATGAGATACAATAATGGAGGCTTATTATCAGTTGTAAATTAAAGACATAGCCACCCAGAATGTAAACTTTGAAGCTGGATCTCCCAGCAGCATGTTAATTATATTAAAGGTAAATGGGACAGGAAGAAATCTCATCTGCTGCTGCTGCTGCTTTTTTATTTTTTATATTATCAGTTAACTTACCATACTCTTCTCAAAGAAGTTGTACTGTGATAGTCCTTGAAGCTGTACCATAATAATCTGCAGTTCCCAGAATAACATTCACCAGGCTGTTCTCATAGAAATCTTATGTTTTTAATGTATCTAAAAATACAACCACAAAGAAGTTCCTGCAGCAAATTATTATTAGCAAGGATTTTTAAAGCCATGTTTGGCTGCAGTTCTGTAATGTCTCATTTCTGGTTTTCCCATTTATTTATTTGACAATGCAGACACAGCAGCAGTACATTTTCAGATAAGAAACCTAAGACATGGATTTACATTCTGCAGTTCTTTGACATGTACTAGTTATTCAACCTAATT
This sequence comes from Varanus komodoensis, assembly GCF_004798865.1. Taxonomy (NCBI): domain Eukaryota; kingdom Metazoa; phylum Chordata; class Lepidosauria; order Squamata; family Varanidae; genus Varanus; species Varanus komodoensis. Next base: position 29,763,061 of record NW_025336481.1, on the reverse strand, counting down.
TTGCAAAATGGTTCTGTCTGCAAACTTCCCTAGAGACTTTAGTTGCCATCTATCATTTTAGCACCTTGATTGATTACTTGGTATTATTTAATTTATCTTCTGATTCTTCCTAGCCTTTTCCATAGTTAAGAAACAAATGCAGCACATTCCCAATGTCCCAGGAGTTGGATAATCCTTTTCTGAATGGTTGCTAATATTTTGTCTTGACTAATAATTTTGTACATGAAGGCTATGGCCATGATCCAGCAATAGGTGGTCTGCATACAAAATACAGTTTCTACAAATGATTCACTTTCATCAGTAGAGAGCTTTGACAATAGCAGAGCACAGCTTGTAACTAAATGGAGAGTGTTTCCCAATTCCAGGAACTGTAAGCAGATAGCAAAATACAAAGTTTTTCTTCAAAATGTGCCAAATACTCAAAGTATTTAAAATGAAATCTAATACTTTATCCTAAGAACATAAGAAGAGCTGTACTGCATCAAACCAAAGGTCTACCTAAGCCAACATTCTGTTCCCTACTGTGGCCAACCAGATTGTTTATTTATTCATCCTTTTAATTCAACTTATTAAATTTATAAATCATTCCATAGCCAAAGCTGTCAAGGTAATATACATATACATCATCTACTGTATTTTAAATCTTTGTCCTGCTAGATTTTTCTTTGCCTTTTCTTTCTGTTTTATACTGAAATTAATGACATATTTGATATTGTATTTTATGGTTTTAATGGTCATGAACTGTCCAAAGAGCTTTGGCTATAAGGTAGTATAGAAGCATAATAAATTAAATAAATAATGAGAATAAATACAATTAAACCAATGAGAAAACACATAATAAAATGAGTTCAAAATAATTTAAATGCTGCAGCAATAATTTAAAAGAGCTAAATTATAAAAGAGATATAAATATCAAAGCAGCTATGACATAAAGAAGCTTTAAGCAAGTAATTTAAAATAAATAGCAAAGAAAATTTAAGGCATGGGAGAATAAAAAAGTCTTTGCCTGGCTCTGAAAAATCAACAAAATAGCTTCCCGGCATACCTTCCTGTGCAAAGGATTCCAGAATTTAGTGCCCATCACAGACTAGCCTGTTTTCAAGTAGCCACCCTGTGTACGAGGGCATTCAGAGCAGGACCTCTGATTGTGCTTTCAGGGCATGGGCAAGAGCATAAGTCAGTCCTTAGGATACTGTGGTTTCAAGCCATTATATTCTTTATAGGGTTAGACTAATGCATTGACCTAGTCCTAGAAATTAACTGGGAACCAGTTAAAATATACAAGCCTGTACAGTATACAAATATTATAATAACTGTACAAATATTTTAATAATTCTCAGTTCCTATTGATATGCTAGCTACCACGTTTTGTACTTACCAAATCTTAAAGAGCATTTTCAAGGGTAGTCCCACATACAGTGAATTGCAGTAATCTAACCAAGAGGTAACCCTGGTATGGATCATTGAATATAATGCCTGGGGAATGTTCACAAGCAAAACATGAGTATGTTGTCTCTTAAGTTAATATACAGTTTTTGTATCTGTTTAACTTATCCCCCATGAATTTCTCTAATCTCCCTTTAAAGCCATCCAAGTTGATAGCCATCACTTCTTGAGAAAAATCCACATATGAGGAAGAATCAGATGTTTCCCATTATGTAGCAGCAAGTTTACTTCAAAGCAATGTCCCAAAGTAGGTTATCGAAGACTGAAAGTTTTCAAGGTGTTGTATTAAATCTTAGAAGTTGATTCCCACTCTATGGCCTGGCTGTGATTTGGGTAAAATCCACACCCTGTCCATTTTCATATGAAATGCAGTGCTAAGAGAAGTTTACTAGATCTACTTTAATGTTGCAGCTTTTGAATTCTTTTTTTTTTTTTAAATCACTTGTTCCAAATGCCTTTTGTTTATCTAATGCTATTGTTCATTGACATGTTATTAGTTATTTGACCTACTGCTTATTGTGCACTGTTATTTTTATTGAATTTTATTCAGAATTTCATGGGAAGAGTTGCTCCACAAAATGGGATGCTCACGTATCTTTGCAGCCCCTAAACACCTTTGGGAATGGGTTTGGGAAACCTGCAGAATGGCCTGGGAAGTTCCCCAGGGTTCTGCATGGATAAGCAGGAATTAACAAAAATGGTCTCTTTCCCTTTTCTCTTTCCGACCTCAGTTTGTAGAAGCTTTGGATCAAACGCATTGTCTATTTTCGTGTGAGTGCATGTATGAGAGAGAGAGAAAGAGAGAGGGACTAACTCATGTTTTGATTTTTGTTCCATGATACCATACGTCCACCTTTCCAGGACATTCAGCACCGTGCTGAATTAAATATTTGTTATTTTATATTTTTAGGCATAAATAGGTACTATAGATAAATAGTAGGTAGGAACAGATGTCTTCTCCCAATAGACTGACCTTTAAGATTATGCACATGGATATTAGGAGCTAGACATGTTGTGAGACTGCAGTTTTCTTCCTCTTGTTAGTTAACATTGGATTTTCTTACTTAAACTCAGACCTTTTGACATATCCAGGCACCCCACCACTGCAGGGGGGAGAGCAATGCCACCTAGTTCACGTGTGCTGCTTGACCCTTTGCTCCACACTCTGTTTGGCACAGAAGGCAGCCCAATCTTGGTCAAATGAAGACATATTTGAATGCAGAAACAGCACATTTGGGTCTCTCTCCACTCCCAGTGTTGGCAGTCTAATTGCAAGTATTAGAGAGTTGAACTTTGTCTAAATTATCTGGCTATAGCACACATTACCTCAGATCTGTTTGAAGAGTTTCTGTGTGCAGCTGATTAGGCACTCTAATGAGAGTGCCATAAAACCCTGTGTATTGTGTTTCTTTCTTTTCTTCTGGAACATTATGTCTTCAGTTGTCAAACAGCCATTACAAACTAAAGCTTAAATGCTCAACTGGAAGAAGCACTAGCAAATGACTCATTTTTAGTATTTGGAAGAGCACAGAGAGTACATTTCTGAAGACTAAAGCCCTGGCTCGAGAGACTCTCAAAAGCAACATGTCCACTGTTGCATACTGAACAGGTGAGATTACTGTCATTTCTGATGATGATCACCTGCTTGGGGCTGATGGGTGGATGGGGAAATCTGTTGAAATCTGACAGTCTTTCACAAACACACAGAGGTAAATTAGTAGTGATACTATATTTTATAGTGTCCACCTGATTACGCTGTTATCTGATCTAATAAAGGTTAGTTCAAGGTTAGTTCAATTAAAATAGTTCCTATAAGAGCAAACCCAGCCAGATGGGAATTGAAAAGGAGTTGCTGAGAAACAAGGTGGAAGTGTTGGCATGACCAGATGCACCCTGAAATTTGCAGAAGTACAAAGCTGTCTTCAAAAAGGGGATGCTCCAGTGAAAGTCAAACATGCTTAATGGAATGTTGAGCTTCATGTGGAAAAGAAAAACTGCTAAGAGGTGAAGAGTGAATCTGCTTTCTTGAATTCCTTGCCGACATTGATTCTAGGTCATTGTTCTGGCTGTTAAACTTACCACTGTTTCTTCAATATTTTTAATGTTTCCATGTCTTCATTATGGTATTTATTATTTCAGTATGGGTATTGTAATTGGGTGGTATATGCATTTAATAAATCATAGCATTAGGTAGTGGAGTAGAGTTGTTTGGCTGGAACCTTAACATGGAGAATGCCTGCTGGTGTTTTAATGCCGAGCTCACTTCTTTGTAGTAATTGAGAATTAACATAGAGAAGTTTGAGTTACAGCTGTCTCCATTTCAGAAGACACTGGCCTGCCTATGGCAGAAGCAGCACTCCTTTCTATCACTTACAAAGCATCCATTTCAGGGCAATCTTTTATTACTATTTTTTAAAGTAGAAAGAAATCATGTTACATAAGCTGGGCAACTAAAACATATAAACATTTTGGTTTATAATGAATAGTTGAATTATTACAAATTCATTTTACCTTCTCAAGAACTTGAAATCCCTGCCACCAACCCTTCTCCACACACAAGAGAAGATAGTGTAGGAAATGCATCAAAATATGGATTATCCTTCCAACACAAAATCTGTGAATACTGGGTTGGTATTTTAAAAAACATGAGCATGCATATAACTTTCCACAGGATAATAGGGAAAACTGGTGATATAGAGCTGTTTACTTCCTCTCCTGCCTAGCACCATACTGTCCCAGGCTGCTGTCTTCATTCCAAAGCAACCACCCACCTAATGTGCTTTACAGAAGTCATTTTCACTCTGACTTGGTCAATCAAAATATACATACAAAGAAATAATTATTCTGTGAGTGCGGTGTGCTGGCTGAAGACTGCTAGAAGAGAAAATGGTGGGTGACGGGGGGGCGGGGGACGGGGATGACAATAGAAGGAGGGACTGAAGAGAACCTTGTAAGCCAGCTTGGCTTCCTTGCAGGAGAAAGTCAGGATATAAACCACTGGTGTTGATGTTGTTGATGATGATGATGATGATGATGATGATAAAATCCTAATTAAAACTCCACTAATTAGTCATACTTCCCTATTGCCAGATCATCTTATTCTTTCAAGTCGGTATTCCTATCCACAGTAATTGGCTCTATTCTTCTGCCCTGCCAGTCATTATTGCACTTTTCTTTAGTCTTGTGTGAAACTTTATGCTTGTGAATTTTCAGAAAGTACATGTGTGTCAATTAAGCAGGCAGTTGTCTGTAAATCTGTCTGTCTGTCTCATTTTCTCTCTTCTTCTGCTACTCAATTTTGTGTGTCTGTGTTTGGGAACAAAACAAGACAAGAAAAGAATGAAAACCAAGGGAGATCTCTACTGATACTATACCCTATGTGGTGCTTTTCCTACTCTTCTAGATGAGTGCATTAATTTTATTACTTTGAAAAGCTCAAATGTGTTTTAACAGCCTCAGCAGGGTTGACCATTAGCATTTCACAACTAATCCAGTAGAATTAAACAATAAACTTTATGTCTGCCCAAGAAAAACATCTCTGATAGCTAGTTTGAACAAAAAGCTCCATTCTCTCTTGCCATTCCAGTGGGGTGGAGAAGCCCTCAAGCAAGGATTATTGCTTTCTCTGAATCAGGTAGTGTGGAGTTCAATATACAGCTTTTGCTGTATAACATGCAGTTTCAGGTCTGGAGATAAGGACTACATAGAGGATGTAGCTATTTCTCACTGGTGTGGTTCAGCATGGCATTCTGTTTCCCCACTCCACTTTTCTTTGAGTGTCTGGATGTCTAGTTGATAAATGTTGGTGAGGTGAGACAGCAGAAGCATCATTAGTGCACTTGATGTGGAAATGCTCAGTGGTGGACCCCTTCTGAAGAGAAGTTGTTAGGGACATCAGTGTCATCCTACAAATGTCATTCTTGCTTAAAGATGTCAATGAATTACTGAATAACATTCCCACATCCTGGAAGCTATCTTCTGGCCACTGCAAGTGGACAATACAAGCTCTCACGGTGCCTAAGAGACACTACAGGGATGGAAAAACAAATCATCTCTCTAAACCATGCAATGGACCAAAGAACTTACAAATGAGATCTTATGAGAGATTACTGATGACAACTTTGTCTCAATGCTTATTCCAATATTTGGTCTACCTACCTCAGTCTATATTAGGGATATGAACAAGAACTTTGAATATTTATGTGCATATGTGTGAACATATATGTATACATATGTATTATTAGTAATATTTTTAAGACATCTGATCATTACTGTGTCACTATATGTTATTGCTGCTGTTGTTTTGTTTTGTTTTGTTAAAACATTAAAAGGGAGAAAGAACAAGATCTCTTGTTTGGATGTGCAAGCCTGCCCCACCCTCCTCCGCCCAGTGAGGCTCTTGAGCAGAGAGAGGAAACTTAGGATTTTCCCAGGAGACAGAGAGTTACTATAACTCAGAATATCTGTGGCCTGAGGATGTGACTCATCTTATTTGATCACTGAAATACATGTAGATTAATTGACGATCATTATCTTGCTTCCTATATACTTTAAATAAATCATCAATAATTGTTCAGTAGTGCAGGGGTGGGGGGGAAAAGGTAAATTGGGATCCACTAGTAAATAATTTGCAATAGATCAACTAGGCTTTCTCATTCCAATAAAAAGTAAATGGCATGTGGAAAAAAACATCTGTGTCATAGTTGATCTTGTGTTAATTGGCTTTCTCTTAGCTTCCAAGATCACCTGCGATAAAACATGAATATTAATTCCTTGCTTTTTACTAGATACTTGTATAGCTTGACTAGTCAGTTGAGAAATTTGTGCTAGAATCCCTGATCTGTAGTAAATCAGATATAGATTTGTATTTGACTATGGAGTATGTGGCTCATGGAGTGTGGTAGGGAATTGACTCTATTGCCTTTCTCCTTTGTGTACTTGGTGGACATTGGGGTTCAACTAAACAAGCAATGTTGACCCTGTAAACCTGACATACTCAGTGGTGTATAACTATAAGATTAAGACTCATTCTCTGACTGGTTAATCAGTACATTAAGCTAATATATTGTTGTAATGAGATGGCAGTTTTAGTTACAGATTCACATTAGGTACTTGATCTATCAAGTGACCATAAATATATGACATACTCAACTTGATAGATCAAGTGGAGATAATCAGGAAATTATGACCAAAATCACCTGCAAAATACTTCCTGTCCCCTTGGATTTATATGTAAGATGAGCTTCTTCTGGAAAAAGTTCCTTGTCATTTTCAAGGACAACGAAAGCTCTGGCTGTGTAGTGTTAGTAATCTGTTTTGAGTATCTTCATGGCACAAGCACAACTTAGATAGCAGACAGTGCTGAAACAAACAATACATTTATTAATCAAATTAACTCAGTGAAAAGAATAGTCTGATTCTAGTATTTAACCTAAAACCTGTGCATTCAGAGTCTGATTTGCATATGTTTCACTTTTTGTAAACTAACAACTGGGTGTGCTGGATGGATAGCTTTGAATGAGCAGAGCACTTCTAGCCCCTTATCAATGTAGAAGCCTTTCTTAGGACTTCTCTTTCACAGGCTATTTACTCCATAGCTATCTCACGTTTCCAAAATAAATTACAGTACTTTGTCAAATGTCTTGTGTGTTCTCAAACAGAAATGAGCCAACATTTGTTTTTCCTCCTCCACCCTGAGCTTTAGCTTTTCAGCATTCCTTCTTTCCTGTCACATTACACTTCTCCTATTATTAACAAAATGCATTCCGTGATAGTTTCTGTAAATTATCCTACACAGATCCTGCCTATAGAAAAACTTAATGTTTCCCATCTAAAGAGCCATGTATTTAATTATATCTCAAACTTGTCAGATTGAGGTGGGCCATATCACCAGTGGGACCAGCTCTTGCAGTATGCAGATAAAGAAAACTGTTAAGACATTTCTGACTTTCTTCTGTACCTCATGCTCTTGACACAGGATTGTTGGCCTTTATTAATGTATTTCATTTTCTTTCTTGATTAATTTATAGAAATTTGATTCCCTTAGAGATTCACTATAGTTCCATGTGCCATAGAAACTCACCAAGGGGAAATCACAAATCTGAATAGCACCTAGTAGGGCCTGATTAGAATGTTTGCTACATTCTCCCACAATCCATCTTGAGACTGTGATCACAGGCAGACTCCATGGCTTCAACATCAGCTAGCTTATTTCTTACCTGTCTTTTCCTTGCTTACCACCTAGCATGGCTGCTGTTGTTTTTTACATAGATATAAGATAATCTGTGCATTTGTTGAAAGATTCCTTTCATAGTATGAACTTAAACCTCCTCTTGGGCACTCTATTGTACACTTTCTTTTTAAAAATTGTCCTTAGTTTATTAAAAACTCTTCTTTTCGGTTATTAAAAACTCGCTGTAAGTAAGCTATTGATAATTAACCAACACAAGAGAGGATTTTAGAGATAATGCACTGCACGGACTGCACTCTCAGGAGCAGACAGAAAGCTCAGACAAAGCCTGGGGAAATACAATTTCATTTTTTAATGCAGATGTCATTAGTATAAAAAGGTCCAAGTAGTAGAATATATAGGATACCACCTGCTATCAGGAGGACTGTAAAACAGATAATGCTTTGAAGTTTTCCATTAGGCATCAACTGTTATGACTTGGTTTTTCTAGGATAATTGAAGCTCTTCTCCTGACTGAGAAAGTGTATGGGGTGTAGCTGTGCCGCACCTGCTAAGAAGGTGGTAAGGACACACAGCACAGTGCAAAGCTCCATAACTGACAGCTCTCTCCTTGCTCTCTTCTACTGTACATGTCTGGGTATTTCCCTGTTGTGTGAATGGAGAGTTTCCCTGCTTGCATGAAAGAATAATCCCTTGCACATATCAAGTTCTGGGTGTTCACTAAACATGTACGTTATAGCTATTTTGTAAAACAAAAATACAGTTTCGTGATACACAGAAACTCCCACCTTCCCAATAATGCACTTCTTATAACCCATCCGTCATGAGCTGGTCCTCTCTGTCTTTCCTTCCTGTTACCAAACTCAAGACAATCCTTTGAAGTGCAGTTCTTTTATTGAAACTCAACAGGTTACAGGACAGTATCAAGTCTAAACAGCCTTCTGCCAACACCTCTGAACATATGTTAAAAATAGTTACGTAACAGAATTGCACCCATTTCAGGATTTTTTGAAAAAGAGGTAGCTAACCTGTAATGGCCCCTGTAATATACCACTTGGGCCCTTTGCAAAGCTTGTCACTGGTGGTGGCATGGGCAAGATGATTAAGAGTGGCACATGGGTTTTCAGGGTGGCTTGCTCAGAGGGGGCATCATGGGTAAAGTGGACTGGCTTTGGAGGACACAAGAGCCAGTGGGCTGCTTACCCACAGCTGGTGTTTGTCACATCTGAACCAAGTCACCACAAAGCTTGCACCAGCTTCATGCTATTTCTTTCCTAAACAGTGCTCAATTCATAAATAAAGTACAATTTATTTTACTTTCTACTCATTCTGTATGAACTGGCCTGCTGATGGTCTCGATAACTTTACCAATATTGTTTAATCTCATCACTGTGTTAAAACAAGAGCACTTGGTGCCCATCTGAAAACCCCTCTTAGGAGCTTTCATACAAAATGTTGGCAATACTGCACAGCAGGAGGTCTTAGGCATTTTCCTCAACCACTATCATCATTTAGAGAATTGCTTCCTCAAGAGGCTATCACTGCTAGGGCCAGTGATGGAGAGCTTTTGTTTGTTGCTCAGGCAGGCTGCCTCAAGGGCTTTATTCATGCCAATGCTATATGCACAGAGCATGTTGTTTAAAAAGGCCTTTACAGTTGGTTATTTTCAATGGTGTCCTTCTGCCAGTGGAATAGATCCCATGACCAGATCAAATTCCCCCAAAGGGCATCCCCAAAATCTGTTCTGGAGGAAGGGAAACTACCTGTGTGTGTGTGTGTGTGTGTGTGTACAGGTCTGCATAACCACTATGAAAGGTTATATAACATTATATAAGCAGACTTTCACATGCACACTGGGAGTTTCCCTTCCTCCAGAGCAGATTTTGGGGAGATTTGACCTGGCCATGGGGTCTATTCTGCTGCATGTTCTGGGACTGTACAAAAGATAAATACTTTAAATAGTGCTATCTCCTGCAATGTGCATAAGTAGGTTTTCCTATGTCCTGCCTTTGGAGTGGAGAAAAGCTTGACAGAGATCCTCTGCACATATTGCTATTCCCATTACGGCCTGCACTTATTATAGTAGCTTCTCCAGAGCATACAGCCTTGTGTGTGTGTGAGGTCACCATGACATGCAACTCTCCCCATATGGCTAAGTCTCCAGTCCTCTGTGTGAAGCAAGGAGTTTGAAAAGTAGTTTCAAACATGCTGCACATTTTAATTTATGGTGCCCCTGAATAGTTTACTATCAAGGGTAACTTCTTCCAGCATTTACACCCTGCAAATGAGCAGCCTACAAAGTAGATCTCTCACATGTTTTCAGTTTTCTAATGACTCTGTAAGGTAACCTTTGTAATGTAAAAATTTTATCTCTTTTTATCCCATGTCGAGACAGCCACAGTTCTGCAGTTTGTGAATTAAACATAAAGACGGGATATATAGTGATCTCACAAACAAGATTTGCATAATGAGCTTCTTAAGAAACACCATGCCACTGTGTGCATTTGGTAGGCAAATATTTGCATACAATATATAGTTCTCTCAGTAGGTGAGGGTTTTATACTTGTGGTAGCACAGCTTGCTGGACTCAATAGGTTAAACTCTGCTTCTTTTCTATATGAAACATTAAATTGAGAATATAGGCCACCATAACACATGCCAAATGAAAACTGTATTGAATTCAAGTAAGCTATAGAGTATGGGTACTAATTAACACACCATATATTGGTCAGTGAATTGGTTTATTGTTTAATGGAAAGGTTTGCTACAATATAAGAAAAATAAAACAGTATAGATAAACTATTATAACAGAGAGACAAGTCTACCCAATTGATATATGTTTGTGGCCTAATATATTTCTATATAGTTTTTCTCTGTTAATGAGCAATTTTTCTATGCCTGAAGAGAAAAAAAATCCCAGTTTAAAAAATGTAAGACTGAAAAAATATAATCAGAGCTAGTTCAGTCAGTACAGAGACAATACAAGACAGACATATTAGCAAACAATATTTCTTGTATGTCACAAATACATTCATTTTGGAATTTCTGGTAACAACACCCAAGATAGTCAAAGGGACTGTAACACACAACAAAAAGCTTTTCATATCATGAAATCTGGAAAGACATAAAAATAGTCTTCCATAATGTGATTTGCTTTCATAAACTGAAAAGATGGCAAGACCATTGACAGTGATGCCAGATCCAAGCACTTCCAATATTCAGTAGCAGTAGGGCATACAGATAGCAGTGAGGTATGGAGTCATCACATATCGTAAGGTCAGTAATTTCCTGTGCTTATCATTGTTTCCTGTTGTTTTCCATCAAGTAGCATCTGCTTTGCACTTGGCAATGCTAACATTCTCAGAGACCACCTCACAGGGCAACACTGCATACATTCTTTATTTAAACACCAATTTTCTTGCACCACCTGTGTTCTTTGTGCTTGAACTATCATTAGTTAAAAATATTTCTGAAGGGAAAATAAGGTTGTCATGGAAACTATTGTAATGTAATACAGCCTTGACAACATGCTATGGCATTAATTAGTCATTAATTAGGAGGAGGAGATTATTCATGAAGGAAGTGTTCTTTTGCCAAGTATCAAATCAATTATGCCTAAAATGGCATGAGCACATGTAAGCATGTGAGAGGTAAATACATCCAAGAAATACAGACTTGGATTCTGGCCTGTCAGGTCAGGTCTGAACTATTCCCATGCTACAATGTTGATCAAAGTGCGCCTGGTTTCCGATTATGTCTGTGTGTCACATAGATGCACACATTCATTTGCCAAGTTGTTAGAAGTTCTTCTGTGGCTCTAATTTGCCCAGCATAAACAAGGCCAGTACACACCCTCCAACATTTTGCTGATAGATAGAAAGGGACAGTTCTGTGCATGAACGTATCTTTTTCATCTCACCTCCTCTTGCTTTTCACACACCAACATCCCTTCCTTTTCTGGATTTAATGTATGCCAAGACTCACCAGTACTTCCCAAAGTCTAGTTTAATTGCAGTAAGTCAGTTATGGGATATTAAAAATAAGGACCTCAGAGCCTTATAGTAGGAAGAAGGAACCTTCTGACCCCCAAGAGCCAGTTGCAAGAATGGTACGTGAGGGCTGCAGGCTAGTGGCAATAATGGTTGCATTTTGCATTTGCCCAGGGCAGCAAGTCTGTAAGGGGCAACCAGGTGAGGGAAGCATCATCTGGCACTATCACATGCCTGCCCCTGGAATTGCCCCTCATATTCTTCCTTTCCCAATTGTATAAAAGAGTTCTATATTTCCCATAATATAGATAATTATATTATGTTTATATTATTTATTTTTATATATTACAATGTATTATATATTATAATTATGTTTGCTTGCTTGCTTTTGTTTCTGAGTTCACTATTCTGTTCAATTTGTTCTCTTTCCATCTCCTGTGATTCCAACTGTTCTTTTTTCTCTTTTTTTTAAGTGTGAGGTTTTGTTTTTTGAACACTGTGACCTGTTCTGGGAATTCTAGAGTAGCAAATCAAATGAAATTGATTCAAATGTACCATCCTGGTACACCAATGCTAATCATTTCTAGAGTATGTTCCAAACATTATCCATGGCTTTATCCAGTATGGATCATGAAGCTGTAGATAAGAACATCGGCCATGTGTGTGCTGACTCCTCGTCCCTCCCTTCCTTAGCTCCTTTCATATTCCAGGTTTGCTTGATCCTCAACAGCCCATCCCCAGGAACCCCTGCCAAAGGAAGGGAGGTGGGTGTTTGGCTACTAAGGATATTTTTTCTCTCTCTCATAGTTGGCTACTTAGTTGGCTACTAAGGATAACTTTTTCTCTCTACTCCATTGTACAATGACATCCCCAGAAAAGTTCCCAAGCCATCTCCAACTACACACACACACACACACACACACACTGCTGATGCCAACTGAAGATCTTATTTTCCAGGCATTTTAATATTTCAGTTTCTGTTTTAAATCAGTTACTGTATTTTAATCTTTGCATTGCTGCTAGTTTCTGATCCCAAAGAAGGGCAATGCCAAAGAATGTTCAAACTACTGCACCATTGCACTCATTTCACATGCTAGAAAAGTTATGCTCAAAATCCTACAAGCTAGGCTCCAGCAGTATGTGGACCGAGAACTACCAGAAGTGCAGGCAGCATTTTGAAGAGGGAGAGGAACTAGAGATCAAATTGCCAACATACGCTGGATCATGGAGAAAGCTAGGGAGTTCCAGAAAAACATCTACTTCTGCTTCATTGACTATGCTAAAGCCTTTGATTGTGTGGCAAATTGTGGCAAGTTCTTAAAGAGATGGGAGCACCAGACCATCTTATTTGTCTCTTGAGAAACCTATATGTGGGTCAAGAAGCAACAGTGAGAACTGGACACAGAATCACTGAGTGGTTCAAAATTGAGAAAAGAGTTCTACTGTATACTGTTGCCCTGCCTATTTAACTTATATGCAAAGCACATCAAGAGAAAGGTGGGGCTAGATGAATCACCAGTTGGAATTAAGATTGCCCGGAGAAATATCAACAACCTCAAATATGCAGATGATCCCACTCTAATGGCAGAAAGTGAGGAGGAGCTAAAGAGCCTCTTGATGCGGGTGAAGGAGGAGAGCGCAAAAGTTGGCTTGAAACTCAACATTAAGAAAACTAAGATCATGGCATCCGGTCCTCTAGCTTCCTGGCAAATAGATGGGGAAGAAATGGAGGTAGTGACAGATTTTATTTTCCTTGGCTTCAAGATCACCACAGATGGGAACTGCAGCCAGGAAATTAAAAGACACTTGCTCCTTGGGAGGAAAGCTATGGCAAATCTAGACGGCACACTAAAAAGCAGAGACATCACCCTGCCAACCAAAGTGCGTATAGTCAAGGCTATGGTTTTCCCAGTTGCAATGTATGACTGTGAAAGCTAGAACATAAGGAAGGCTGAGCGCCGAAGAATTAAGGACTTTGAATTGTGGTGCTGGAGGAGACTCCTGTGAGTTCCTTGGACAGGAAGGTGATCAAACCGGTCAGTCCTAGAGAAGATCAACCCTGACTGCTCTTTAGAAGGCCAGATACTGAAGATGAAACTCATATACTTTGGCCACCTAATGAGAAGGAAGGACTCCCTGGAGAAGATCCTAATGCTGGGAACAATAGATGGCAAAAGAAGAAGGGGACGGCAGAGGATGAGGTGGCTGGGTGGAGTCACTGAAGCAGTCAGGGTGAGCTTAAGTGGACTCCCAGGAGATGGTGGAGGAGAGGAAGGCCTGGACGAATGTTGTCCGTAGGGTCGCAGTGGGTCGGACACAACTTCACGACTAGCCATAACAAGGTGCAGAGGTCCCTGTACAGATCTTTAAAGCCTTCACGACTAACAACAGCAATGTTTTTGCTTTGGCTTTTGCTTCTATTTTATACTGTAATTTTAAAGTTTTATAGTGTATGTTACATTGCATTATATGGTTCAGTTGTGAAGCCAGAGAGTTTTGGCTGTTGGGCAATATAGAAATTAAATGAATAATGTAAACATTCTGTCTTGCATTCAGTTGAAGTTGCCTTTTACATCTGAATTGGGGAAATCTGACTTAATGTTCCCCAATTCAGATGTAAGAAATGATAGAAATAAGCTAGGATTAAATCTTCTGGTACATGATGGGAAGAGAGGAAACGGTAAAGTGACAGAGACCTCCACAGTTTGATCCACATTTTATGGTTCCTTGAACAAGAATATAAAAGGACTTCTTAAGTAAAAGTTTTGCTATTTTATTGTTCTTAGTTGTAAGCCATCCTGAGATGTCAAAGTGGTGGACGGAGGGATAAACATTTTAAATAAATAAATAAGTGTTTGGAAATCCCTTGCCCCAGCAATAAAATCCCTACAAAGACAGGGTGAGAATCAACTACTAACTGCTAGTGCTCTTACCAGTATTTAGATAATTTCTGAAAAGAGAAAGCTCCACCATTTACACCCTTTCTCAGCTAAATGTGCACCTTTTAACAATATGTCTTTTACATTTTGAAAAGTATAACAGATTTCTCTTGCATCACATCTAGGCACCCAAATTTCAGTTGTTAAGAATGATAGATTTTCTCCATCTTCCACGAATACAGCCTTGCAAATGGAAGAGATACATTTTTAAACATTCCTTCTATGCATGTCATATATTTAATGCTGAGATGAAGCCATCACTTTCCTGAAATGATGTGAGCATTTTACTGTTTCATTCCATTGATTTTATATTAATCGTAAAATCAGATGCCATTTTGTTAATCAGTAAATAACAGTAATTAATATTAAATTGTCGTGAGTAATTTGACAGGAAATAGCTCAGCAGCTTTAATGCAAATGCTTTTTAATTATCAGTTATTAGACCATAGAAGCTAAATACAGTACAGCAAAACAGTAGATTCTATAAAGTTAGCAAGGTCTTGGTGTTTTTGGTTAGAACAGTATCTTTGCTGTAACTCCTGCAAAGACAAATGGTGTGACATACCAGATCAATAATCCACTGTTTTGACAGAAAATTTTACCATTACTGGGAACTATGGTGTTAGGGCAGCTGTGTGCTGGCTGCTAGGTTCAATTAATGGTGGAAGAATGGTGGAAAAATTAGGAAAGAAGATAACAGGGTGCATCTGATAATCACATAATCCATATTTTAGCCAGCTCCCATGGAACTTGATATCACTTATGGGGCAGCTACAGTGTAATCACTTGATGAAACAAAAATGTATCCCTTGGGAGATTGGCTGCTTTCAGGCATGCTTAGGTGATCCCTTCCTCCTCTGCCTGGAAACAGGAAGTTGGTCTGCCATGAATTGCACCATTACCTGACATGGGTGGATGGAGTTAAATGAAAATGTTGGGGAGCCTAGGACAGAAGAAGCAACTTGTGAGGTGCAAGTGATCTGTGGAGCATGTATGTAAAATCCTTCTGCCATACAGACAGCTGATACAGTTGTTTAATGTCTGTTTTATGCTAAATAGCAGTGATTAGTATCTCACAACTAAGGCTTTCTCTGTACAGGATGACCATTCTTTCTGCTTCCAGTATTCAGAAGTGAGTGCCATTGCTTATGCAACTAAAATGACCCTCTCTGTGCAGAGTATTGGCATTCTTAGAGAAATCCAACGTTTTGAGGCAGGGCAAGGCAAAAACATTTCTAAGACAAAGGAACCCCAGAAACAGTCCAGTGAAGACTGAGCATGATCAGTGGGCACAGACTGTAGACCAACTTGTTTTAAGGGGATGGGAAGACTGGGAGGAGGAAGAATGGAACAGAACAGCTGGAAGCCTGAACAGAAGCACTCCAGCCTGCTTCGCCAACATTTTACTGCAGGTCTCACTTACGCATTATATCACTGGTTTGCATTTGTGGGTACAGTCAAATTTTTGAAATTTCTAAGGAGCCTGAAAGCATCTTCTTTTCAACAAATTTGACAGGAATCTAATACAGATGAAATATTAGAGTTTTAGCAGATCAGGAGAACTGTATCTCTCACTGATTTATACTCTCATAAGTTACTTAGGTAAGTTCACCCCCCACACACACACACGCGCGCGCGCGTCACCCCAGTGGTAGAGAACCACAGGTTGGGCTTTTATATAGAAAAATCACAAAAAAAGGGATCTCCACATGAAGCTTTAATTGGAAGAGCCTGGGGCAGTCGGTGAGATCCTGTGGTTTATGATGGCCCAAGTAGTTGCAACAAGTGTTTTCTGCTGGTCTAAGCCTCAAGGCTGAAATATTAATAGAGACCATCTTCTGCATGTGAATCAGGGGCTTTACATGCTTTGCTAGAGAATACAGCTTTCAGCTTTAGCAAAGGCCATGCTTTTGACGTCCCATTAATTCTCCTGGAGAATTTCGTGTTTAAAATCACCTTTCCCAGGCTTCCCCCCTCCCATTCCTACCTGCCAGAAAAGGTCATCATATCCACCTTACACACTCAAGTCACAAAAAGAAATTAAATGGGAAGCCCTCTGCCAGATTGTCAAATCATTCGATATTGTGTTCAAGGCAGTGTGCAGATTGTCCCAACAGCCAGTGGAGAAAGAGCAGCAAAGACATTGCTGCTTTTGTTGCTCATCACAGTTGAATGTCAGGATCGCTGTACATCTGCTGTTTGGAATCTTCAGGCATTTGGATTCCAAGACCTTTCTGGATGGAGCATTTGTCTGTATGGAGATGTGTTCATTAGGTAGCCATTGCAGTTGAAGCTTTGGAGAGGAAGATGATGACAGTGTAGCTACTTACAAACTATTTGTATGTTACTTTGCCTGGAATTTAGACAAGCTGGTCAGTGAAGCAGAAAAGCACAGCCAATGTTGTCAAATATTATTGGTGCAATGTGCCGTTATACGTGCCTGGCTGAGCAGCATCAAATGGCATTTGACATGGTTCTTCTCCCCCGAGGCCATAGCTTGCTGTGTTCTGTAGCCTCTAATTTAAATCGGGCATATAGAGACATAGGAAGCCGTCCTGCTTCTAAATCTGGCTGCTTTGCATGAATTTGTATGATTGTCTATCCTCACCACCACTAATCTCATTTTTCCATCATTTTATAAGCAGGATGCCATTCCCCAAAATAGTATCATGATTCATGCCACTGAGCAGGGATTAATATACACAACAGTCATAAAGAAGGTTTCAAAGAAAAGTAGTAAACATGCAGCAGGGTTGATTTAACAGCTGTTAATGATGGCTAATGGGTTGTTGTTGCTTTCCCTTCTGGTTATTCTTTAGCGCAATGCTCTTTGGAGTTGTAAATATTTTCCTTTTTATCAACTTCTAACTTTGTTTTTATTAGTGACACTTACCAGATAACATGACTAGTCTGTTCCTCTTTGTCTCTCTAGTGTCATTACAAATAGAAATCAAGTGGCTTATATAATATGTTCTACTATAAGCCAGCCAAGATAGAGCAATGCTGAAATAGCACAGTTTTTAAATGAAGTTGTGATTTGGATTGCTAAATAATCTGAAATGCCTTTACAAAACTCAAGCGGTTAAGATAATTTGTAAGGAATCAAGCTTTGGTGGTATTTATGCCTGAAGTGGGACAGTAAATGGTACTTCTGACCCAAAGTTGAAGGAGAACTCATGCAAAATGAAAGCATTGTGTATATTATGCTATGCAATACTATAACATAGCATAGGTGTTAGAGGAATAAAAATGTTATTACATAAACATGAATCAGCTGCCACAAGCATTGGTTTTGGATGCCTTGAGAGGTAACCCAATTTTTAGTAATCATTGGTGTATTTATACTGCCAAGGAGCTGGAGATGTGTTTATGGGATTTTATGATTCTGATATCCAAGTAATACGGTTTTCTTTAAGTTCTCTTGAGTTGCTTGAGGCAACTGCTTTACTCTGGCCAATATGGACTGGCCCTGCTTATGGAATGACATTTTTATTCCTGCAAGGCCCCTTCTATGTCATAGTATTCAGAGTTTTCATTTGAGCTCTGAATGAACTTCTTTATATTCCAATAAAGCTACAGGGTTTGAAACTTCTGTTTAGACATTTCTATTTCTGTACATTTTTGGCCATGGAAATAGTAGTGGACTTTCTCTTCCCTCTGATGCTTCATCCTTTTGCACCCCAATTCATTCAAAGCTGAGATTACAGATACTTGCCAATCTATACTGTGGCATTTGTGTTCCATTGATTCCCACCTGCAGTTCCTGCGCCAGTAATGACTGTGCAGCAACTTTGGGGTGAAAATGATATCACTGTTTAGTCTCATGTGGGAAGACTTGTTATAGTGAAGGACAAACGGACAAAACCTAGATGTAACATTGCTTTACATAAAGCCTTTGCAGTGAGGCTTTATTCACTGTACCTCCTGCCTGCTGATAGCTGCAGATATATTTTTAGGCCCAGTATCATTTTCTTGTTTGAACAGAAATAGTTTTCCTTATCATTTTCAAGTTATCCTATTAAACGCCTTTGAAAGGTTTGAGGCTCAGTGATGTTAAGGCTCATGCATTCTGCCTTATCTTGACGAGGAAAATCAAAGCATTAATTTTGAATCAGGTAATCATAGGGTTTAAAAAAATCCACCATCAAATTTCAATTTTAGAAAATCTCACAGTGAATTATTTTATGGCATGTAGGTGGTAAGAACAAGATGTTTGGAGAAAATAATTAAAAATATTGAAGAGTGTTCCAGGAACAGAATTAACACAAGATGTTCACTCGTGTGTGTGTGTGTGCGCGCGCGCGTATGTGTGTTTAAAATAGTCAGATAGCCAGGATTACTTAAAATCTAACTTATACAAAAAGACACTTCATTTGTTTAGGGCACAGTCCTTTGAGTTTTTCCATAGCCCCCTAAACTCAGATTATTGCAGGCATCCTCTGCAGAAGGGGAGAAACCCAATGGCAAAGATCACCTCTACATGCTGCAGAGCAGCTGATGGCCAATTTCTGCATTTGGAAGGCAGGAGAAGGAGGCTAAGGCACTGCCAGGGAATATCATATCTCATTGGTGCCAGTGTCTTCCTTCCAATTCCTGCCCTTCCCCACCGAAAGCCCTTCTCCAAGATTGTTTTTGCAAGTGTAGCGCTCCAGCTGCAAGGTTAGAGTGATGTTCCAACATGGGAATTCAAGCAATCCAGTAGCCATCTAGGCCATCGATAGGAATGCTTTGTGATTCTTTTCCCCAAACTAGTCTTTTTCAGTGTGGATTCGGTGTAGCCAAAACGTTACTGTCCACAGACAAGGGCGGGTGCTTAGTGAGCAAAGTGAGAAAATGTACAAAGAACCAAAGTGGAAGAAGAGTTTAAAAAGCAGCCTGATCAAACTAAGTGTGCTCTGTGGGAACAGAATACTGGCTGACTCTTGTAAAGGGGAGGAACAGAAATACAGAGTGGGTGGAGGCGTAGAATGGAATGTAGTGGCCTGAAAGAAGGCATGGCTGGATGGAATAATGGAAAAGGAGCACTCTAGACTGAAACATATCCTGTAGAGCAGATCCCACTTATTTCTGATTATCAGATTCTCCCAAAGTCTTTCCTACTAGCATTATTCTAGTGTTCCATTAAAGTGAGTGCATTTGTGTGGGAGGAGGTCACTGTCTTGAAAAGAATTTGGAATGCTTCGGATTCACGATCGGATTAACTTTAAAAATCTATACATTATAATGCATGACATATTTTCTTCTGTGAATAGTTCCTGGTACCTTCCTTAGACTCTTTTTGGTACCAGATGTAAAACTGTAACTCCCACCTTTTTGTTTTGTTTTGTTTTTGGTTTGGTTTGCCGGGGGGGGGGGGGAGTTGGTTCCTTAAATCAGTGCCAGGAGCAGTGTTTGGTACTGAAAATATCTGGGGCTCAGAACTACAGGACAATAAAATACACACCTTTGCATATGCTAATCCACTTACTGTATGTTATGAAGGCTCTTTCTCTGTGTGTTTTTAAAAGGACTTTGTTTCCTAAAGTTACCCCCATTTGTAAAAGAGATGTATGGAGAGGGCATTTGATTTCAGAAAGATTCAGGGGTGGAGCTGGCAAGAGATGAAGCCATGTGAACAAAGGACAGCTGATCTCGGTGTGTCAGATACCACAGAGATCATCAGGGTCTCTGTACCTTTATTTCAGCAAGTGCCCATGAACAGCAGGGTGGTGGGACAGATGGCCTCCCGGAGATTCATGCTCCAGCCCTAGTATGCTAGCCTCTAACATGACCACTCATCTATGCACTGTTACCCACTGACTTCTAGATCTGCTGTATATTTTTAATGATACTGTACACTTTATGCTATTTTTTGTGCAGCTGCTCACACTTTCATGATCCTTTTTGATGTTGTTTTATTGATTGTTAATTTGTTGTTCACTGTGTTTGCACTTAACGCTAAGCCATGGTTACATTAAACTTGGTTTGTTGCTTGGCTGTGAATTGTCTTGCATACAAGCAAACAACTCATTTTTTCTCTATTACTAGTCTGTTGTGAAACCTTTTGCAAAACACCAAAGCAGGTTCATTTTCAGGCTGCTGTTACTGTGCACTGCTGTTTCAAGACAAACAACAGGACCCAGGGATAAGCCATGGTTTGATTTCAGACATCATAGCAAGCCATCATGCAAGCAAGCCAGTTTTTAAAAACCAACAGGAGACCATGGCTTTTATTTGTGGTTTGTAGTTGGTTAACAAACTATACTTTGTTTGCAGGAATGGGTTTGGCTTGAACAGCAAGCCATATTTCAACATGCCACACGTGGCTTAGCATTATGTGAAAAACAGAGCATTGTATTTTAATATTTTACTGTTGTAAAGTGGCTGAAAAGTACTATTATTGGGTGGCATACAAATAATATAAATACTGATTAACCTACAGTAAACTGTCAAAGTAGTGGAACTGCAAGCTCTCCTTGTGTGAACACACAAAACAAAAGGGAATTGATTTTTAACAATCCATTTCTAGATTTTCTCCCTTTGACTTTTATCAATGTTAAGGTGTCAGTGGTAATAATACTGAGAAGGATTCAAACTGTGAGATGTATAACAGTATCCTTTAAAAAATGTCATAGTACCAGCTCCTCTGTATATGATATCAGCACTTGTATCTGAAACCTAAAGCTTCCTCCAGAGTATTGAGGAATATACCTGTGCACTCTGGACTTTTGTCAGCCTCCCCCAAAATTAATTGTTCCTTTATCTTTCTCCTTATGTCCTTTCTGGATTTTTGCCAGCCTCTCCAAGATCAGGTGGTTCCTTCTCCTTTCTATCCTAGTTCCTCAGAAGACACAAACTTTTGCATGTTGAGGAAAACGAACAAACAAACAAAGGCCTAACTGTGGCACATAGGGGGAATTATAATCCCCCCCTCAACATGCATAGGATTGTATCCTTAAGCATTCTAGCAGTTTAGACAGGCTAGATACTATTATAAAGAGTTTCAGATTATCCTCTGTTATGTAATTAATTTCTTTCTTCCATTTTCCCCACTGTTTTAATATGTAATTAGAACATTAAAAAAACTTTTCCTTATCAGGACAGAAGGAATACTATTCTGGCTCAGGCCAATGGTCTAACTAGTCCAGCATCCTATTCAGACAGTGGAAGACCAGCTGTTTACAGGACATGAACACAAAAGTCCCTTCCTGCCCAAAGCATACTGCCTCTGACAGAGAGAATATAGCCATTAAAACTAGCAGTTATTGAGAGAATTCTGCATGAATTTGTCTATTACCCTATTTAAAGCCATCCAAATTGATGGCCATCACTAACCTCATAGAAGTGAATTCCATAGTTTACAATGGCTTTTTCAGATGCAGCAACTTAAACTGGGCACAATATTCTAAGTGTGGTCTCACCTTAGGTATATATATAAGAGCAGCATGGCATTGACAGTCTTATTTTCAATTCCTTTCCTAGTTATGCCTAACCTGGAGTTTACCTTCTTCACAGCACCTGCACAGTGAGACAACATTTTCATCATGCTGAGGACCACAACCCCAAGATCTTGGTCAATCACTTGTAACTCAGATCTAATCTGCTTATATGTGAAGCTGGGGAATGGGCATCACTCCAATGTGCATTACTTTCCACTAGCAACTTGCACTGTATCTGCCAATGCATCAACATTTCTGATTTACCAAAGAATCAATATTATTGAGTATAAGAGGCTGAACAAGTAGCGTGGAAAATACAGAATGCTAACTGTTCCTTTATGGGAGGGAGTAACTTGATTTTCAGGCAGATCCCACTTCTTCCCTGTGTGATAACCTGTCAACCATCACTGTCTTTGTTCTTATAATGCATGAGCTCCATCAATGAGCAATCGTGCATTCTATGAAACAGTCATGGAGGCCTGTTTGCAGGAAACCCTAGAGTTTCACCTTCTGAAAGCCACATGATGACAAGCTGTTTTGTCATTACCAGGAAACCAAGGCATTCAGTATCTCTGATCTCTGGAAGTTTCGCTCACTGTATCAATGAAGTGGTCGAAAGCAAGATAGCTACTTGTCAGTGGTCACACCATCCGTGATTTGTTGATTTACTGAGTTCCTTTTAGAAGTAGCAGGCATCATCGAAGATAGATCCAATTTAGGAAGAGCATGCCTTTCATGATCTTAGGATTGTAGCCTCACTGCACGTTGTTTCAGAGCCTGTGAGTAGCACAATAAATTGGTTGTTTGAAGAGCAACCTGAATTAGCCCACCATATGAGTATTGATTTTTGTCCTTTAGAGCTTTTCCATAGTTACGGCATAAATCAGGGAATAATGGCTGCAAGCACAACTGAATGCCAATATGCTACATTATGGGCCTCAACTATACAAGAAGGAACTTTTTGTGTTTTCTTGCTGCTTAGTTGAACATTCTCCGCTTTACCGCTATGGAAAAGAACATAGTAAGGGGAATAAAGGGGCAAGATGAAAATCTGTTCTCAGTATTTTTGTTTTTTGTGACTTTTGCATAGCCAGAAATTATGTTTACATGTGCGTGAAAATTTTGCATTTTAACTTGCTAAGATCAAATATATAAGTGAATATCAGGGAATGATTGAAACATTCTGCTCTTCCATGGCCTCTTTGCAGTCAGGAAGTGGTAGCAGAAATAATGCAAGTGCCAAATGACCCTATACCCTGTCCCAGTTCTGAGTAAACATAATTAGGATTCCACAGTGTGGCGAATAAATTAAGGGGTGGTCTACATAACATACATGGTTTAGATGTAGAAATACAGTTTCCAGATTGGAATCAGCCTTAGGGTCTTGCAGCAAATGCAACAGAATCTTGGAGCACCCTAAAGACAAATGTATTCTTTCATGGATATGGTCCATTTGCCTCTAATGAAGTGGACTGCAACCATGAAAGTTAATGATGAAATCTGCTTCTTGGTCTCTAGGGTGCATCAAGACTCTTTGTTGATGTTCTTCAAATATAGTTCTATATAAGACATTCAAACATGCACACATGCATGGACACCACTCCCAAACAGCCCTGCCCATAAAAAGAGTGATCAAGGTTCATTTCTGCGGTCATTAATCTATCACTACCACTGTGGTGTGTTGGTTAGAGTATCAGACTGGAAAATACAAAATATCCTGGTTCTAGCACCCTCTCAGCCATGAAACTCACTGGGTGACTTTGGGCCATTCACAGACATTCAGACCATACCTCACAAGGTTACAATACTTAACTTCTGGAGCTTGATCTGGATCTATAAGCAATGCTTCTAAAACATTTGCACTGCTTAGAATATTTTATTGTTGCATACTCCTGTGGACTCTCATGTATACACAGTTAATAATGAAAATGGGATAAAGGGATACATACGCCCCAGATTTATACACCAGGCTGCAAATGAAAAGAGAATTGTTCTATCTAAAATGGAGAAAGTAGCTGGAACAACCGTTAATTTTCAGCAATATGTATTTTCTTTTTATAGAAAAGTACACGCACACATTACAAAAGAGTAGAGCAATGTGGTTAGTTAAGAAAACTCCATAAGATTAAAATGTGGACCCATATAGGGATTCTCATAGGCCTGAAAAACAGGAAAGCCATGTTGGAGATGGGGGTGCAGGTATTTGTAAAAGATAAAGCGCTACAAAAATGGCAAAGTGGGATATGGAAGCCATGTGACCAGGACAGTGTGGTAGCTTGTAACACTGCTAGCAGTGAGGGAGGAAACTGATAGATTTTGGAGTAAAGAGAGCACAAGTAGTTGTAGTTGCCTGGCTTCAGAGCAGTGGAACTATAAAGACATCACTTCCAGGTGGGCTACAAATAGATTGAAAAATGTGGTGTTTCTCATGTTTCTCAGCTTAGTTCTGCATTAAAAATGGAATAAAAGCCTCAAGGTGCTTAGACGTTCTTGAGGACTAAATTATCTGGAGACAGTAAAATGCCTGATAGAACTGGACTTTTGATCTTTTAGTTGATAGTAATAGCAAGATTGTGTGGAGGTATAGCCATTATTATGGACCCTGTAGCCATGAATATCTGGTTGAACACACAACTTGGAATGTACAGTTTGAAAATGGGGATTCTTAGGAAGATTTTAAAGGAGTTATTAAAGATGGTTATAGTTGACTTGGGTTATAGTTGACTTGAAGGATTTGGTGGCTGCTTCCCAGTGCCTTAAGCTCTCCTCTTTAACACAGTACTAAATGACAGCAATTCATCCCGAAGTTGCAAAATGTCTGTGTGGCCTCACTTTCCAGCAACATACAGATCTTGGCCTTGGACTCAATGAGAAAGGTGGGGGGGGGGTTCCCTTCTGTATAAGATAAGCAAATCTCTTTGTACAAACAAGACAAAAAGGTGGGCAGAAACTGGAGACTCTGGCCCTGGAAATATAGAATAGGTGCCAGAGTTTATTGGGAGATCATGGGGGAGGGTCATAAGGAAGAAGCAAATACCCAGGTTAAACTTGGAGCACATGAAAAGAACTGAGATTCTCTGACTTTTGGGAATGAAAAGAAAGAAGAAAGTTTGGGAAGTTGCCTGCCAACATGATTTAATTCTTCCTATCTAGCAGAAGCAGTACAGTATTCAAAACAAAGGGTATAACAACAATTGCCCAGGTCAGTGATGGCAAACCTATGGCACGCGTGCCACAGTGGGCATGCAGAGCCCTCTCTGTCAACATGCGAGCCTAGTCATCCCAGCATCGTCTCAGCAGCCGAGCATCGGATAACAGTGCACATAAGGGTCATGCGCATGCGGCACCGGGCAATGACCTCACAAGCAGCGACTCATTAGCCGTGACTTGTCTGACTTTGGCATGGTTGGTAAGTGGGTTTTGGGTTTTGAGTTTGGGCACTCAGTCTCTAAAAGGTTCACCATCACTGGCTTACAGTTAGAAAAACGAGGTTTCCTGGCATGGTTTTGATGGTTGAAATGTGTTTAGAATGGGCAGAAATGATGAGCTGTGCAGGAAAAGCTACTCAAGGAAAGCTTTTCAAAATCTCCCTCTTTTCAATGGAACTTTCACCCTGTATGAGGGTTAGGGGCATGCACCAGGGTAGGGTTAGGGTTACAAAAATGAGGTGTCCTGGTATGATGGTTGGAATGTGTTTAGAATGGGCAGAAATGATGAGCTGTGCAGAAAACACTAGGGCAGTGGTGGTGAACCTGTGGCACATGTGCCACAGCAGGTACACAGAGTTCTTTGTGTCAGTATGTGAGCCAAGTCCCCCCAGCATCACCCCAGCAGCTGAGCTTCGGATAACTGCACATAGGGGTCATGTGCATGGTCGGAAAGGAGCAGTGGAGCCAGGCAATGACATCATGAGCCATGACTCATTAGCCACGACTTGTCCGAGTTTTCGCATGGCCGGTCAGTGCGCTGCCAAGGATATATATATAATTGCTTGGACTGGCTGTGAGTTGTTTTTTCTAAACTAAAACCTCAGTTTTCAGATTTTCTTGTAGTGGTGGCACTTTGTGATAAATAAGTGGGTTTAGGGTTGCAGTTTGGGTGCTCAGTCTGTAAAAAGTTCACCATCACTGGCCCAGGTCATATCTGAACCTGTTCTGTCTAGTGGTTAGGAATCCTCAGGATCAGGATATATTTTCTGCCAAGCCTTTGGATTGACTAACTTCAAGGTAATCCCATGGTTCTTCTTGTCTGGTCATAATTTAGAAATCAGGTTGGTATTTGCAAGTATACGTAGTCCATGGTAGCTACTCTTTCATTCTAATTAACGATGGAAGTATGTACACAATCATTATGTCCCTGTAATGAATATTCAGAGTTGTTCCTGAAAGCTTTTTTATGCTACTGAGCAAAAGGATAGGGTGTGTGAGGTTTTGTTTGTTTAGCACAGAAACATTGTGCTTCACAATTTCAGGATTATGTAGAAACTGAGATTTTAGGAGAAGTATTCCTGTATCATAGAATGAAAGCTTTGTTGTTGGATCCATCTACTCTGCTGCCCAACAGTCTCACTCCTTAAGTTAGCTAGGCTAGTCTTAGGTATCTTGTTCAAGTCTTCCAGACTGATGCTACTCAGTAACTTCCACATCTTTGCCGAGATCTCTATATTGGGGTGACTTGAGATTTTGTGGCCACCGAGGTAACTTTGGACCTGCTCCAACTGATTATTAACAAAGGACCAATACAGCAGACTTCTTCTTTGTTATTGCTGAATGAAAGGAAGATGGACTGTGGATATTCAGTAGAATATAATCAATTCTATTAATCTTTCTAACTGTATAGCTTCTACTTGGAAGTGTAATAGTAATTATTATATTTGCTAGCAACTATAGTAAGTAACTACTATAGTAAGTTACCAACACACTGTTATACAAGAGTGATAACAGTAGAGAAAATTAGTCATCTTGAAGGCATAATGAAGTTAATAATAACAACATTTATTTATATTCTGTTCTATCTTATATATCATTGAAATGCTAGCATAACAGGTTTATTTCTCTAATTAGAATCTAGAAGATACATAAAAGAAGCTGTTCAACTTATGGGAATATTAGTTATTCCTTGTTTCATAGCATGGGTACAAGTTTTCAGATATTTCAAATGTCCATCAGAATGATGCAGAACTCAGAAGAAACTGACACATGTGGAAACCAGGATGACAATGAAGCTAGGACATCTTTTTGCAGGAGAAATATTTTTGTTAGATATCCAGTGTGGACCAAAGTAATGATTATTCTACTACAGCTGAATCCATCAAGACCACTTGCTTGTTCAGTAATCCAGACAGAGAAATAATCTATCTATGAGTCAAGCTATCACTGATAGTATTAGTCCGTTTGACTCATGGAGCTAGGAACTTTGTGGGTGCATGAAATGGCTGTGGCTATTCTGTAACAAAATGTTTTGAACACTATTTCATTAATAATTCTGAAACCTAAACTACAGCATAGCATGTCCTATCATAAATTCACAGTTTCCCCAAAAATTTTCAGAAAATCTCAGGAAAAATAAAACCTACACTATTTTGGGGTGTTCATATAGCTATTTTTGCAAAATGTATAAATGTTTTCTTCCATTGGCTTACAAAGTACAAAGTTTCTGCTGCAAGGGTTAGCAACTTACAATCTTACAGAAGTTTTGGCTGACAATTCTCTTCTGCCTAAGCCAGCGTGTTCAGCAAACATCAAAGTTTTTGGTCAAAACAACTGGACAGCTAAAAGTTGCCCACCTCTGGTCAAGTATGCTCAGAATGCACTTTGGTAGTTTGAACTGATTTGTTGACACACCATGAAACATATTGCATTGTGTTCAGGACACAGGATTTGATAGTAAGACTAATGTTTGCTAGGGTTTTATTATGATGATTTTTGAGGGAAGGACTGGGGATGGTGGTGAAATAAAACTGACAGTAATGGTAGTATCAATAGCTAAGCTCTGAAAGAACTTTATTTGAGTAGCTGGGGAAATTTCAGCAGAGTCCACCCTGGGGACGAAGCAATGATATGGGGCAATGGGCAGACAACACAGCTGGGAAAGGGACAGGACAAATTGTGCTCATTGCTGGTAGATGAAAGTAGAACATTCTCTTGAGCTTAGTCTTTGTACTGAGACACAAGGCTGTATTAAGGAGGCTTGAATGTGTTCTGTCTGTATTAGGAGCTGAAGAATAGGAGCTGTATTAGGAGCTGAAGTTAATATATACTGATTTTTTCCTTGACTTGTGTTTTGTGAACTCTGTTCTGTACTCTGCTGCAATCTAGCTGAGGACCAGTGAAGAAGAGCCACAAGTAATAGAGCCATATACTGTGATAAATGAAATATACTTCTTTTAGGATTTCTATTATTTTGCATACATCAATGCATGGTACATTATAAGCAGGAGGAAATAAATAAAAGCTTAACTATATATTTGAAAGGAAGAAAAGAGACGTAGAGCCTAGTTACCTGGGTTGTTCTTATGGTGATTTTCTGCAGAGAAGAGTTTTTGGCAGGACCTGGTTCATATTTCAGCATATAGCATTCTGGCACAGGTGTTATGGTGCCAGCAGTCTGACAAGGCCCATTGTTCTGACACCTGCACAGGACCCTGTCTTAATTGTTGTTGCTGCTTCTGCTGTTGTAGAATTGGTTGCCCCCACCCTCTTGGATGCACACCTTAACATGGTGAAGGGATTTGAGAGTGTCAGAGAAGCCAGGAGCAGTGCTGCCAGGAAGAAGAGAAACTCCTGCAGGCAGCTACTAGGCAGCAGCAGTAGTTGAAGGCAAGAGTGGCAGTGGATCTTTTACAGACAAGCTAAGAGGTTCAAGCTAACTCTGGTTAGCACTGTGCAGAAGGAGGAAGTGGCAAGCCACTGATTCTGATTTCCCTCAGGCAGAGCCCTGCTCCAGCCAGCAACACAGTGAGCCAGGACAAGACGGATGACAAGATAGTCAGGGGCTGCAGGGAGAAGGTAGGCTAGGTAGGAAAAAAACTGGCAGGATGAAAGAGCCAGCATTCTCACTCTCCCAGCCTGAGAAAGTCCACCTTTGCCTCTCATACAGTCACTTGCACTGCAGCTAACCAAGAAATCCACAGAATGACAGTTTTGATGGACTGAAGAATGCATTGTTTGTCTGCTCATAATCCAGGAAAAATCATGTGTAACAGATACTTTAACGGGCTTTATCCTCAATCTTACCTTATATTGTATGTGTGCTGCTTTTACTTTGATTTTATGTGATACCTTTTTCTATCATCTTCTACTGTAGTAAGGTTATAGTCCCTGGTAGACTGAAGAACACAGGGTCCTGTGCAGGTGTGGGGAACTGCATTGTAGACTAGATTACCCTCCCTTCCCCTGAGTGTGAGGTCCATGAGCAGGGAACGAGACCTCACAAGCTTCTCCAGTGCAGGTACAGTCACCTCTGCAGCTCTTCCACTCCACCTACTCTCTAGCAGTAAAGACAAAAATAGTCAATGCTGCAGGTTGGACTGAGGATGCTGTGGATCCCCTAGTTGCCCCAACATTCTCTTGGAACTGGGAGAAAAGTATGGTAGCACTGGAAGTAACATAGTTATTTCTTTCCTTTTGGAAAAACAGTGGGGGAAGGAGAGAAGAAGATCCAAGGGAAATGCTCCACTGCCCTTTACCTTCCACTTCAAGAAGGGAATTTGCTAGCTCCCCTACCACAGATTGACTTTGCACATCCCATAGGATTGTCCCTCCCATAGCAGTCATGTGTAGGACATTGGCCAAATGTTTTCATTTGTGAGAGCAACAGGAAAATATACTAAAAAGCATATGAAGAGACCCAGCTGGACCAGCAAAGGCCCACCTCATGCAGTACCTTGCTCCCCACAGTAGCCAACCAGATGCCTTTGGAAGACGAAAAGTAGGCTTTGAGGACAAAGCCCATTCCTATCAGAGTGCCCCAAAAACTTGTCTTCAGTGGCATCATCTGGAATTAGTCTAATCTCCATTTAAAGTAGTGTCCAACCTCAAGTGTTATAAGCAAGGGAGCAGTAAAAACCTCTCATTGTCATGGTTACTTCTTTCTCTTCTGTCAGAAATAGCTGGACAAATAATTCTCATGCTGATCTCTTCCACTAATTTATCTTGTTAGAAGTTGTTTCCATTATTGTGTGGATGAATCCCATGTAATGAAATAATGAATACATGTGTAAACATGGGTGAACCTTTCCAGCCACATGCATTTTGAATAACTACTCTGCTCAATGAAATAATTATTATGTCCCATGAAATAAAATGGGCATGTTGTGAGCGGAGCCGGCTGGTGCTGGAGCTCAGACTAGATGGCCCCGGGAGACCCCTTCTGACTCTCTCTATGTTTCTAAAATAATGTATAAATGTAGAAAGATGGCTCAACCTTTTCAGTCACTTATACATTTCAAGTTACTATTCAGCTTATGAAACATAAATTACTCCCCCTCATTATTATTTTTTACTGTTCCTGCATGACTCCTAGTATATTTTTTCCTAAGGTTCTATATCTTTGCCCTGTTCTTTTACGAATAACAAAATGTACATTTTGACAATACAAGAGGCCCCCAGAGACTTGTTTTATGGCATTATTGATCGTATTACAGAACAGCTTTGTGTTATTCTTAAGAAATAGATTCACTAGTGCTTTTTTCTCCCTTCCCCTTCTCCTGCCTTAAAGGAGATGGACTAGGCGTACGAGTCTTCTTGTTGATGAATTTTCCCCAGCTGTTTGAAATAACTATTAGGATCAGGGATTTTTGACTCAGACGGATTAAATTAGATTTCCTAGGACTCACCACTGAACTGCCCTTGGTAGCTGGAGTCAGCTTTTAAAGCAAATAGGGGGGTGGAACAGAAAGTGCACCAGACTGCAATTTTTCATATTTATTACAGGTGACATATCTAAGCTGGCAGAGTGCAGGCACAGGAAGGGCATATAAATTAGACAAATAAAATAGTTTCTTTAGATCCGTTCTAAAGAATCAGAAGGACTGCAGATAGATAGAAAGGAGCTGAATGAATAACTTCATCAAGCCTTCCTGGATATATTTTAGTGGGGTAAAATACCTCAAGGAAAAGTCAGTTGGGCCTTTTTTAAGGCAATGAATCAAAATACAAGGCTGGCATTTCAAGAAAAGCTTGTACTTAATATGACCTACTTCAAAATACTATGCACAGATTAACATGTCCTTTCATTTGGGGAGATATTTGAAATCCTGGGTCATTAATAGCAATTTCAAGTACAAAAGTTGGTGCAAGAGAAAAATTTCACTATTCCATGGACTTTGCAAAAGGCAACAGAGTTCCTTGAAATAGTCATAATTAGATAAAGAAGTTCAAATAATAGGTTGGAATTAACTGCACTTTACTTGAACGTACATTCCAGTGAACAGTTTCATATGTTCAATATAGATACAAAAAAATCAGTGCTGTTTTTGAACAGTGTTGATTATGAGGAACCTCATCCTGGCGATGGAAGGCAGAAACGCTCCTCTCCATGAAGCTCCTTGTGATTTCCCTACCAAATCTGCCACAAGGATTCTCCACAACTGTGTTGGAGATGGTGGTGTGGTCTGCATGCATAAGAGGGACTGGCAAAAAAAACCCCTCTTTCTTCCCTTCTGCTGGTGGGAGAATCCATTTGCAGGTGTGCAACTCAGGAGCTAAGCCACAGTCCTCACTGGAGAGCATTAGCACATACTGTTAAATTGTGCGTTTGACTAATAGCACAGGTTCATGGCAGCCCCACTCAATCCTTGGAGCAATCAAATGGGGACCACTGAAGCTCTGAACTGCACATGAATTTGCCATACAGAAGCCCAGTAGGAAAGGCAGCCAAGCAACAGTTCGGGAGTAATCTGATAGCTGTATTGAGTACAAGCATTGACTCCAGTCTAATTTATGTTATAAAGTTGCAATATGCTCTAATGCATATTGCATAGAAGTTGTACTAAACTACAGTTTCTATCATCCTTTGGCTGGCATAACCATGGTTATGGGATTTCCAAGGTGTCAGTTTGGGGAATGCTGGTCTAAATGCAGAGGCCATCTGCCACTTCCAATGTGCAGGATTTGACATGAAAGATTTAATTGGCGTATAAAGCTTTGTTGGCCCAGTTTCTAAGGAGCAATTTCACTCCTTGTTTTCTTCATTTACAGCGGGAAATCTACAATTCCTGTATAGAATTGGATGTTATTAAATTATAACTGAGTTATAGGAGCTTTATCTCCCCAAAGGCCTGAAT
Organism: Varanus komodoensis; assembly: GCF_004798865.1. Classification (NCBI taxonomy): domain Eukaryota; kingdom Metazoa; phylum Chordata; class Lepidosauria; order Squamata; family Varanidae; genus Varanus; species Varanus komodoensis. The sequence goes on along the minus strand of NW_025336481.1, from coordinate 29,730,794 downwards.
CATAGAAGGATGGTGTGTGCTTGGATACTGAACATTCTGCAACTGAGAAGGCTTGCTGTAATGTGCTATATTAGGATTTATATCAATTGGCTAGCACATTTACAACCTAACTTCCATATCTGTTCATTTTCAGACTGTTTCTACTCTGAAACTAGAGCTGGCATATTACAATTTGACATTTCTTAGAAATTTGTAGAAAATATAAGTTGCATTTCAAATGAAGTAGATGCAGTATGTACAGTGAGTATTTTTTAATGAAGATCTTACTGTCATGCTGGGTGAGAATGAATCAAAGCAATCGATTTCGGCATGATTCAGTGATGTTGATGTGTGAATTCAACTTAAGTGAAGCATGTGGAATATTTCAGCTGTACTAATTTTTCTCAATCTACAGTCCTGCCAGGACCAGTAAAAACTGTACAGTACAACTGAGGTATGTGAGATATTGGGGGTTTCAAAGAGGAAAATCTGCCTGCTTCTGGACATGCCAGAACTAGCTCCTGTCACATCACAGATCATGTTGGCCATAGCTGATCACTGAAAAGGCTGTTATTCAATCTGCAGTAATAAATATTTTGCATTGCTAAATCAAGCTACTGCATTGCGAGTAGTTTACTATTTTATCTATGTGGACTCAGAAGTAAGATGCACTGTAGCTGGACTCACACATCTTGAGACAGCAAGACTCACTGGAGAAGGCAATCATGTTAGCAAAAGTCAAAGGCAGAAGAAGAAAAGAAAGTCCAAATTAGAGATGGATTGACTCTATAAAGGAAGCCACAGCACTGAATCTAGAACAGTTAAGCAGGGATGACATAGGACATTCTGGAGGGCTTTCATTCATAGATTCACCATAAATCAGAAACAATTTGACAGCGCAGAACAACAGCAGCAGCTGAACTCATAACAAAGGAGATATGGAGATGAAAAAGAGAATACACAGTGAAGGGAAGTTTGGCAAGTCTCATTTGGTAAGAGACCAACACTTGTAGGTGCAAAAAGAAAACAAGCAAACCCTAAGGCTAATCTATTGGTGAACTCCACAAGCCAGAACATCATTGGAGAATCACTTTTAAACAATGGTAAATACACAGAAGCCTATGCCTATCACAATATTCTCTCTACTCATTGCTTTCCAGTAAGTCATAGAAGAGATGGGAAATTTAGATAAATATACAGCTCTTATTAAAGGAATAGAATCCTTGCTAGAGGAAAAACTGGCAATTATGCCTGTATAACTGCTCTTACATAGAAAATCAATATCTCTGGAAGCCCCTGACTCCAAATGTCAGACAGGGATCAACACTGTTTTGTTTTTTGTGCCTTCTGGAGACATTTTTTATCAAAGACAAGCTTTCTCTATTTGACTGGTCACTAGTTTTATTGGTACTTAGATTTTTAAAAAAATTAATGAGTTGCCTTTTGCTTTTACCTTTTCTTGTTAACCACTTCAGGACCTGTTTAGATGTTGGGTGGTATATAAATAAGTCAATGCAATAAGTATATGGTTGTTGCCATTTAATTTCACCACTTTTCAACACATATTTTTGGATCTCTCTGGTATATCCTAGTTAAACCCTTTGATCTCAAGCCTCTCACAAACAAATTGCATAAAGCCATGGTTTTGAGCTAACCTCCCGTTGTACCCTCATCCTTTTTGCTGTCTTCTAAATTCACAGTTGTACTGTATAGGATGAACTCTGTCTTGAATGGTTTCTTTTTCAGTAAACTACAGCACAATAAAGTAGGACATAATACTTCCTTTAAAAACATCTTTTATTGAAGCTCCTTTCAAGATTTTGCAGGAAAGATCAATAAGCTTCAGGTTTTCTAATGTACTGAATATAAAAAAGAAAATTGCAATGTCTTCTTAATTACCATGATGGTGATCTACTGTTTTATTTTGGCAAGTCTTGACCTTTTGGAGTGTTTCTGTCTTGCAGTGGTATTTGTTGTTGTTGTTGTTTTCCTTTGTATAGTCCTCTGAGTAAGGAGGGAGGAAAAGATGACTCAGCATTCCCTGTTTCATTTATAATGTACTCCTTTGAATGCGCTATATTTTGGTAATGGTTTCCTGTCTAACATGTTTTCAGTGAATGGAATTCCTTTCCAGATTCATGGAGATTCCTTTAGAAATGTTAGATGTTCAGAGATTACCCTTTGGCATTTAATTCACAATATGAGCTCTCAAATGAGGCTGGGGAACCAAGTTGCATTCACAACATTTTTTTAGCCCATAAAGTTCCTAGTTGAGAATGCTGAAAGGGTTCGACAAAGGTTATCTTTATGACATCATGAAACATCTTGGCTATACTGGTCCAGGCTTTTATTTCAGAACAACAGAAAAGGCTGGTATGCAGCCGTGGCTAAGAACAAGTTATAAATCAGAAAGTCCCTGGTTTAGATGTCACCTCTGATGTGGAAGATCATGACACTTTGAAAGCCTCAGTCCCACTCCACCATCTGCAATATGAAGGATAATGGAATGGTACATTGGATGGTGATAGTGATGATGTTATACCCTCCCATTGTTGATACATAGTGAATTACATGTCCATGGTACACCAAAGACGAATAGTAGCTCATTTGAAAAAAATGCTTTCAGATAATTTTTATCAAATCATGTTTATCAAATCATGTTCATGGTTTCAAAAACTTCTATTCAGAGTCTGAAGTCACTGTTCACTGTTCATTATCCTTCATTATCTATTAGAAAACTTGTTTCCAGTATTTCAAATTCCCAAACTTGCTATAGTACCCCTCTCTACCCTTCATAATGGGAAATACTTATTGGTACAAAGGTAATCAAATTTCCAACAAAATCAGATTAGGGTTCTGATCTTTGAACATAAAAATAGATTTACTACATCAGATAGCAAAAAAAGAATAAGATGTGAGAGCCAGTAAAACACACATGTGTGCACACACAGAAACACGCACACAAATATCCAACAGGGCAAAGATTTCAAAGTATAGGCTGAAAGACGGTTAATACACATTTTTCCTACTCAGACACTGGTTATAAAAATGCCTGAGATCCAAACAAATACTGCAACTGACAACTTCTTGGAAAACCTTGAAATCATGGGATAGAACATGATGGTAATTCTTCTGATCCATTGCAACAGTGCTCCATGCATTCAGTGAATGCACATGTGGAGATGTTGGTGGAATACTTATTTAAAGCTCCATGAAATGTACCCAAAGTGTATGAACAAAGCTGATAACAATCTGTGACTGAGACATGTCCAATTAGGATTAGGGTTAGATGTCAAATTATTTGCCACTGTGCCAAAAATGCCAGCTTACAGTGGCATCACTGCCTTGACCAGTTTGAAACCTTTGAAATCTTCACAGTTTGAAATCTTCACAGTGTTACACAGGAGGCATCAAATTTCAGCTGTAGATATAGACATTTCACTCAGATATGAATTGTGATTAATCACTGCTTCATGCTTTACATTTATTTTATATTCATGTGAACATTTATAATTTATAATCAGTTGTTAATACAGAGAACCTTAACAGTATTTAATAATATCAAAGGAAAAAACCAAAATAAATCAGCAAATTTTTCTTAACAGTAGATAGCCAAAACTATAAGCCACAGTAAATTGTCTTACTGGTCAGTAACTGCCTTTTTAAATATAAACCTCTTAATGTCATTTGGGCCAGGCTTTTGACTAATCTCAAGTGAAAATTCCTTTCATAAATGCTTGGTGAGCAAATTCTGAATTGATTTTCAAAGGGAAGTTAGTCTCACAAATTAGCAGAGAAAGTCACATAGAAATGAACTAGACTCCGTGATAAGGGAGATAAATATGGGAGAAGACTTTTTCAGGTATCTCATAATCAGCCAATATAGCCCTTAACGCTAGGTAAGAAGAGGAGACCAAACCTACCAGAAATGCCTGCTACTTTTGTTGTCTTCCAGCATCTGCCTTATTAGCAAAGCTGTGCGCACGTTTTAGCTTGCTTTTCCATTAGTTTGGTATCGTCCATTTGCCAGCCCCAGCCAAACAATGGTGGCACATGTTCCAGTCCCCCCATGTTCAATGGGGTCTATTTTGCAGTAAATGTTGTTAGAACTGTAGCCAAAATACGTATTGAGAAATTAACTACTTTTTCAAATCCTGGGATCTGATCATCAGCAACATTATGGAAACAGTAGATAAATTCATACAATGGATCTTTCCATTCACTTCTTCCTTTTTCTTAGCATCCCGTGCCCGTCCCAAATCCTATCCAAAGGATTGCAGGACCTAATATGTCTTAAGGGGCTGCTATGGGAGGGGAAAAAATCCTGAATCTGCCACTTTGAGCAAGTACACAGGAGCTCTGCCCACTTTCGGGTGTGTTTTTTGCAAATTTTAAAAACATGGACAATATTAACAAACAAAGCATTCAATACCAGCAATAAATTAGCAGCAAGCATTACACTACTTCCAACAACAACCCACAGCAGCATAAGGTACACTGTTCATAAATAAACACTGTTTGGCTTTTGCAATTTCAAAGCTAGGTGAGAACTCGTCTTTTAATACAAATAATGAACTTGAAAACATAGTCGATAAATGTGCTAATGAGAAAGTATTCAGGAGAGTCTCCAATATAGTCTTTTCACTCCCTGGATTGAGTAAGAAAGAGCTTCTTAATTACAGGTAATATCACATTAATGTGCCAAGGCAATTAAAAGCCATGAACCTATTTTGAACTGAAAAGTAGGCCTTCTTATTAGAAACAGAAAGCGCCCACCTGGTAGGCAGTCTTGATTGTTAATAACTTTATTTCATTTCTATATTAAAAGGTGGAGTGGGGAGACTCGCCAGGGCTCAGAAAAGAACACAGTGTTCCACCTAACCATAGTTTTGGATCATGTCATGCTATGCAACACCATGGGGGCCAGTATTAGTGGCATGAGAGTGGGAATGCCTAATAAATGAGTCCTTTTGATGGGTTCTTCTGGTAGCTAGATATGATAGCACTTTCAAATACTTGAGGCTGTCTCACAGAGGAAAGGGGAAAGGATTTCTTCTCAGTTATGCCAGAGTGCAGGACATGAAATAACATGCTCAAGATATAGGCAAGCAGATCCCAGTTGTAGATAAGGAGGTTCTGTGCTCTCCCACAGAAGACATTATGTCGAGACATTCAAGAGGCAACTGGACAACCATCCATTAGGGATGCTGTAACTTGGAGTCCTGCATTGAGCAAGGAGGCTGGATTAGATGGCCTTATAGGCCCCTTCCAACTCTGCTATTCTATGATTCACTGTTCAAAGAACTGCACTGGCTGTTTGCCCAAATCTCCCATTCAGGTGCTGCTCAATTTATACAAGTTGTATTCATGCAGAGTGGGCAGCTGTTGAAAACAAATGGGCATCGTGCAGAAGAAGAGTGGCAAAATGATGTTCATGAATCCTGTGATTGGTCACCCATTCCTGGTTAATGGCACCTAAATGGGCCTTCTCACTAGTGGAATCCAATGTCTGGAACACATTCCCATGGATGGGAAACATATTTAAAACATGTTTCTATGCACAACCATTTCCTGGCCTATAGTGGACTATGGCACAGATCTGTACCATATTATTAGTACCATTTTCTTATTACCTTTGCTGTAATGTTGGTGATTACTTTATATTGCCTTGATAATGTCTTACACATGCACTTTAGTATGAATGTAGAGATTGTATTATATTAAGTTGTATAGAAGTATAATAAATGAGTACATAAATAAAACTGAAGCTATAATCAAAACATTATGAGCTTTAAAAGCAGCAGCAGACATTGAAAAAAAAATGGCCCAGTAAGAACTTGCTGGTAGTAAAACAACTTAGATGAAAAGGCTGGTGTTGAAAAGATGTCAGTGTATGTGCCAGCAAGCCACCCTGGCTAGAGGTTCCAAAACTGGAATGGTAAAATTAATTATAATTAATTATTGTTGACTTATACCATTCTTTATCAAAGGAGTTTACCGGGCAGTCTTTTGGTAAGGGAAGATATTTGGTGTGGTTTTAGACTATTTGCTTGATTCCAGGTCCTTTTTTTTCTTTCACAACTGTTTCCTAATCATTTTCTTGGCCAGTACCATTTCACCCAGTGTACCCTTCAACCATTATAATAGTTACATTGGCTTTGTCTTCCTTCCTTGATGATTAACCTTATCCTGACCTTCTTTATTGGCCATCTATTTTATTGGCCTATCTTTCAAATGTCTTAAGTAATTTGAACCTGATCCTGTAAGCATTTGTCTAACAGAAATTAATACATGTTAAATCTTGGTGAATCATGGATGAATTGATAGAAATCACGATTGATAGAAAAAAAAATGAAAGACTAAAGAATGCATACTGGGAAATCAGTCCCACTGAGCAAACTGGCATATTCTTTCAATTAAACATACTTGTGAATAAGCTTTAAGGTGCTTGTGTGTGTGAACAGCGTAATGGAATAACAACACATTGCAATGGGATATCTAGTCTTTCATTGACTCAGAATTTTTCCTAATGATACCTGCAACACCTTGAGATCCATGTTTAGTGCATTGCTTCTTATGATGCCCTTGAATGTACAGGAATAGTAGTAAAAGACATGAGCAGTGTCTTTGAAAGAATGTTTAAATGGAAACCTGATGACATTATTGTATATTAACCTGCTTTGGGTAGACCTATTTACCTATCTCAGGAAATCTCCCCAGAAACAGTAGGATCATTGGGCTGAATCCAAAGTTTCCCCTGATTTGTTTCTAATGAAGGAAACTTATCACAAAAGAATACCTTCTGTCCAAAGAAGCTCTTTTCATTGGAGGAAGGCAACTATTTATTCCTATAATACATGAATAGTAAAATAAGCAACTTCCTTTCATTTTGAGACCCCTTGGGTATAGAAGGGGAATAAGTGTTTTAATTAAATAATCAACCCAAAGATCATTCATAAAGACCTTCCACCACATTCTAGGGAAAATGCCCTCTAATCAACCTGAGATTAGGGCCCCTACTTCATATGCTTCGTCAATACGGTTGAGAAAGTGCAAAAACAGAGCTTAAAAATGTCCATTACTGCCATTCACAAAGGTTTCTCAAGCTAAAAAAAGCCTAATATGTGCCCAAATACTAATCTTAACTGTATTGATTCAGAAGTCCCATTTATTTTCATGGGTGGGGAAATCAACCTTGATATAACCAGGCAGCAGAGACTGGCAATATGACTTTATATTAATGCCACATGCCAAGAACATTGTGTCACTGAAGAAGAGCCAGATGGAACAAAATGTTTCTCCATTTGGAATAAGGTGTAGAAATGAAGAAACCACAATCAATCCAAATCTCAGAGGCATTAGTAAAACAGGAAAAAAATAACACTTAAGCCAAGGAATGTACTGCATAAACATACGGTTAATAATTCATTTAATGCATTATAGTGTAAGATTTTTGTATTCCACTCTTGCATTGTTAGGCATATATAGCATATTAAATGTGTATAGCTATAGCAGATCAACTATGCTTTTTTAATTTGTACTTTCCTCATCATCTGTTCATGCCTATAAAATGTACAGTCTTTTAATACCTCCCTCTGTGATGCTTATTATCAACCACTGAACAGTGGGAGGAGTATACTTTGAATAAAGAAACTAAGAAAACAGGCATGGTGGATTTCAGAAGTCATTTGACATATCAGCATATGCCAGCAGATGATAAATCATTTCTAAGTGACTAATTTGTCTACCAAACAGATAACTTCTTTAACTAATGTGAGTTCCTTTGGTTTGATTTTGTATTTTTGCAGTCAAGTTATGGGTGGGATTTAGGTGGAACTGGAATTATGAAGTGCCCTGGACTTGAAGGTTACCATGCTACCAATACTTCATCATACTTTAAAGAAAAAATTCAAAGAATATTAGATAGCTGTGTGAATAAGCAGGCACCCTGAATTTGCTCATCAACAAACTCAGCAGGCACAGCAATCACTGCGTTAACATTTTTCCTTGTACAGGGAGGTATATTACATTTCTATTTAAAATATTGCACTTGTGACAAAGTCAGTAATGATGTATATAAATTGTGTAAATTTTGTCTAAATAAATGTGCTTTTTTTAATCTACTTTTTTGAATGCATGTTTCCTTTTCTCCTTGTTTGGAATTTGCAAGTGGACACCCTAATTGTAGGCAGATAATCAGTGAAAGTATAAATGAATAAAGACATAAAAATTCAAGAAGAAGCCTTAACGATCATCCTTATCTCACAGGAGCATGACCATGTTCAGGACTAGTAGGTAGGAAGCTGGTCTCATATTGCTTTGTGCATTGCCCTGGTGACAGCAGCATGTAACATAAGAACTAAGGATTTCTCTCTGTTGAGACTGCCACAGCAGAATCTTTCTAAATAAAGATCGCCTCAGATAGGGAAAGAAACTAGTCCTCCTTTTTCCCCCAGAAAGGTGATAGAAGAAAAAAATGAATAATCATGCTAGAGTATATTTTGGAGGGTTACATGTGCTAGTATTACATTTTAAATGCTGACTAATGTAAACTTCTTGTAGATTAAAATACTAGAAGCCCTTTCAGCACTGCCCAAGTGGCAAAAATTAATGGCAATGCACAACTAAAACTGGGAGTATCAAGGAGGCAAAAAAGTTTTTCAATAAATTGTTCATTTAGGCCTGCAGTACTGCGTGGGCAAAATTGGACTGCAATCATAGCATTTTTTTAAAAAAATGAAAACATTGGAAAGAAAAAGAAAATTGTTGGAAAAGTGGAATGGAAATTACAGCCTTTGATGTGTTTTTGAAGAACCTTTTATGAGGCATCACCATGAGTGGGCAGCAAAAACTTTTCACTTTCCTCTTTAAAGTACATGTGAGAGCTTGGAGACCATGAGGGAGAAATAAATCTTTAAGTGCAGATTTTAGAAGCTTGTCCATACTGATCTTTACTAGCTTTTAGAAACCATATATAATTGCCTGCAGTGTAAAATGAATTTGGTACAAAGGAACATAGGCTTTTTCATTGTGTCACTGGCCTATGTGCTACCTACATTCTACTTCATAGCTCCAGTATCTACACATTGCCTTATGGATGCAATGCAAGGTATACTTTGTCCTATAAGACTCTAAGCTTCTTAGGCCCTACAAACCTTATGTCCCATTAAAATACCTATAATTAATAATACCACTACTGGCAGAAAGTAGCAATGACTTTAAATAACTCTTGATATAAGAAGATGAAAGAAGAATAGAAGAAGAAAGTAAAAAAGCAGAACTGCAGCTGAATATTTTAAAAATCATGTCCACAAAAGAATGATAGAACTTTACTGTTAATAATGAAGAAATTGAAATAGTGAAAGATATCACACACCTCTGCTCAAGTCATCAATTCAAAGGGAGACTGCAGCTAAGAAATTCAAAGACAACTAAGATTTAGAAGGGCAGAAATGAAGGAACTAGAACAGATCATCAGGAGTTAAGACATTTTATTGAAGAGCAAGGTCAAGATTGTCCAAATGATTGTATTCCCAAACACAGTGTATGAGTATGAAAGCTGGAAAGCGAAGAAAGCTGATAGGAAGAAATTTTATGCATTCAAACATGGTGCTGGAGAAGACTTTTGCTAATACCCTGGATTGGCCAAAGGACAAGCAAGGGGGTCTGAGATTAAATCAAGCCCATGCTTTCCATAGAAGCAAAAATGACAAAATGGAGGCTGTTATACTTCAGACACGTCATGAGAAGTCAAGACTCACTGGAGAAGACAATTGTTTTAGGGAAAATCAAAGGCAGAAGAGGAAAGGGAAGAACAAATATGAGATCAGTTGAATCCATAAAGGAAGCCACAGCCTTGAACTTGGAAGAGCTAGATGGAGCTGCCATGGACAGGACATTCTGGGGGACTTTCCTTCATAGGATCACCATAGGTCAGAGACAACATGACAACATGTAACAACTAGCAACAACAATACCATCCATAGGCAAAGGCAAATAGATTCAGTGGCTGTCCCAGAATTAGCAATGCATTTTTAGATCTCTCTATTGCAGGGGTGGGCAGCATATGGCTTACACTACCCTTTGGTTTAGCGTCTGGCACACTTTCAATATTCACAGCAGACAAGAAGGCTGTTTGCTACCAAAATTCACTTGGAAACTGCTATGGTAAACAGGCCAGCTGTAACTTTTGAGACAACTCTCTTCAGGACGTGTTTGGTGGCAACAGAAATAATGTCTTCTCTCTCTGGCTGTGAAGTCCCTGCCAAAGGAAGTTACGTTTCCCCTTTTCTGCTGTTCTGCTGGCTGGCACCAATCACTTTTTACAAGGGGACCTTCCAAGTGAATGTGCTGGGCTGGGCTGTTTTTCCTTTGTTGCCATTGTGTTATTAAATGCTTAATAGTTATAAAAGTGTTTAACGTATTTGTTTTAGTATTTTATCAAATCTACTTAGAGACTGTAAGCCTCCTTAAGTGCCAATTTTGGCAGAAAGGTGGAGTAGAATTCAAATAAATAAAACAAGCTAAACTTGTTTACCTCCGTAGTGGCTTACTGCAAAATTTAGAGGCAAATTACCATTTTTTTTCACCACAATTGAATTCAGTGCTATGGTGGCAGCTGTACTGTGTGGCTGGTGGAGGTCAAACATGACATTGCCTGCCCCTGTTGGGGCAGACTCCAAAGGCTAGACTTTGGAGGTAGGGCAGTTGGGTTTTCATATTGGCTTTTAAATGTCATTAGGTTGGATCGAGACCTATAGTAAATGAGATGGTGACTTCCCAGTGCTTCCCTGCTGTCCAGGTCCCAACTTCCAATTGCTATTGTGAGGGTCTCTCAGCCCTCCAGAGACAAATTTCAAAGGGGTTGCAAGAAGAGAGAAATTTCCCCATGTTCTATTTCTCTCTGCACAGGGTCATTAAGTTCTGTAAAGTTCTGATCCAGTCCAGTGTCTAAAACTTTTCCATGGATAGCTTCTTTGAGACTGGGCCAGCAAAAGGTCTATAAGAATAACACAAACTTCAGGATCTCAAACCCACTGCACAACAACCCTCCTCCCATCAACAAACTACCATATCTCTGGCAACAAATATCACTCATCTGTTGCCATGCACTTACCCTGACAGGCTTATTCGGATGGAAAACAACAATTACATGTGGATTTTGATTTTGTTTCCACTGTCCATAAAAACAAGGACAATTCCAAACTTTGCTCATGCTCTCACCTCAAATGAATTTGGAATAAACAGTAATTGCATTAATCTGAAACAGGTAGGTAGGAATCAAAAGAGGTTATTCTGAGTTATATTCTGTCATTACTGTAGTCTGTAAGAAAAAGAAAACAACAACACCCCTGCTCTGTAGTCAATAAATAAGGTTTAAGGCTATGCAATAATAATGGTCAGAGGCTTACTCAGTTGGTATTAAAATATCCACAATTCTGTTGTAACAGATTAATATATAGATACATTATTCAGTGTTCTTTTATTAGTCTATAATTAATGCATTCAACATTCACAAGGCTAGCTGACCCATTTTGCAAAACTAGAATAATTCTATTTCAAAATTGTTCAAACTTTATTGCACACAAAGAAGACTTGTAGAAGGAAGGATTCTGCATCCTTTAAAAGGAGCATAATACTAGTTACGGGAGAAGGATGTTATTTTGCTTTCAGTAAACAACAGCTGGAATCTTCTGAGAATGTTCTTTAAATCAGATTTAGGCTGCCCGAAGCAAAATCTGTTTATTTTCTTATTTTATTTGACTTGACGGGGTTCTGTTTTTATTAACATTTTCTGTTTGACCTTTTAAATTAGAGAATCTTTCACACACAGTAAACATAAAATGGTCCACAGAAAGTTGCTATATAAAAAGTTCATAATCCAATTATGTAGTTAATTGTAACACTATGGTAAATGGGGCTGCACGTGAACATTTTGATGGAGAGAAACACCTTTGAAATGTAGCAGGTAAGAATTTTTCTTTTAATTCCCTCCAATGCAATCTACCTAATTTCCTCTGACAGTGAACTTAGGTGGTCACATGCTTAGCAGTTTGGAAGAAAAACAGGGCCATCCTAAAATAAGGTAGTCATTTTACAAAGGAAGGAGATACACAAGCACATAGTACATGAATTTCTGATTCAAATTAGAGATGGGGAAAAAAAGAACTGTAATCAGGAGATCTGAAGTTCCCCACCAAGAGTTAGCACCTAGATAGCAATTACAGAGAAACACACAGGTGGCGTGGTCACAGGCTTCCCCACTGCAGTGGGACAAATTGTAATTCTTTTTAATTTAGAGTAAACCTGAGTTGCTTGTAGCTATATGAAATGGCACATCTTATTCAGATGTGTGCCCTTTGTTATATTTTTGTTAATGCATTTCTTCCATTTTGTTGATGTAAAAGTGACCATCCTAATTGCTAGGAAATGTGCTTTTAAGGCCTCTGTTGGCTGTGCTTATCAATGTACAATCCTGTATATGTTTATTTAGATTTAAAACCCACCAGTCAATGTGTTTAAGATTATGGCTTTTAACACATTTGGCCACTGTATGTTAAGCAGATATTGTTAAAGTCTGGATCTAAAAGTAAAGGGATGGTTTAAAAAATCATCAAAGACGTTCTGTTGCCTTACCATTGATATCATGTCTCAGCATTGCCATTTTTGATCTGGGTATCATGTCTGCTCATATTAGAATCAAGCAACCGTTGCTTTGTTGATAGCTGTTTCCATGTGGTAATCCTACAGGTAGGCATTTCAAAGAAATTGCAACAGAATCAAATGAGCTTGGCTTTTTTTAAATATGATCTCAGATTCTGCAATCGTCTGGCTTTTCTTGAGTTGCATAGATTTCAAAGACCTGCAGACCTTTTTTTAACTTCCCATAATTTTACATAAATTTAGATGAGCAAAATACAAAAAGTTAAAAACCTTCAACTAAAAATCAGTGCTTACCTTCATAGACTAAAGTGTGAAAATGTGCATTTGGGATATTTCTGCGTTTTTGGAAGTATGAAGTTGTGCAAATGCATGTACATGTTGGAAAAACATTTCAATCGTTGAAAAGTGGGAAATCTTCAGAAATTAGGAAACCACCAAACAACTGATGGGCAGGGAAGAGGATGAGGCCAGATTAATGGAGCATAGGTATCCAGAGGATCCTGGAAGGCCAGATCAGTTAGATGGTTCTTGGATATCAGGAAAGTGCCTTCCATGCTTTTGCAAAGGCACACAAAGTATCCTCCCTGTTGTGGCTATATGATCAACAAAATCTGGGTTTTAGTTCCAACTAATTGATTCCTTCTTTCTTTCATGCTATTCATAAGTTAGCGATGTAAACCAAAGCTTTCCCTTACAATTTCTTCCAAGTAATCACTTTACATTCTAGCCATTCAGTATAATGTGGAAGGATTTCAAAAGATAGTCTATAAAGGGATATTTCTCACATTTTCAGTATTCCTTCAGGAAATCATTTTCATATAAATGAAATTTGTAGATCGAGATGTCATAAAGCAAACCAGCAATTTCCACAGTGTGTTTCATTACAATGAATGCTCCCAAAGGCCACCAATATGCAGGAAAGCTGGCAGTGGCCCAGTCCTCTGCCCCTCAAAATAAATAATAATGGAGTATGTATTCTTTTTAATAAACACTAGGTAGCATTACAGTAATAGGAATCATTATATCATGCTTCCAAATGTATTTTACTAGTTTCCAGCTTTCTCCTTGCTTACTAGAGCAAAGCGCTGGAGATTTTTAATAGATTTGCAAATTGATTGGTTCATCTGGGATGAAAGAACTGCAGAAATATTGTCTCTAAAATGTTCTTGCTATTTCCTATTCCTTCCCCAAAAGGGAAAAGTATATGTGTGGGAGGTGAAGGGGGAGATAACATTCCAATCCTATGCTCACTTACCTAGGAATAAGTCCCACTGAACTCAGTGAGACTTGCTTCTGTCATGCCATGTACAGGAGTGTCAGTGTCTGGCCATCAAGCTGCAGCAGAGGCAGAGAAGGAAAGAAGCCTTTCCAGAAAAGGCAGCTTAACCACTGCCTGTCGGTCTGCAGTAACCATTCCAGCAGGTTGTAGAAGAGGGAGAGACTGGAAGCAGGGCCTGGGTGGACTTGTTTTCCCTTTCCGGTCTATCCCCCTTTTCCCTTTTTGTAATCACACTCACTTTCATGCCTGTGTGAGCTGCTCTGGGATCCTTTCTAAATCTGAAGTAGGGCATAAATGCTTTAAATATACAAATATTTAATGATACATATACAAAAATGAAAATATGGCTACATTTATGTCCACCAGTTGTGCTGATACATCAAGCAAGGGGTGGGTCGCGTTTGGCCCACCAGAATAATCCAGATCACAGGTGTTCCCAGTCCAGACTGCAAACCTCTCTGAGTTGGCCATGCCATGTTCTTCCTTGCCTTGTGTTAGTGCAGAATGTCCTGCCACTGGAGGAGGAGGCCATCTGCTTCCACCGCTGCTTTTGCCACCACGTCATTAGAGATTAGACAGGCAGCCTCTCTGGAGATCCACCTAGGCACAACTGCTGTGTTTTGAGAGGTCCTTCCTCTCTGTGCAGTCACAGCCTGCTCCCAGTTTGCAGAGGAACCCAACAAAGCGCAAGCCTGGGTGACTCTGCAGAGAGCCCACCTGATCTCTTTGGTAGGGGATTCTTCCAGAGTGAGAGACTGAATGGGTTGTAAGGCCCAATTTTAAGACCTCTTGCTTAGGATGTTCTCCCAGATTCTCTCATCTTTGCAGTTCCAAAGGCAGTAAACAAACCTAAAAACAATAACAAATGACATAAGTACTGGAAAAAGGAAAAGATGCATCACAAAACCTTGGAGACCTGAATAAAAGTACTTTTAGTGGTCTAACTGTACTTTTAGCCACATGTGTAAATCTGGGTTTTCCTTGGAAAGGTCAGTGCTTTTTTTGTAAAAAAAAAAAAAAAAAGTGCCGGAACTCACCTCTTGGGGTCAGTCACTCTACACACACATAAACATAATGGTCGCTGCCGGCAGTAAGCTCTGAGCGCGCGACCACACGACCAATCCCAAGCTGAGCAGTGTTCCAAGCCGAACAGTGCCCTCCCGAGCAGCGCCGACACACACGCAGCCCACAGGCACTATTTTACTGCTTTTTGCTGCCGATCTGCTATGCCCAACAGGGTGATTCACAATCACATGGAAAAATCCATCAAAAAATGGTGCCGGAACGCTGTTCCGGTGCGTTCTATGACAAAAAAAGCCCTGGGAAAGGTATTCCATAAACGAACTACCAACCTGAAAACATTCCTTAATTCTGTGAGATGATAATCTCACCTTCTTCAGCATTAAAACTCAGAACTAGGCCTTACCACTACATTCTCTAGGGAATTCATATTTTTAAATGAGTAAATATTTATATTTAATATGCAATGAAATATAAAGATGCATTATTCATAACAAAAATGGATAAACATGTAATACGATTTTTAAGTATAAATTAGTACATGTCTGTGCAGAGATTCTTCTATGAGTATTGTTTTATTGGAAAAGGGTAGGTGCAAAAGTTAAGTGTATGAGATGGTAGCACTTATATATTGATATAGGGCAAAACTTTTTCTAACCTTCCTATTATTTTGCTTCATTTCAGTTGTTTAGTTGCTCATATCCAGAAAGAGAAAGCACATTTTTCCAGTTCTTTGTCATCCAAATGAGACCTGATTTAATAGACTGCAATAGATTTCATTGTGTCTTTTATATTAATTCTCTAATTCGTCATCTCTTGGTGCATGAGTAACAAAAGCTATTAAACTCTGTAACAATGTAACTTATAAAGTATTACTTGAAATCTGAATAGAGCTCATTTATCTATTTTAAATAGGTATCACTTTTTTAAAAAACAACAGAAAATGTTTTAGGTTTTATAACTTGACCCTATCTTAAATGTGGGAAAAGAAATCACAATACACACACAAAATGCAAACAAGATTGTTGTATTAAGTTGTATCACATTACTCTAAATTTGTCTCTGTCAAAACACAGACAGCAAATTAGAATGATAATGAAATCCCTTAACTTGCAAATTGTTTTGTCAAAGCACTGACAACTACTTTATTAGAAGTCTGCAAAATCACAAAGTCAAGCAAGTTACCACATGATTTGTAAAGAGTTAATAGATTACCTTTAAATCTCTTTTCTTTGAATGAGGTAATGCTTTTCATTCAGTGGTATGTAATTTCTCTGAGGTATGTATGAAAATAAATTTCTAATGAAACAAGCTAGACCAGGGATAGGAAACTTGAGGGTGCAGGGACAGTCCCGCCTCTGAACCGGTCACTTGTGAAGGGCTTTTAGTATTAGCCTGAAAATAAGATGAACGAAGACCAAGGGAAAGTCACCCAGCCCAGTGTATACCTGTCATATTATAGTGTACAAGTGATGCGGGGAGAGAAATTACTCAATGTGAGACATGTTCTCATTTTTACAATTTATGTCTTAAGTTACATCAGCCAATTTGGGTGCTCTGGTTACTGAATTATATACTTTTCCTAATTTCCCTCACCATTTGAACATCAGAATGTTCCAAGCCAAACTTACTGAACTCCACCACTCCTGCTATACTAGCTTCACCTTCTCTAAACCCCTAATTCAACTGGAATTCTGAACAGAAACACTCATTGCTGCAAGCTTTTCTTTGTATGCCCAACTTTATGTCATACTCATTAACCTGTGAACCAACTAATGGGCTACATTCCTATATATGTTTCCCTGGGACTGAGTCTCACTGAAGTCATTAGGTCGTACATCAGAATAGATATGCACCGGATATTGCCAGTACAGTTTTTCAGTGTGGAAGAAGTCCAATATAATGTTACTTTAATGCAAATTGTTCTAGATACTGACAAAAAAGAGATATGCGATAAAATTATCTATAGAATATAATGAGACAGTTATCGAAACTGGAGCCCTGTAAGAACAACTTTTACCACAATATTGTATTTCCATTTTATTTATTTAGTATGCCCAAGAAAACCCAATATACAACAGAACAAGACACAATAATAAATACAAATCAAAGTATAATGTCACACCTGTCATTGGCCTGGGTACCAGATTACAAACACAGAAAATGGTGTACAGTACTCTGTCCAAAATTATCCTTCCAGCATCAAATTGTTAATTGGCTCCTTATTTTCATTGTCACTGATAAGAGTTTGTCCATGGTAACAACATTCACAGAATATTGTCTGTCAGCAAGTATTTAACATAAATTTAAGCTGACCTTTTTCGGTGTGGCCAGTTAAGGGGCAATCAGTTGCTAATGCACTCTAACATAATTACAGAACAGAAGAATATATTTCATAGATTTCACCTCGTGGTTATCACAAGCAGACTCTCAAAAGAACAGAGGGACTTCAACATATGTTGCCCAAAGCATTTTAATGCTCTCACTGCCCGTAAGAGTTTGGCTAACAAAAGCTTTCTGGGAAGTGAAGGATCTATTTGTAGACCAAAAGATGGAAAATTAACACACAACCCCTAGGAACTGGAAATTTTAAACTTACTAGGTAATGTAATCAACCATGAGCCTGAATAAATTTCCTCTTGAATACTATGATTGTTGCTTTCCCATAATTGAGCTTTAGGCAATTATTTTTTCAGTAAGAAGAAAACTTGGTCAACAAATATCTAAGTCCTGAATGAGAACAGGAAAAATTACTGCACAGTGTCCTGTCTAAATATTTCACACTGAATTTAGTTCAGTCTTGTAGTATTTGCAGCTGAAAGCTACATGAGCAAGAAAGTCTTCCAGACATAGACACACTATGCTGAGTGGTACTGAAATGTCAAATACAAGTCAATATTTGTTCTTCTAATCTGGACAACAGAAACCAAATCTGCTGCCAGCAGACTAAAATGTTGCTTCAAAGTGTTCCATTTAATCAGGCTCAGAAGGTCTGATTAAAGTCCTAATTGTAATGCCAGTCCTATATTTGCTATGTTTGTTCAAGATGAAGAATGGCTTCATACCATAGAATGGGACATGGAGCTAGTATGGTACAATGGTTAGAGTGTTGAACTAGAGCAGTTTAAAATCTTGACTCAGCTATGAAGGTCAAGGCTGTATGTGCATTACTTTAAATATGTATCTACCAGCTTTCTTGTTTTCATTTTTGCTTTAGAGTAGGTGCAGAAGTACAGGGATACAATCTCCAAAATGACAGAATGATCTCAGTTCGAAACCAAGGCAAACTATTCCACATCACAGTAGTCCAAGTCTATGCCCCAACCACTGGTGCTGAAGAGGCTGAAGTTGACTGGTTCTATGAAGGCCTGCAACACCTTCTAGAATTAATACCAAAATATGATCTCCTTATCATCATAGGGGATTGAAATACTAAAGTAGGAAGCCAAAAGATAACTGTAATAACAGGTGAGTTTGGCCTTGGAGTACAAAATGAAGCAGGACTCAAGCTGGTAGAATTTTGTCAAGAGAATATAATGGTCATAGCAAAAACTCTTTTCCAACAACCCAAGAGACGACTCTACAGATGGACATCACCAGACGGTCAACACAGAAATCAGATTGACTATGTGCTCTGCAGCCAAAGATGGAAAAGCTCTATACAGTCAGTAAAAACTAGACTAGGAGCCGACTGTGGCTCAGATCATTGGCTTCTGGTTGCAAAACTTAGGCTTAAATTGAAGAAAGTAGGGAAAAGCACTAGGCCACTCAGGTATGACCTAAATCATATCCCTGATGAATATACAGTAGAGGTGACAAATAGATTTAAGGAATTAGAACTGATAGACAGAGTGCCTGAAGAACTATGGACAGAGGTCACAACATTGTACAAGAGGTGGCAACTAAAACCATCCCAAAGAAAAAGAAATGCAAGAAAGCAAAATGGCTGGCTGAGAAAGCTTTACAAATAGCGGAGGAAAAAAGGGAAGGGAAAGGCAAGGGAGAAAGAGAAAGATACACCAACTGAATGCAGAATGCAGAAAGAGATAAGAATGCCTTCTTAAATGAACAGTGCAAAGAAATAGAAAAAAAAAAAAACAATAGAATAGGGAGGACCAGAGATCTCTTCAAGAAAATTGGAAATATGAAGGGAACATTTCATTCAAAGATGGGCATGATAAAGGACCAAAATGGTAGGGACCTAACAGAGGCAGAAGAGATTAAGAAGAGGTGGCAAGATTACCCAGAAGAATTATACAAGAAAGAGCTTAATATCCCTGATAACCATGATGGGGTGGTCACTGACCTCGAGCCAGACATCCTGGAATGTGAAGTCAAATGGGCCTTAGGAAGTCTGAGCAACAACAAAGCTAGTGGAGGCGACAGTATTCAGCTGAGCTATTCAAAATCCTAAAAGATGATGCAGTAAAAGTGCTACACTCAATATGCCAGCAAATTTGGATAACTCAACAGTGGCTACAGGATTGGAAAAGGTCACTTTACATTCCGATCCCAAAGACGAGCAATGCCACAGAATGTTCAAACTACCGCACCATTGCACTCATTTCACATGCTAGCAAAGTTATGCTCAAAATCCTACAAGCTAGGCTCCAGCAGTATGTGGACCAAGAACTACCAGAAGTACAGGCAGGATTTCGAAGAGGGAGAGGAACTAGAGATCGAATTGCCAACATACACTGGATCATGGAGAAAGCTAGGGAGTTCCAGAAAAACATCTACTTCTGCTTCATTGACTATGCTAAAGCCTTTGATTGTGTGGATAACAACAAATTCTGGCAAGTTCTTAAAGAGAAGGGAGTACCAGACCATCTTATTTGTCTCTTGAGAAACCTATATGTGGGTCAAGAAGCAACAGTGAGAACTGGACATAGAATCACTGATTGGTTCAAAATTGAGAAAGGAGTTCTGCTGTATACTGTTGGCCTGCCTATTTAACTTATATGCAAAGCACATCAAGAGAAAGGTGGGGCTAATGAATCACCAGTTGAAATTAAGATTGCCTGGAGAAATATCAACAACCTTAGATATGCAGATGATCCCACTGTAATGGCAGAAAGTGAAGAGGAACTAAAGAGCCTCTTGATGCGGGTGAAGGAGGAGAGTGCAAAAGTTGGCTTGAAACTCAACATTAAGAAAACAAAGATCATGGCATCCGGTCCTCTAAATTCCTGGCAAATAGATGGGGAAGAAATGGAGGTAGTGACAGATTTTATTTTCCTTGGCTCCAAGATCACCACAGATGGGAACTGCAGCCAAGAAATTAAAAGACGCTTGCTCCTTGGGAGGAAAGCTATGGCAAATCTAGACAGCACACTAAAAAGCAGAGACATCACCCTGCCAACAAAAGTGCGTATAGTCAAGGCTATGGTTTTCCCAGTTAATATGTATGGCTGTGAAAGCTGGAACATAAGGAAGGCTGAGCGCCAAAGAATTGAGGCCTTTGAATTGTGGTGCTGGAGGAGACTCCTGCGAGTTCCTTGGACAGCAATTTGATCAAACCGGTCAGTCCTAGAGGAGATCAACCCTGACTGCTCTTTGGAAGGCCAAATACTGAAGATGAAACTCAAATACTTTGGCCACCTAATGAGAAGGAAGGACTCCCTGGAGAAAATCCTAATGCTGGGAACAATTGACAGCCAGAGTAGAAGGGGACGGCAGAGGGTGAGGTGGCTGGGTGGAGTCACTGAAGCAGTTGGGGTGAGCTTTAAGTGGACTCCCAGGAGATGGTGGAGGAGAGGAAGGCCTGGAGGAATGTTGTCCGTGGGGTCGCAGTGGGTCGGACACAACTTCGCGACTAACCATAACAAGGTGCAGAGGTCCCAGTACAGATCTTTAAAGCCTGCCACTGACCATGCTGGGATGCTAATCCAAATCAGGGGGCTGTGCCTACTTTAGATTAAAAATGAAAAAGATAGAACTGCTAGACACACATGTCAAGTAATGTATCTTCATTACTTTCATTCTCCACTTTTAAAGAGCTATCCATGGTGCCTAATTATGTCCCCAGAAGAAGGGCTCAGCACCATTAATAGCTCCTTTAACATTCCGACTGAAACCTACAGTTGCTACATTAACAGATGAGCCACCAGACACTTCTGGTTATTATTGAGTTGGATTTGTGGGATGCAAATGTGACTGCCTTCCACAGGATGATTATGAGAAAATGGGTGTGCTCCTTGAGTGCTGAGAATGTGAATTCTCAGAAGTGAAGCAGTATTTTCACAGCAGAGATCTGGATCCTCCACAGGACATGAGCAAGAGTCACGTGTTTCTTGTGCTCAGCTAGGTTGTTAGAATGGTCCTGCTATTGGTAATCACCTTGCATGAGTTTCAGCCTACCATTGATACAGATACATCTCATGATTCTGCTACATTGTCTGAGCTCCAGAAGGGAATATCTGTGGTGGCATTACAATGGCAGAGAATAGGATCTGTTTCTTCTTTTCAACAATTCCTCCATTGCCAAATATTGCATTCAGTAATACAGTGCAAAACAAATATTTCAAAGCTTCTTTTGAATATTCTAGAATTCTGGAACAATTCATCCATGCCATGCCATGATTCATTCCATGTGTTATTCTGAAACATTTAGATCAACCATGACATTGTGGCATATGATGCCACTGTCTGACTAAACTCTAATGCCAAGCTGATAGACAGAAGGAAGGAGGGGCCATTGGGGTAGTCCTTCCAAAAGCAGCTCATTAATTAACTCTTTGAGTTGTAAAGAAATATGAAATGAGTGTGACAAATTGAGCCAGGTGCATGGGAAGTTATTATTTATTGCTTCTATTTTTAAATTAACAGCTGTGTTTAGTGAAGTGTTCAGCAGCTGAGTGCATCAAGAGAGATACCTTTTATAAAACTACAGTTAGAAGTGCCTTCATATGGCACCATCCCTAATTGCTCTTTCTAGAGGTAACCAGTATTGTAAGCATTTCTTGACTTTAATAGGATTTATGGCTGTTTAGTTTGTGGCACAGGTTGACTGCTACAGCCATCTGGTCAAGTTTCATACTCTGTGACATGATGCCTGCTCCTGGTTTTTCTGTGACTGTATGCTGCTTCCTACTAAGTTTCTGCACTGATGTATCTTCACTGCAATTCCAGGCTTTTTCTCTTTACTTCTAACCATACGCCATATCACAACTTCACTTATTTTCCTTCTCACAGTTGTTTCTCTCTCCTACTCTTGCTTTTTGCTGCTATTAAAATCTGAAACAATCCACACTTACAGTCAGGTGTATCTACTTCTCTTGATTTCTTTATCTCTCCTGGAAACACCTGTTCATTTTTTCCCCCAGTGCTTTCTGCTATCCTGTTAATAAGTTACTAGTCCTAGTACAGCTCTTTAAAGCCCACCGTAAAGCCCACCACCAGTAAAGAACATTAAATCCCACATAAACTCCTTTACAAAATACTTCTCTATTACTCTACCTTTGTCCTGCCCATCTGTGTGTCGAACAACATGACTAGTAAATCGGTACAGCCCTACTTAGACGGTACCACTTCAGGGAGCAGATAGAGGTACACTTGTCCAATATAAGGTGTCCTTTGGGCATTAACTGCACCCAAAAAAAGCATCCCCACTCATATGCATTGGCCACTTCTGCATCTAGCTGACCATGCTCCATGTGAGACCTAAAACTAACCTAACTTAGAACAGGTACTCTGAATTACAATATTGCTTCACTGCTATGTTGTATTCACTCTGAAGTTCAAAAGGAAAAAGAGGGTAAAACTTTCCATTCTTGCTAGATATTCCTATTAGCAAAGTGTATAATCTAAATTGCCATTTGTGAGTATGAGCCAAAGGGAAGGTGAGCAGTCATTTATTAACACTATCTTGTTTTCGTGGCATCAGAGTATAAACCCTTTGTCTAGGGTCACCTCTTGATCCTGTAAGCACCTATCGAATTGTTGCTTGTTCATGCAGGACTGCAAGTGTCATGTGTCCTTGGCTTATGATCTTGAGGAACATTAATAGGTGAGACTCTCTAATGCATGTGATCATTTATAAACAATAAGTATTCTTGGTTCAGTGCTTATTCTGCTGATCGATAACACCTCAGTATAGTAGATGAACTTTGTTTTTATTAAATCAGTGGGCACTGAAAAACTGATGGCTTATCTATCCTTGCAATTTTTTAAAAAATCATATAATAACCAACATGTATTTCAATAAGAATAAAGGAAAAATACAAATTAGCATGGAAATGCTACTTAACTCCACTAAAGTTGAATTATATAGATAACAAATTTTCTAGTCTATGTTGGAGATGTGGTCATGGAGTGGATACATATTTTCATATGTTGTGGGAATGTGGCTATATAGTTAATTTTTAAAGAGTGTAGTAAAATATTAAATTTAAATATTGAAGTATGTCCTGAGATTGCATTACTATCAATATTTGATAGAAAACGATGGAGATGGATTGTTGAAGAATTAATAACAAACTTAAGAACAGCTGTGAGATTCATTTTAGCAAAAAACCAGAAAATAAAATATGATTTTCAGTTGAATGATTGGCATAGAGAAGTTTGTAATATAGCAAGCTAATGATACATTAGTTTGTGATATTAAAGTGAAAAAGGTATATGAAAAAGAATAATTTTGACAAGATTGGGGTTCACTGATTATGTGATTTAAAAAGGCAAAGTATTTAAACCTGCACAGAGTCATTGCAATTTTGGAAGGGGAATGGAGCTTCTTGAAATAATTTTTGAAAGAGTTTTTTAATGGTTCTGCAGGTGGGTTGCACAGTGTTTATGTTTTATTTCAAATGTATGTTTATTATTTTAATTGTAAAATTCTCTTCTATCTCTATTTTACACTGTAAAATTAATAAAAATTAAAAATAATTATTATCAATTTCATTAAACAGAGAATCTTTAGAGCTCCTTTCACACAATCTGCAACCATTTATAGTGAACCCTTGGAGAGGAACAAGGATAGTGCCACTGTCCACATCTTTTTCCTCAAAAGTATTTATAGAATGTGATTGCATGGGGCCTACATCAGGGATTTTGAATCTCAGGCTTCTGTGCCACACCTGATCCACATGGAATACTAGTCCAGTCTTCTAGAGTTTCCCTGCTGCTCATGCTCTCTTTCTCCTGACTTCCAATCCTTGGGAAATTTCCCAGTTTTGCACAGGATTTCTGCCCTTTCTGACACTGAAATGTCTTTCCCAAGGCTTTCCTAGCAACAAGAAGTACTTTAAGATAAACTATCATAAAACGATAGGGTTGGAGAAAGATTTTTTTTGTTCCCATGATTTCACAATCCAATTTACAACACCCCTGGCAGATTTTCCATGATTTTCAACCGTATTGTCTTTCTGTAACGTAAGCCTGTTATTTTGTGTCCTGTAGCTTTGGATGACAGAGAACAAGTCATGGCCATCTTCTGTAAGACAATTCTTTAGATACTGGAAAAGTGCTGTTATATCCCCCATAAGTCTCCTCTTTTCAAGGCTCAAGCTGTACAGTAACTTCTTTGCTTGTGTGACAGTTCCTACTGTGCTGATCATAATTCTTTCCCTTCTCTGAACTTGTTTCTTTAAATCCTTCTACAAGTGTCATGTCCAGAACTGGACACCAAGATGAGGTCTGACCCACACAGCATGAAGTGGAACTGTTACTTTCCATGATTTAGAAACTATACTTCAGTTGATACAACCTAGATTTGCATTTGCCTTTTTTATTTTTCATATTCAGTATGTGATCAGATACAGCTCCAAAATCCTTTCCGTTTCAACTTTTACTAAGCCAGGTCTTATAGTTGTGCTTTTGATTTACTCCCCCACTCCCATGTAGACATGGTTGCACTTGTCTCTTCCCAATTGTTTTCTGTTTTTTCTGCCCAATCTTCTAGCCTAGTAAGATTATTTTGAATGATGTTGCTGTCTTCCAATGTGGTAGTTATCCCACTCAATTTTCTGTCATCTGCAAATTTATAAGTGTTTCCCCAATCTCGTCTCCTGAGTCATTAATAAAAATGTTAAAAAGTGCAGAGCCAAGGACTTGGACCTGCAGCACTCCATGCAGTGTCTCCCTCCAGATTGATAAAGAACCATTGGAAAGCACTCTTTGAGGATGGTTTAATCTAATCTAATTTTAATTTAATTAAACATTTTATGGCATCCTTTGCAACAAGTCTCAGGATGGCTTACAAAAGATAAGCTGGTTCTGCAGCTTTCTTGTGGAACCGCCTAGTAGTAATGTCATCTAACTCAGGAGATCAGGGTGTACTGCGTCAAATGCCTTGCTGACAATACATCCACAGAATTTCCATGATCTACTAAGGAAGATACCTGATTGAAAAATGAAAAAGATTAGTCTGGCAGGCCTCATTCTTGACAACTCCATGCTGATGTTTAGTGATCACTGCATCAGCATCAATCAGAATAGGATGTGCAATACAGGAAGACTAATTTTATTCATATCGAGCTCAACAGATTTCAGATACGTTTCCAAAAGCCAAAAGCAGGCAGAGTTGGGAAACTGGGACTTGTGTACTTCCAATGCAATTTGTGCAAATTGTATAAATATATGTAAACTGGTACATCTGCACAAATTTTGCTAAGAGCTCTTTATTGCTAAGGCAGCTTCTGAAAAAAAGAGCCTCTTTTTTTCCCCCAGAGCTCCCAGGTGGTATTCATGAAGGCCCTAGAAACTGCAGCAGAGTCAGGAACCAATCCTGAAACTATCAGGGTTGTTATTCTGGCAGTTGACCAGCAGAAGGAACTCTGAATCTGCCCAGATCCTGACATGTTTTTTAAAAGTCTGCATTTTTAAGTCTGTGTGATGGTTCAACTTGCTTCAGATTGAGGGAGCACCAGTACCAGGTTGACAGAATGGACCAGGCTAAGAAAACTCAATGGATTTTCACCCCTCTATTTGATTGCTTTCACAGATAGCTTTATAATCTGCTCCAGAATCTTCCCAAGATACCAATGTCAGATTGACAACTGTAATTCCCTAGATCTTCCCTTTTTCCCTTTCTGAAGATAAGGGCAACATTTGAATTCCTCCAGTCCAGTGGTACTTCACATAGTACCATAGGGTACTTCAAAATAAGAGCTGAGAAAATAAATTGAACACATGTTCAACTGTCATTTTGCCATCTTCACTGCACAACTGGTTTGACATTACTTTTGCACTTCCTTTCCTTTTAACATACCTGAAGAAGCCCTTTTTGTTGTTCTTAATAGGTCTTACTGACTGCAGTGCTTTGAATATTTAGGCCCCATCCTTCTTGCACTTGGCTCCACCAACTGCTACTGGAATGCAGCCTTGAAGAGCTTCTCTGAATTTGAATTTAGCTCTTCAACTGAAGGAAATCCAGTACTTTTGAACTCTATGCATCCCAATTGAACATGAACATGAAATCTGGAAAAGACAAGATGCTAATGTCCTGTGTGTATGTGTATAACTTGCATGCATGTAGGATCCATGTGCATAGATCCAATGGATATGCAGGGTTTAGGGACAAAAATGGCCTTCGTCAGGTTTCAGGGACTGTTGTGGGATGGACCACTGCATGGGACTGGATATTCAGACTGACGTAGATGGCTATATGTTGGTGTTCATGACTGTCTTTCAATGTGGCAGTTCTCTTAGTTGTACAGGTGGCATAGCTGGTGAGGGATTCTTCTGTCATGTTTTTGACCAGCGTAAGGAATTCATGTCACAATGCATCCATTTGCTTGAGCTGGTTGCCAGTGTGTTTCTAGGTTCAATGTATAAAATCCTGGTTTGGAATCTGGAAACCATAAAGACTACCTTCTTCTGTGTGTTCCTCTGTATGCTCCAATCAATGGCTCCAATCCTTGGCCACTGATGGCAAGTCAGGTGTTTAGTCAACAGAGCCTTTTCAGTCATGGCAGTCACTCTGTAGAATACCCTTGTAAGCAGGCACCTGAAGATGCTATGGATTCTATCTAAAACATGAATGTAATTTTGTTTTGTAACAAAATAAGTCTTAGTTTTTTTATTCTCACTTGTACTGGATTTATATTGTTCTTATGTTCTTAATTTATATGTTTGGTTTTTATTTGCTTGCATGTTTCATTGTTTGTCTTGTTAATCAGCTGCTTTGAGTCCATTTGGTGGAAAGAAGAGGGATGTAAGCTACTTAAATAAGCAAATTTCATTTCTGAAAAACCTGCTATCCTCCTTTCTAGAACACACATAAGTCAACTTGCTATCCAAAAGGACCATAGGGGATTGCTCTATACCACTAACTGTCTATTGTTCCCAAGGTTTCACACAGGAGTTCTGGAGATGCCAGGGGTCATATTTGAAACAATTAATGCAAAAAATATGCACTCTACCACTAAGCTACAGCTCTTCCTCAGCAGGTATCAGGGAGCAATTGGAAGGTTAAGTGGAGAAAACAGAAGGCTGAAGGATGTGAGAACGAGAGTAGAGGCTGAAGTAGAATGGCTTTCCCCTACCATGTGTGCCAGCTACTTGCTGGAAAGTATTTGTGCAATAACACAAATATACTAGGTATATCCTGCTGTGAGCATGAAACTGGCAAGTGTGTCTTGTGGCTGTAGTTAGGAAGCCACAAAGATCCCTTGGAATGTTTTAGGGTCCTGTAGTGGCTTGTTAACCATGACTACAAGCCTAAAACCTTGCTGAGTTCACACAATATGGCAAACTACACTAGTAAAAGTAAAAATAAAAATTCTCCAGCATGTGCATCAGGGGGAATAAGCTACTGTGATTGTACTGTGAACACACTCTATATGTCTTTTATTGGTTAAACAACATCAGAGCGAATTAAATCAAAACTATGTGGGGGAGAAAGTCCATGTGCTATTGCAGTGCGAATTATAGGTACAAGTAGGATGCAAAAAACAGACAAACTGCTGCAGTTTTTCTGGACTTCTGCTTGCTCTACCTTTACTTCCAAGTTCAAGATTTATGTGCAGACACCATTTTGGACTACTTAACTGTGATCACAGAGGTGTGAATGAAATGTTAAATGAAGTGTCAAATTAAAGTACAGAGCATGTAAAAGTACCAGAAAAATAGTTTTCCTCCCAGTTGACCTGTAATAATAGTAATACTAAAAAAGAACAAAGCAAATTTGAAGCTGTCTTACATAGATTATGATAAATAAGTAAATCCCATGTAGATCCCATGTTCAATATAAATGGGATATTGATTTCATAAGTGTTTAAAGCAATTAAAGTCCAGGGGGAAATGTATCTCAAATATAATGCATATATTTCCAAATATATTTATAGTAAACTATGCATTTTTTTACATTTTTAAAGCCAAAAACTGCATCACAAATCTGGAAAAGTATGAAATCCAAAGGATATTTACCTTCCAGTTGACATATTAGTCTGAATTACAAAGATCAGATTCCTCAACCATGGCTAGTCACCACCTAGTAACCCCAGAGGGAGTCTGGATCCTAGCAGAAACCAAGACTGTGAAGCAGATTTTTAAAGGGGATTACTATCATTTCTGAAGCCCAAGTGAACACTTATCACTGGCCTAGCAGTTCTGCTTACTAAGAGCAAAAGTGTCTTATCTGAACTAAGCTTCAGATTATTGGCTTGTGTCTAGTCCCCAACCTATTTCAGACTACAATTGAGAACCTCTCTTGATTTATCTATTTTAAATTTTAAATCTATATAAATCTTTGTGTACATACTGGATTTGGGGTATGTACACATTATTCAAAACTAACAAGACCAATAGTCACATATTGAAAGGCAAATTGGTAAAGAATAATTCTTTAAGTAGCAAACCAAACCACAATCAATTCATTTTAAAAATAATAAAAAATAGAATTCAAATGTTGCCTAGGTAAAAATAACTGTTTTGTAGTGGCTATGAAAGGAAAACAAAATTTGTCCTGATGGGATTTTCTTCAGAACCTGGCATTCTGGAATCAAGGCTCCTGCACAAGGAAGGCCTTCCTTTGCAGGTGTAAACTCTGTATCTCCCATTGACAGCATTTAGACAAAGGTCTTCTTTGAAGATTTTAATATGAGGAGGTTAGCTGAATTAGAAAGGATACATGTTAGAAACAGGTGTATTGTGGCAGGAAATAATACATTGCATAGCCAATGGTTTGGGAGGAGAGCTAGTGTGGTGTACCGGGGAAAAGCATGGGACTAGGACTCAGGCAATCTGGGTTCTAGTCTCTACTCAGCCATAGTGCCAACTGGGTGACTTTGGGCCAACCTACCTCAAGGGTTGTTGTTCTGGAGATAAGATTGAGAACAGGAAGAGGAGAATGATTTAAGCTGCTTTGAGTTTTATAAAAAATAAAAAGGCAGGGGATAGATCAAATAAATAAATAAAAGTGAGGAATAAAGCATGTGAACCCAAGAGTCACTCTTGATTTCAGTATACAAAGTTACAGAGGTAAGATGGACATGCACATGGTAGGCATATCATGAGTGGAACTGGCTGGATCTGGGGGTCAGACTAGATGGCCTGGGAGACCCCCTCCTGGCTCTGTTTCTATTATGTACATAAGCTGCAGAGACCATAGGGTTCTTCCTCAAGCAACATATCCCCTGTGCAGTGTGATCGAATATTTTCAGCCTTTATGTGTCCTGAAGTCACTCAGGTACATTTTCATCTTATTTGCCAGGATGTGAATGAGCTGTGGGACAAATGTCATTCGCTTATTCTAGAAGCTTTTCAGAGCACCTTGTTGGGAACTGAATGACTGCCATCCATGACATCATGTAGGACTTTTCATTTATATAGTAATGTTATAATTAAGTTACAGGTATTTAGGGGAAAAAAGATCATAGGCTTTGATTTGTAACTCTTTTACCAAAAAAAAAAAAAAAAAGCACACACAAAACTCACACACCCTTTTTAGAGACAGACTTCTGGCCTTTCTGGTGTTTTTGAATGGGTCTGTAATGCCATCCAGTGGCCAATCAGGTTAGAACCGTCTCTGCTCTCTGTCTCCATTTCATTTAATAGTTAAGTCTGGTGATTGTGGAATTTCATCTGCCTTGGCCTTCACATGCTGCCTCTTTCTTCTTAAAGCAAAGCTTTTTATTGACTGAAGACACATTGCAGTAATTATACAGACGATCCCATGGCAGCTATTTCTGCAGTGCATGGAAAACTCTCTAATACTGCCATTGGTTGCACCTCATGATGCTTAAACAAATACGACAGCAAATATGCAGAACATAAAAGCAAGGAAATTCTGTGGCCTGACTTGAGATGAACTGTTGTGCAAGCTCTAGCAAAATGAAAACACAGTATTAAAGGGCAGTACCAGCCATGAAAGTTGAAAATTATGCAGGTAGCCTTCATTAAAGCAGATGTAGCATAAATAAAACATGGTAAGAATAACTTCAATGGATTCATAGAATATTTTGGTTGTTAAATAACCAGTGGAGTGTACTGCATGAACTAGTTTCTGGCTTGCCAACTGAGGTAATGATTAGAGCTGAATAAAGATGGAGCAAAAGTCATGGGCTTAAGTAGTGCCAGGGGATTAAAGAGCAAAAAGACTCATTTAGACTCTGCATTAGTCAGGAGAGAGAAAGGGAAGTCTATGGAGCCTATATCTGGACATAACACATTTCACAAATGAAAACAGATGTACTTAAAATGGCCCTCTTTTCATTTCAAGATTTATATACTTAAGCACTTTCCACTAGCCTTTGGTAAAGGTCTAACTCCATCCAATGTGTGTACTTTTTCAGTATTTTGCTTTCCACTGATTTACAGCCAGAAAAGGGTTGATGGATATAATTCCAAAACACATAATTGTCTGACAACATTCTATCATTCTGTCCATCTTTTAATTCCACTTCTTTCTTTCATTTTCTCTGGACTTCATAGGTTCTTATATTCTCTAGAGAGAGTAATAATGTAGGTTTGGATCCAGACTTAGGACATAAATCTGTAGCTTCCCAGCATTGTCTCAGGTGAGGCCAGAGGATTATTTGGAATCCCAGTTCCAAGGTCATCCTCTGAACATGAAGCTGCTAAAGGGGCATCAGGAAGCACGAACGGGGGGAGGCTGGGACCAATGCCTTATGCTGTGTCCAAAACTTCCTTCCCTCCTTCTCTGTAGCACTTCACCTAATTAGCCAGAAACAGCCATCTAGATGAAATTCAGGTGTGACCTACAGGGTAGCAGACATTGCTTCTGTTGTACTTCACTGCCTGTCTGGGGTACATGTAAATCTTGTGTTTGCATGCAATGAGAGAATCATGCCTTTAGTCACCACACCCATTGACTGGAAGCCTACTCTGACTAACTCAGTATCCAAACCATAAGCATTATCAACCAAATTGTTTCCTGCTTGATAAGATTTTGTTCCCCCTTGCTTGATCATTCCAGTATCACCATGGTCACTTTTCTCAGCATCTTTGCATCATCTTTTTTGCCAGTTCCTAGGTGCATTGAGAGATCTTATTGCAATCCCTGTCTTTAGCAATTTGTTTTTTGAACTTTCCCCATTTGTTCATCATCTAATAGTATGCCCATTCACCAGGTTCCTAGTTCCCTTGTCTCCATTCCCTGCCTTTTTCCTCTGTACTCTTCAAAGTGAAACCTAGAGGATGTCGAAAAACGAGGCCAACCTAATTCAGCACCATATATATTTTTCTCCTGTGATTTAAGAACAAGAAATTAGGGCACATGAAGCTCTCTTATATTTGTGTGAAGAGTAATGCTGTATTGGACCTATTTACCACAACTCATGTTCAATTTTTGGAGTGTTGAAAAAGCACCTCCTTTTGGGGGCAATTTTTAGCACTTTTCCCAGGCACTTTGATGGTGTTTTATTGCTGGTTTGCCTTGTACTGCTTTCAAAGTGAGTATCTGAGTTAGAGAATATTAAGGACAGTGTTAATGCCAAAGAGCAGGCAAAGGTAATAGCATAGAAAGTTTGATTTTATTTTTGCTGTTTACCACTGAATTTGAGCTGAAAATCATTTCGGACTTATATGAAGCTGAAAGGCATTCAGAACCTGATGACTATTTAACTTAATTGAATGCTGCAAGTTGATCCATAATCTTAGGTAGGCTTTATTTCTCACCAGTGGCTGATAATGCAGTTTAACTTCATCCAGAAGAAATGTGCTGAGAACTATAAAAGGTGTGGGAAGCAAAATTTGTGCTGCAGGTGTTCTGTATTATAGCCATACTGTCAGCTCACCTGCTTGCCATTGATCATTCAAAGACATGTTGATGGATTACACAAGGTACTATTCAGTTGGTTCTTGTGTATGAGAATTAAGAAATGTGAAATTAGTTTCTTCTCTAGATGAAGAATTATGAACTGAATGATCTTATCACACCAAAATCTGTAAATAAAACACTTAATTTTCTCCTTTTCTTTATCTTTCTGTTGCGTGTAATTATTTACATATAGATGTAATTATTTAAGTACTTGAAGTATGTTAAAAGATGCATTTGTGCTGCCATTTGAAAGGGGAAAAAAGCCCTGCATCAAAAATTATCTCCAATAAAACATATTTATTCTTCCATCTACCATGTTGCTCTTTGCCATAAAGTGACTTTCCCATGGTCCAATTACTTATCATTGCTGTCTGCTTGTAGTATGAAAACAAACCCACTGAAGCAATAAAAGAAGCTGGAGAGGACTCCAGGAAGCAAGCCTACAAGTGATTTAAAAAGTAAACACAATATCTACAGAAGTTGATATAGTGTTCATCTGAAGGCACAGAGGGCAAACTTTCAGGGCAATGATTCTGCCATTCTACCTTTGTTCTGAGTTTTCCTCAACATCTTCAGATAATGGAAAGCTCAAAAACATTTCCTTGGTTGATTTCCTTCAGATAAGAACAACATGACCTCTTAAAATGTTTTGATGAACTTTTTAGAATGAGTGAACATGTTGGGAAGCAATAATGAGAGCCAGGTGGTTCTTATCCCCAAACATGGATCAGTGCAACTGATGCAGTCACACCAGGACCAAAAGTAGATTTCTAACAGGACAGTTATTTCTAACCTGTCAGAAATTCAGTGGGGTACAGGGGCATCATTTCAATCACAGTGTGCCTGTACGAATATGCATATTTTCTGCTGATAGCCAATCAAGCATGGCACCAGCCTACACAGGAACAATTTTCTGCACATGGAAACACTGCAGAACACATTAGAATGGATGCAGGGCAAGAGATGGTGTCTTTGTCATGACATTACCCCTGCCCTGTACATGGTCATTAAATGCCTGACACACAGCCAGAATTCCTTGAGTTTGTACATCAACACATTCAAAACACAACAGTGGAAGCTTAATTTGGCTCCTTTTGCACAGGAAAATGGAAGAGAGGGGAGTAGGGGTTCCATCATCCCAGTGAGACAATGGCTGAGAAGAAGGGACCAGATGGCAGATTGGGCCAGTTCTGGGGTACCTGGATAGTGCTAGTAGTACAGGTACCAGTTATTATTACCTTGGGTTCAGGACCATGGCCAGCAACCATGCTGCTATGGGAAGACTATAGAGCCATTGCCAGAGTGAGTTCTGTAACCTATCCAGGTAAATCCTTCTAGCACTTCCACCTTCTCAGTGTCCAGTGACTTTCTCTGACATTACTGGCTTCTTCTGGACGTGTGAGAGATGGATCCTAAGGAGAGGAGCTGTCTGGGAAATGCTTCTCAAGGCCTTGCTGATCACTGAAGAAGACCCAAGTTCACTCCTTGGAGCCAGACAGCAGCAATATTTCATAGGTCAAAGTCTCTCCATGACTCATTCCTAAAATTCTGAACTGTGGTTTACATGATCATTTGAAGTAGCTAAGATTGGCTGTAAATACTAGTTAGTGATTTTCCTGATTTAAACTGTACTGCATAAATTTGGAGAATGAATCAATAACAAATAACATACAAGTGGAATGAAAAGTACAAGTGTGACCCAGATAATATCCCTGTGCCTTTAATTATGTAAGGTGGCATATTTTTATAGATGCAGCCATTTCACATCACTGCCATAGTGAGAATAACTGCATCTGCTATATTTTTTTATGGGGAAATGGGGAAAGAACAGATTTTCTTTGAAAATGGAACTGTCTGGGAATGAAAGCTCACCCTTCAGATACTAAACCAGGTTTGGGAGGCCTGGAGACCATTTTTGCAGGGTGCAATCCCCCACTAGGTGCAAAATAATTGGGAGAAATAACACTATCCAATTGATAGCATCAGCTTCTATGGAAGAGTGAAAGGTCATGATTAGATTGTCTACAAACTAATTTTGGCCCTTTTGGCTTTCAATAACCAATTTGGGCACCATTTTGTATGAGACTCTCAACTTCCAGGGGATGGCCAGAGCCGCACTGGGGCCTGTATTGCCATTCCAGTTGAATTAGAGTCCATTGCTCTGGTGTCCCCGGAGATCTGCATGGTTTTACAACAAGCTGTGAGGATAGCAAAGTATATGCTGAGAATTTGGGAATATGCTGTGAAGAAACTAATTGCGCTGCTATTCATTTGTTTAGTTACCAGCGAGGTAGCATATGCTTCAGCAGGGATTGTTTCTTTGCAGTTTCTTGGTACTCACAGTATTGCAGTAGAAAATTGTCAAATCTTACACTCTCACACGATGACTCATCACAGTCAATTGGTGGGTGGTGCTTTGGGGATGCAAATCCTTCATGTGTTGTTCCATAAGTCTCCCCTACTGATTGTGGACTCATGGGATTTGTATGTAGGGTAAATGAGTAATTAGGCAATTGCCAAGCATTAATCAAGTTTTTCAAGCCACAAGTGACAGCAAGGGATGCTTTGTGTAGTTAGGGGAAGGGAAAGGACTTGACTTTCCTGAAAGTATAGATCTGTTGGAAAAGCAAAATTGCATTATGCTCACTTTGCTAATAGTTGCAACATGTTAGACAAATGTTTCAAGGAGACATATAATATTGTCTCCCTGCTGTCTCCTCACCCCATATGCTTTGGCAAGTGCACTGTACGTGTTTGCTTAAGTAAAAAGTTCCAGAAAGTCCAAAACCTGAATGATCAAAGTTGCCATCCCCTGAACATATTTTCCATATAAGTGGATAGTGTTAGGGAAATAACATTTTCCCACTTCAAAGACAGCCAGCTGCTACTGTATATTCCCCCCTTCTCTCTCTTGTGTATTTTGGCAGAAGATTTCTTTTACAGCTGTGCTTATGATTTGCATTTAGAGAGCATTGGCTTATGAAAAAGACATGTTTAACAGTCCTGGCGGTTATTGTTGCAAAATGTACATATAAATACTTGAAAAGGTGGTGAAGATTACACTGTCTTGCAATTGTAGAGTAAATACTGCTTTTCATTTCTTTTTTACTTTGACTCAACAAATAAATATTATTGAATCATTTTCTGTGACGCTATGAGTAGAATTACAACTTTTCTGTTTTCAGTAAAGACTTTACACATCCTAGTTGTAGTAGAATTAGAATCATTTAGATATTATGTTATCCATGCAATTGTCCTTTGATTACACTAGCACAATGCAGATTATCCTTTCCTTTCCTTTCCGATTTATATCCTGCCTTTTTCCTACAAAGGGCTCAAGGCAGCTTACATCTCCTCCTCCATCTTATCCCCACAACAACGACCCTGTGAGGTAGGTTGGGCTGGGAGTCTGAGACTGGCCCAGAGTCACCCAGTTGGCTCCATGGCCGAGCGGGGAATAGAACCCAGATCCTCTGAGTCCCAGTCCCATGCTCTTAACCACTGCACCACACTGGCTCTCACTCTAGATTATTCTAGAGTGTAAATAATATCTGTTGGCCTGAATAGCTGGGCTGGATAGAGATGTGCATTTTGCACATTGTCCTCAAAATCTTGAACTGCCCCATATATTGCCTGAGTGTGTGGAGCTTAAAATGTGCATGTGGGGAGGGGTTTATTTTAGCCTTACTGGACTCCTCTGTGTGAAAAAGATGAGCACACACTGATAGTGAACAACGCACACAGTTTGGGACTGGTCACAGGCTGTCCCCCTCTTGGGCTACACTGGAAAAAGGGGTTGACCAGGAAAATTACCCTGTGTGTATTCTTATCAGGAGGAATTCAGTACCAGACCATTTCGGTGATCATGTGGAGGAAGCTGCATATTCATAAACTTGGTTATTAGCAAGGACCCTGGAGGTGCACTCCCAGGGCTCCGGTTAGGACATCCCAGGAGCCACAGATTGCTGCAAATGGGTTGAGGTCAGCCCTCAGAGGTCCCTGCTGGATGGCCATGGAGCTTTCTGCCATTGCGGCATCCAGTGAAATTCTTTCAGTGTGGAATTTCTGATCATGGTTTATGGTGAAGATGCAAGTACCATTTTAGTAGAAAAGTGGGGTCCAAATCATACACATTAACCAACTATTATCTCAGTTTTGCCTTCCACGTGCAATACTTTGGCATGAAGTAAATTAGTCTGATCTGATGAATCTACATAAGCTTTTTTTATCATACATATAATCTGTACACCAACATTTGTGATTCTCCGAAAATATAATGAAGAATGATTCTGTAAAGACGCTTTAGTGGTCTCACAGCATTGTAAGGCTAAAGATGTTCCAGTTAGAGCATTGGACAAAGGACATCTTAGGAATAACAGCACAAGGTAAAAACATGCATAATGAAAAAACAGGTAAGAATAGCATTAGCTTAGAAGTACCAGTAGCTTTTGGAGAGACTATGCTTCAGTTTTGCAAATGACTTTAGTTATTAACTTTTTTATCCCAATCTTCCTATGAAGTTCAGCCTATCATATATATCAATTTTGTTGTTGGAATGCACTTCTTGGATAGGCTGAACCTATAAAGGGTTCTTAATCAGGTGAATGTGAACAGAACCCCCCTCCCCCCATTCAGACTTTACCCCTCAACACCGAAAGTTTAGAGACTGAGCAAGGCAGGGATACTAGGGTCATGCACACTCATGTCTTCTCCTTGGAATAAGTGCACATGTGAACAGGCTGAATGATTGTATTGAGCTGTTCTGAAATTTGTATTAATATAATAGCTCAGGTGTTCCTTGCCATCTCTGTAAGGCTGCTGGTGTAGATATTGTAGCAGTTCTTCAGTTCTTGCACAGAACTTTCTTCCAATCAAGATTTCCTTTTTCTTGAGCTTGCTGCCTATTAACTGACTTTGGAATATAGCAGTTAAAGTCTTCACAGCAAGACTTGTAGCATTTGTACATGCCTCATTAAATGTAGTGACCTCTAACTGCTGTGTGTCCACTGAGGATTGTTCCTGAAGTTCAGAAGAATCTACTTGTTTCATTATTTTGTCTTTCTTATGAAGAAGGAGAAGAAAGTAAGGAAGAAAAAGAGACATTGGTACTCCCAATACAATTTCCAAATGTGATGCCAAAATTGGAAGCAAATAAATTACAACATTTGACATAATTTTTAATTAACTGAAAGTCATCATTGCAAATTGTGTCTTCCATTACAAGCCAGAATTCTCAACTGCCAGACCTGAAATAATTAAGCAATATATTATAATTAAGAAATGTAATTTTAATTTAATTATGATATATCATACAACTGTTTCTGATTTAGCTGACAGTCATTGAGAAAATGCTATAATATTCAATAACACTTCAATATGCAGCTGACTTTTCATGCTTTGCTTCAGAATATGTGGCAGTCACCAGAATACACAGAAATGAAGGTTTTCTGTTTGAAAACAGTCAGATTGCAACATATAACTTAATAACTGTTCGGCATAAACATTGGTTGATGAGACTTCCTTAGGAGTCAGTCCCATTCAAATCAGCAGGACGTGCTTCCAAATATGTAGAAGACTGTGTAGCTAGTCTAAATTTTTGACAGTGAGCATAGTAAATGCTGCATAGCCCAAAGTTTTCAGAATCTGTACTGTAGTTTGCTGTGAGAATCTGTGGCAAACTATTTTGGTCTAGAAGGCAGAAGGGACATACCTTTGGGAAAGGCCTGAAAAAGGAAGAGAGAAGAAAGCTAGCAGGCCAGAATGATCAAGGTTTTTCCATGCATGATCTATAGCTTTTCATGCTTGATCTATGCATGATCTTTTTCCCATGGGGCCAGAGGCCCCCTACAATGCTTTCAATGTGCGCATAGTACTTTCCCATGCTTACTGTACTGGTGCTAGGGAAATACAAGGATTTTGTTCGCATTTACAACTTGCCCTGTTCACCCTCCCAAATACAAGAGCCAGCACATTTTTTTCGGCAGAGCTTGCATGTTTCATAGAAATGCATACCTAAATGAACACAAGCTCCCAATCAGGATAAGGAATAAGGTGGACCAAGCTTTGGGGTGAAGCTCAGAGAGCAAGAGCCTATGCCAACCATGATCCTCATTCATTCCCCTATTGCCAGTTGGGGCACCTGTGAACTAGACCACTATCAATATTTACATAGTACTGTCACTTTAGATGCTTCTTTACTATACATGAAGATGCAGCAAAGTTCTATATTCAGTGTGGTTTAGTGTTTGCAGTGTTTGACTGGGCACCTGAGATCCAGGTTCCCATCTGCACTTGGCTGTGAAGCTTTGGGTGACCTTGGGCCAGTCACTCATTCTCAGTCTAACCTACTTCACAGGGCTGCTGTTGTGAGGATAAAAAGGAGTGGAGCAGGATTGTATAAGTCACCTTACATTCTTCAAAAAAGGCAGGGCATAAATGTAATATAATGATAGTAATAGCTAAAGTTTCTCTCAAGTAGCAGGACACAATAGAAGCTGGGGAGTGAGGAGTAGATGGGTAATACTAACAAGGATAGAATGCAAGGGACTGTGGTTGCATGGAATTAGATTTCAGTATAATTGAGGACAATAATCAACTTTCCAAAAGATTCTTGCCTTTTTTGAGGAGGAGAAAACATGAGAGCATCTTTCCCAATGCCATGGAAAAAATTCAGAGCAGAAGTGGTATTTAGGCTGCAATCCCATGCACACTTACCTGGAGAGAGTCCCTTTTAACTCTGAAAAGCATACTTCTGAATAGACAGATATTGATGGTCCAAAGCTATCTTATAAAACTCAGTTT
The DNA here is from genome assembly GCF_004798865.1 of Varanus komodoensis. Classification (NCBI taxonomy): domain Eukaryota; kingdom Metazoa; phylum Chordata; class Lepidosauria; order Squamata; family Varanidae; genus Varanus; species Varanus komodoensis. The sequence goes on along the minus strand of NW_025336481.1, from coordinate 29,691,834 downwards.
TATAAGCCTGTACATTTACAAGTGTACAAGTATGGCATGTGGGAGCAAGCAGCACTCCTGTTATACAGAAGTTCTGTGTCCTTGTAACACATCCCCAGGAAGAAAACTATACCCACAAAGTGTTCCCAGCTTATATTGCTCTGTTTCTTCCTGTGTCTGGATCCTCCCAGATGGAGGACGCCTAACCTCTGTCCAAAGGCAATGTGAAACTGTTGCATCTTAAATGGATTTTCTTGGGTAAGAAAAAAGACAATTAAGTGATAGGAAAACATGGGAAGGTTACAAATGGATAACACCACCAGCTGGACCACCTACAAAATTCTATGAATAAGACAGAGCAATGCCTGGAAGTATTCTCAGTTCCAAAAACTATATCTCAGGTCTTTCACACATGCCTTCTCCCCTTAATCTGGGGGTATGATCTGCCTGCCCCCCTCCAAACTCTTTCCAATTCCAAATATTCCAGCGAGATCCCTATATCAAGAAACTATGTCTGAACAACAGACTGCCATGAAAAGAGATATACCGGCAATCATAGTGTACTCAGAAATCCTCACATGCCTTTGCCAGATCCTGTACCATAATTTGGCTTTGTGTCAAGGTAAACCCACAGAGATAGCCCCACCTGCAGAAATCAGAGGGCTGTCTCACAACAGGATGATCTACAAAGAGCCATGCTGTGCTGATTCTTTCCTCTGGCAGAATAGCCAGCTGATTTCTAGCAATTTCCAGGCATTTGCAGACATGGCTGTGCCTCTGTTGCAGCTGAGAGGTCTGGGGATAATAGCACAGTGCCACATGACCCTGTACAGCTGGTCTGTGGATTACACCAGTAGAAATAAGTGTGTGTGAGAGAGAATGTATTGTGAGTAGGCTTTCTTGGATAGCTCTTTTCTATCTACAAGTACAGTGAAACCCAACTTGTCGATACAGTAGTTGTTAAATAAACCTACAGAGGGAATACTCACTGCCTTCTAGACCCAGGGTCCTCAATGTTAATTTTAATGACGCTCTCTAACCTAAAACAAAGAAGATGGGATTTAGTCCAAAGGCTGTGCAAGCAGCAAGCCACTAAAGCAAAAATCTTAACTATACATTTCTCTTCTCCTGATTTGGGCAATGTCCTAGTCCCAAAACACATTCTGCATGTGACTGGGCTGTGGTGTGAGAAAAGGCAGTGTGAGGGCAGTATCGCCCAAAGTTAGTGTTCCTTTGGCCCTCCAGGTATTTGGTGTGGGTCTGCAAGGCAGAAGAAGCAAAATCAACAGGAAAAAATCTTGTACAAGCAGCCTTCCCCTTACTACTTGTTGTTATGTGGTGTCAACTCATATCTGGCTTATGGCTACCCTACAGTTGAAAGCTCTCCAGAATGTCCTATCCATGTCAGCCCTCCTCAGCTGTTGTAATTTCAAGGGTGTGGCCTCCTTTATGGAGCCAATCCATCTGTCATTTGGCCTTCCCCTTTTTCTTCTGCTTTGGTGTTTCCCTGGCATGATTGTCTTCTCCAGGGAGTTTTGCCTTCTCATAATGTGCCCAAAGTAAGACGACCTCAGCATAGACATTTTTACTTCTAAGGAAAGTTCTTGCTTGATTTGCTCTAGAACCCACTTGCTTGCTTCTCTGCCAGTCCAGGGTATTTTCAAAGCTCTCCTCCAGCACCATGTTCTGCATGCATGAAGCAGTGTCAGGTTCAAATCTTACTTCTGCCATGTATGAACTACATAGCCGGACAATCACCCCTAGCCCATTCCCCCCTGCCACAGGCTACATCTTTCTCTTCCCCAGTGTCATCCATAGCACTTGCAAGACTGTCGAAATGGACATCCCTTACCTAGGCAAGCACTTCAGTCCTCCATTTGCCATACAGCGATAATAGCATTGAGGTCTCTTACAAGGTGTTGTAAGGATTATAAAAGATTACATATGAAATTCTTTAAAAAGAAGCAAAATATACAGGAAATATGTGGTAAATATTGTGTTGCTACCTTTGCAATAAACAGATAAAAGGTAAAAAGAAAAGAGTGGAGCATCTGGGAACCACAGCAGGCTTTAAGATACCAGAGAAATGGAAGCAAGAAGCTTGAAAAATAAAAACTAATGCTTTTGCCTCCGGCACAGTTCACTAAAATGTCTCACTGGCATTTCCCCCTTTAAACCTATTGTATTGGCTGCTTATTTGCTTTTTTCCCACTTCTACTGTTTGAATCTCAAATACATCAAACATAAACACTGCAAATGTTGAGCCAGTTATCTCCTCTTTGGAATTACTGAATAACACACTTCGAGTAGTAACTGCAGTTAGGAAAATAAAGAAAGCATTTATAATTTGATTGAATAGCCTAATAGCATGCAAGGGAGTGGCAGAATTTACCTATAAATCATGCTATATATAAACATTTAGATGTTTCTTGTATCTCTTAGTTTGATGAGTCTTATTCAGTTTGGTTTTAGCTGTGTATGTATTTTTTAATACTTTCCCAACGGGAAGCTACAGGCTTAGTTCTTTCTGAGAGAGTGCAAACAATTGCACACTCAGAGCAATAATGAAAAATTGTTATCTCTCCAATCCCTTTATGATTTTGGGAAATAAAAATAAGGAAATAGAATAAATATTCAAATCACTGTGACTTTGGGTATCACATAATATCAGAACAGTCTGTTCAGAAGCAAATATTTCACCCAACTCTTTTCCCACTCTTTTCACATTCTTCTAGGATGGTTTCTATAAAAGTGTTTTGCTTAATGCTACAGAACAAGTAAAGGTATCACAAAAAGCCCATGAAATAACCATTAAGTTAAAAGTATGTTAATGGAAGAGTGTCTTTATTTCAGCACTGTGGGTGTTTCAACTGGATGCAGTTAAATGACCCACAGATGCAATGGTTTCATCCATATACCAACAAGAAAAGTAAATAATTTAACAGAATATTGTTTGAAGTAAATGCCAGCGGAAGGAAAATTGCTTTCAATAAATGTGGCTCCAGAGTAAAATGGGAGCAATTTTCTGAATAATGTATAGTTCTGGTTGAGTGAGGGGCACTGCTTGTTACACAGTTCAGGAAAGCTTGGAGATATCTTAATTATGCTGGTGTAATTATTTACTATTTTAGTTACTTGTGGTGCTCTGAATTGTTCAGATCCAAGGCACATATACAAATAATTATGCAAATGCAGTTAAATGTTTGTATATAAGGAACTGCTGTTAGTTAGTTTACTTATACTTTAAAATGAAAGGGCAGAATCCAAAGTTTAAACAACAGATGCTGAACCATATTGAAGTATCCAACAGAAATAACTGTTTGAGATTCAGTCATGTTGAAAAGGAGTAGCAACATAAGAAAAAAAAACAGCCATTACCTTCTGGAAAACTCCTTTTCCCTGTAGTCTAATAAATATTGTATGAGCCAACATGAAGCAATATGGTAATGATGTGATATTTACCCAGGAAGCAGGTGCACCAATTCAGGTTATGGTTCTTGAGTTTGTTGTTGAGCTAACATGCATTTTAACCTTTTGAACATTTTTTCTCTGCTGTGTTTTCAATCTTAGCTTCCCTTGGGACTAAAATGGCAAAAGAAAGTCAACATCAGGCTCTGGCAGCACCACTAGGCACCATTGTTCCTCCTGCAATAGCAAATAATGCCACAGAGCCAGCAATTCCTGGAGGAGGAGGAAAAGGGGAAGGAAAAGAGGATGTATTTTCGAAAGTAAAGGAGAAATTTATGAATGAGCTAAACAAAATTCCACGTAAGTAAAAGTAGAATCAGGTAGAGTTTTCCACTGTTTTCTGACTGGTTGAAAAATGTGTGTGTTTATTAATGTTCCTTTTTTAAACAAGATAGATGTATGTTCTCTATTAATTAACTGTTTCTCTACCCCTTCTACAAAGGAAATGCATATGTATGTTTCCATTTTTGTTAATTGCTCCCCCCGATGCCCCAGCTTATCAGACTGTTTTTTTAGGGTGAGGTTTAGAATTTGGGGTATTGCTACAGTGGTGAAAGTGACTTTGTGTAAGAAAAAAATCACTTATTTTTCATTCATACTAAATATGTTTGAGTTTATTTCAGAAGGATTTTATTTCTTATTTGTGCGATATTACAGTAAATTTCCTTTTTAAAACAACTGAGGACACTGTGTTGAATAAATAAATTCAGGATGTGATGCTAGCAGTTTTGAAGTGGTCAAGTTCCATTGGTATTTACAGGTTCTACCTGTAATTCATCCAGCAGACTACAGCTGTGATCCAATGCATCGACATTGTAAACCCCAGTAAATACAATGGGATTTACTTTTGAGTCCCACATATATAGAACTGCTCTTATTTAAAAATAAATTCATGAGAATTCTGAACTTTGTGCAGGCATAACCCATAATCACAGTTAAGGAATAGGGAATACATGAATACAGTCATGTTTACCAGTAGTGAACAGATGTAGATACAGCTTATATTTGTTTTGATTTAGTGTTTGCAATATAATGTTCCTCACCTTGCAGCTTTGACTTGGACTACATAATGAATCAATGAGACATGGTTTAACAACTCAGTTCCTCATTCTGACCATTGTGATCCAGTCTCTCCTACAATACCTGAACTCTGACCATTTTAAGAGGAAAGTGATCTTATGGAAGTAACAGGGCAATCTGATACATGACTACTCAAAAGTCAATCTTATTACATCCAGTGGAAGTGACTCTAAATGTGCAATCCTATGCATATTTGGTAGACAATGGCCTACATCTCTTAACCAAACATGTTAAGGCCTGCTGAGAGTTGTAGGAACTTTTTTATGTCCACACATGCATACGATTGTGCCCTAACTGTGTATAGAACTGCAACTTTAATAAAATGGATTGTGAAATAAAAATGGAACGATCCATTGCTCTTATTTTACTTGAAATGACATATAGATTTCATCAAGTAGTGACACAAAGCAAATAACTTCAGAACTTCAAGGGATAAGGAAATGTAAGACAAACTATCCCCTGTCTTATTGACTGGTTTTCTTCAACTCACCTATTTGTTAATACTGAGCTGCCCCATTATTACTTTAAATGAAACAAGAATAAAGCTTCTTATGGATCACTATACATCAGGTTTTATCTTATGAAGTCACTGGTTAGTTCTAGTCCGTGCTTTTTTTGTAAAAAAAAAAAAAAAAAGATGCCGGAACTCACGGCACACACATAAACATAATGGTCGCCGCCGGCAGTAAGCATCGCGTGGCCACACGCACCGATCCCAAGCCGAGCAGCACCCTCACTATCTCACTATCAGCACAGACACAAAAGCAGCCCGCAGGCACTATGTTAATGATGTTTGCTGCTGACCCGCTGTGCCAACAGGTGATTCATAATTACTTAGTAAAATCCATTGAAAAAAAAGGTGCTGGAACACTGTTCCGGTGCATTCTATGACAAAAAAAAAAAAGCCCTGGTTCTAGTGCTTATGGTATCTTCTGTCTTAAATTCTGCACTCCTTTCCATCAAGGGCAGGGGTGTCCAACTTGTAGTTCTCTGGAAGTTTTGGCCTACAGTTCCCACAATCTTTCACTAATGGCTATGTTGGGTAAGGACAATGTGAATTGTAAACCAAAACATCTGGAGAGCTGGTTTTGGATCACATTGGAACAGGCCTATGGCTAATGTGAATTAAAACTTCAAATAATCAGAGAATGGTAGAGTTGGAAAAAAGAAGGCCTTTGGGTCCAACCCATTGCTCAGTGAAGGACTTCACATTAAACCATCCTCTTAGATGGCTGTCCAACTGCATCTTGAATGTTTCTAGTGTGGGGGAACCCAAAACCTCCTTAGATAATTGGCTCCATTGTCCCATTACTCTAACAATAAGTTCTCCCTGATGTTCAGCCGGAATCTGGCTTCCTGTAACTTGATCCTGTTCTGCACTCTGAAATGATCAACAAGAGATCCCAGACTTCATGTATGTGCCTATATTTCAAGTACTTAAAGACTGCTATCATATATCTTCTCAGTCTTCTCTTCTCAAGGCTAAACATGCCCAATTCTCCAGTCTTTGTTCCAGTTCTGGGATCAGCCTTTTTGCCCTCCCTTGAACCCTTTTCCGTTTGCATCTTTCTTAGACTATGGTGCCCAGAAGAGGACACAACATTCGAGATGAGTCCTAACCAGTACAGAATAGAGGGGAACTAGTATTTCACATGAATTGGAGGAGATGCTTGTATTAATGCAGCCACAAGTAGAACTTTCCTACAATTTTTGCAAACAGGCTTTGGGGCTGCTAGTCAAGATTTCTGTTTTCAGTATTGTTATTAAAATGACCTAATTCTGGCATTTCATTAGCTTTTATTTTCATCAAGGTCCAACTTAGACAATATCTGCACAGGATTACTTAATTAATATTAAGGGGGAAATTATGTGTCTCTCTTAAAAAGAACTGCGTATTGTCTAAGTGAAACACATTTTACAAACGTAATTTTCTATGGATTTTTCAGTTAGGGGCAATGCCGGGATGGAAATGTGTGCTCAGCTCAACTGATTTTAACTCATATGTAGAAGAAGAATTCCAAGGGGCACTGATGGGAAGAAAAACTTGATAGAAGGACAAAATTGATGGGAGGCAGCAGGGTTATACACCCCTCTCCCCCATCAGTTTTCTTCTGCAAAATTCCCACACCTACATCTCCATGCCAATCCCAAACTTGTGTTTGCTTCGTGATGCACTGCACTTCCTTTTTTGTGTGGCAATTGTTCCATTAAGAACCTGTGAAAATGAAGTTTTAATTTTAAAAATGTAGAGTGTGCTTTTTCAACATTGATTATAGAACAATAATCAACTGTGTAGTTGTTTTCTTTGTCTGTATAATACAGAAACAGCAACAAAACGAAATAACCAGATCTTTTCACTTACTTAAAATAAAACTTGCTGCACTCAGTGAATTGTAGATAATGTATTGGAGAACATAGGATTGACAGTAAAGCTGCTGGTTGGAAAGACAAAATAAAACAATTCCTACAGCAGTTTATTTTTAAATGTCTAGTGAAGGCATGAGTCTTCATACTGATAATTTCAGTACAAATAGTTCCTTGCATATGTGTTAAGTCTTAGAGGAACATGTATGTCACAAGTTCCTTTTTTTAAAGAAGATCATGAAAACACTGTTTGACAATGGATGCCTATAATACTTGTTTGAAGCCTCATGGGCATTTGGTTTAAACAATATGTGGCTGTTTCCTTCTAAATGCATTCAAGATTCATTTCACCTCTAATATCATGCCTTTGTATTAGAAATGCAAGGCTAAGTAATGGGTTTAGCAACAAACTCACAGCTTCATGTAATTCTTGTGGTCATGATGCTGCTCTTAATTGAGTATAAAATGTGCACGTGTCCATGCTCAGTGTATTTCTTTTTGTATGAGGATTCTATGGATTTTTCCCCTACAATATATCAGGAATATAAGGAATTCAGAAGCAGTTGTGAAGCCTGGAAAGGGAGGCAGGTGGAAGTGGAGAAAAGAAACAGTAGCTCTGTGTTTGGCAAGTAATACACATGCCTATCTGAAGCTGTTCCATGCCTGCCCACCCGCTCTGCTAAACTCATTAATTCCAGGGCCTCTGTATCAAAGATCAAGGGAGTTAGCATAACGGAAGAATTAGAATTCTTGCTCATGTGAGTTCAAATTAGGAGCACTCATCTGCTTGTAATAGTATTGCTAAGTGTTCTCCAATGTCATTGGTAGGAGAGTTTAAGCATTTGTTGCTAACATATACATTTTTAGGATGGATTGTCATATTGCTCTTTGTACTGGGAATAAAATGGCAAAAGTGACTCATGGAACTAAAGTGTAGGGATGCTATAAGGCGCCTGAAGTGTAACCATACAGTTTTCTTCTTAGTTATGCAAATCTCTACACTCTGGATATAAGTATCGGATTAGTGTCTAACTATAAATCCCTCAACTCTGATTGGTTGTAACCAAAATGGTTATACTCCAGTGTTTCCTTTTTCCTGGAATACAATGATTTTTCAGGCTGTTTAGAATTAACAAATTCCTTTTCTTGGATTTCTATTTTTAATGTAAAAAAATTCATAATTTCTAAAGGAATGATGTTCCCTTTGGGGGTATATGTTTATTAATGCTTTGGGCCCATATCTCTGAGGACACAGGAAAAAATCTTTTAGAAAGCAAAAGTCTCAACATCGTTAATAAAGGAATACAGTAAGTAAAAAAGATAAAGATACAAAGATAAGGAGAAACATAAATCAAAGAGGCCTTTAACTTTTCTTTAAAATCCATTCCAAGTAGTTGGTGTTGCAGAAAACTAATACACACACACACACACACACACACACACACACACACACTTAGGACGTTGCTTACCAATCAGCTCAAGATGTGTCAGTGTTATCATCCTAGTATAGTCCTTGTTCTGTACCAGGGTGGGCATCTTGTGGCAACTTTGGCCTAATGCTTCCATGATCCTTCAGTGTTTTCATGCTGACAAGGGCTGATGGAAGTTGTAAGATAAAATACAAATTGAACATCCCTGTCTGTACTTAAAATAATTAATTCTGCTCAGAAATCTTTATTGATGAGAGCGAAACACTCTGTTCTTTTATGAACATTTATTCAGCTGATTCCTTGGCTAATGTACAAAATAGATGTGGCCAGAGGAACCGCTTTGGTTTCCTCATTTTCTCTGTGACAGGGAAGGCTGATGACCCTTGTATCAGTGCAGCTTCTGATCCCTTGCAACTTTTATACAGAGCTATATAGGAGCTAATTATGAATCTTCACACAATTCCCAGAATAGGTTCACCTCTTCTCCTGCTTTGTGGTCTTCTCTCCACAGGCATTTTCCTCTGAGCTTGGCTTATTTTAAGGAACAACCTGGTTGGAGGAAAAAAAAGGAGTTTGAGTGACAGGCCATAAAGGAGAAAAGCAAGGATCCAACTACCCCATTCCATATGCCCTTGCTAAACACTAGGCAAAAGTCTGAGAAGTACAAAGGCCCACTAAAAGATTCATTCTATTAATTACCATAAATTTAATTATCTAAGATAGCCTTTTTCAGTGTTGCATTCCTGCAATGCTTTGGACTCCAGCTCCCATCAACCACAGCCAATATGGCCAATGATCAGGACTGTTGGAAGGGTAGTCTGAAAGACCTGAAGGCCCTATGTTAAGGAAGCCTCTTTAGAAACTAGTGAGCATACCCATCTTTAGTAAGAAGATACAGTCCACATAATTTGGATATGCTCTTTATAAACCAGTGGTAGGCAACTTGTGGACCTCAAGTTGTATTAGCCTACAACACCCATGAACCTTCAGCATTGGTTGGTTGTTTATTAATTAATTTAATTTTATACTACCCAAAGCCACAGCTCTCTGGGTGGTTCACAAAGCACATTTGAAAAAAAAAAACAATAAAAGATACATTATCTTAAAAACATATTAAAACATAAAAGTTTACAGTTTACTGTAAAGTTTACTAAATTTTAAATCACATATTAAACAGGTTTGCATATATATATAGTAACATGAAGAAAAACGTTCAGATTTGTTTAACACCTAGCAGGCCCCAGAAGCTACTTGAATGCCCTGCAGTAGAGGATGGTCTTTAACTTGTGCCAAAAAGATAGTGAAGTTGGCACCAGGCAGCCCTCAGTAGGGAGCTCATTCCATAACTGGGGGGACCACCAGTGAAAAGTCTCTTTTCCTTGTTGCCAGCAACCAAACCTTCCTTAGTGATAGTCTCCAGGACTTGATTTTTGCATCTGGATAGAAGGTCAGGCCACCTAATGAGAAAGAAGGACTCAGTGGAGAAGGCCCTAATGCTTGGAACAATCGATGGCAAAAGAAGAAGGGGACAGCAGAGGATTAGGTGGCTAGATGGAGTCACTGAAGCAGTCGAGGTGAGCCTAGGTGGACTGCGGGGGATGGTGGAGGACAGGAGAGCCTGGAGGAATGTTGTCCATGGGGTCCTGATGGGTCAGACACAACTTTGCGACTAACATAACATAACATAGAAGGTCAGGAAAGGTGCTCCATCAGGCATCATGGTCCCAAGCTATGTAGGGATTTATAGGTTAAAACTAGCACCTGGAATTGGGCTTGGAGAGATGTAGGCATCCATTGCAAGTGGACCAGAATTGGTGTTAGATGATTAGATCGTCTGGTTGCTGGATTTTGTACGAACTGCTGTTTCCAAAAATGCCAGTGTAAAGTGCATTGTAGTAATCCATCTTAGAGTTTACCAGAGCATAGATTACTAATAGCAGGCTGTTTCTATCCAGCTACGGGTATAGCTGGGCCACCAGCCAAAGCTGGTAGAAGGCACTCCGAGCCACTACAGCCACCTGAGCCACAAGTGACAAAGACTGCTCAAAGAGCAATCCCCATGCTACAAACCTTCTCCTTCAAAGGGAGTGCAACCCTGTCTAGAACAGATTGGATTCTCTCCATTTGGTGAGAAGAACCACCCACTAGTGGCATTTCAGATGTGTCTGGACAGAACTTCAGTTCCTTAACCCTTATCCAGTTGCTGCCAGGCACCTGTTCAGCACATTCACTTCCTCACTTGCTGAAGATGAAAAGGAGAGATGGTGCAGTGTGTCATCACCATACTGATGACCACGATCTCCAAAACTCTGGATGACCTCACTCAGTGGTTTTATGTCCTTGGTAAACAGCATGGGGGACAAGGCCAACCTCTGGGGAACCCCATACTGGGGAATCCAAGGAGTAGAGCAATATCCCCAAGTGCCACCTTCTGGAGCCTAGCATTCAAGTAGGAATGAGACCACTGAAATGCAGTGCTTCTCACACCAAACTCACAGAGTTGCCCCAGAGGGATACCATGGTCAATGGTAGCAAAAGCTGCTGAGAATTCCCAAAAGTGGTCTTATTGTTTCAGATGCCCCAAGGCCAGTCCTTCTTGTAAAAAAGCATTAATCACCTCCCTAGCCCAGCTGGCAGGTCCATTCCTAGTAGAGGGTCATGGATCCAGTAAAGATGTGGGCAGCCAAACATGCCCAAGCAACTTGTCAACATCCTCAAGCTATACTGGAAGCCATACAACATAACTAGACCAGACTGTGCTCTGGATACGACACCTGATTCAACTAATATACCATTTTTTGTTGCAGTTAAATGTAGTTTAATATGGATGACACTTAAGGAGAAGCAAGGAGTAATAGCAAAAGTAAGAACATTTTTGCTATTAAGAAGAGCAACATTTCTGACATTTTAAAAGCTAGTAAACATTTTAACCATCAATTCAAAACTCTGCAGGGAAGGCTCTTAATATTGTGGGCTGCTCTGGAAGAACATTATATAATTCTAGTGCTATCATCAAGCCATAGAGCTAAACACCAAAGCAGATGTCACCTGCAGCAAGATGGCTACTTGTTTTGAAGCAATTCAAAGACAAAATGTAGGCTGTGAATCTTTCCTTTTACTTTGTGTCAAAATTTTAATAAGGGTCTCTTCAGGTCCCTAAGACCCTCTCCAGCACCTCAGTGTGATTATTACTGAAAAACTATTACAACGGCTGTGCTGTTACTTTGCTGTATTATGAATGTGTCAAGTTATGCTAGTTCCTATTAAGTGGAGTAGAGAATTAAATTTGCAACTGGGAAGCTGTGACAGTGTACTTCATTAGCTTATTTTCAAGGCTGGAGTTGGGATTTTGATATTTGAAATATTAATAAAACCAGGCAGTAAGTCTGTGATCCTGTGTGTGCTCAGATTGAATAAGTCACATTGTTTTGTACAAATGCCATGGAGTCCAAGTGTGTTGACCCCATGTGTTCAAGCAGGTCCAAAATGTGTGTTTCAGTACATCCGTGGCATGGTTGTGTGCCATGATTTTGTCTCTGCCTTTTGTTTAGTTCCCTCCCATCCCAAGTCTCATGAAAGAGGTATTTAAGCATTGGGGCAGATGAACAACGTGTAATGCACCGGATCAATGCTAGATAGTGATAATAGCCAGTGGGTGAAATCTAGCAAATGTCTGCTGTAAATAATGTTGGTTATGAGATAAACATGAGATTAGGGAGCTGACATAAAATCGAGTTATAAGCTGACCTGTGACCATAGACAAAAGTCTGCCCAACCATGTTTTGGACCAATTAAAGTCTCATATTTGTTACATAGCTTCTGCACGCCACACAGAAGGGTAATAGTTTCACACTGCTTTGACTTTGTTATATACCAAAAAATAATGGCATTGATAATTTAGTACCAATGGGGAGTACTAATGGATTCTCAGAGCTTCCACAATTTTGATTAAAGATAGGTTTAGATGGAGAACTTTGCCAGGATAATGCAGCGTTGGAAAAAAATGGAGAAAAGGGCAACTCAAATGATCAAGGGGTCAGAGCAACTCATTTATGAGAAAGGTTACAACAGCTGAGATTGTTTAGCCTGGGGCAGTGCGTGGGAGAAAAGTAAGGAGAGCGAAGATAGAGATGTACAGAATTACGCAAGGTGTAGAGAAAGTGGGAAGGAAAATATTTTTCTCCCTCTCCTATAATACTAGAATCGGTGCTCATCTCATGAAGCTGATTGGTGGAAGAGTGAGGATATGGCTGAGTTATGCTTTCATTTCTTCAAGATCTAGTGAGACCAATTTGGACATCTTGAAAAGGGGATTGGACAGATTCATGGAAGAGAAGGCAATCAGCGGCAACTAGTCCTGATGGCCTTCAATATCAGAAGCATGTGCTTCTGTACACGAGTTATGCCTGTGTACACAAATTTGTGAGGAACTTGGGCAGGAGGACGTTGTTACACTCATGTCTTGTTTGTGGGTTTTTCATGAGCACTTGGTTGGCCATTGTGAGCACTTGGTTGGCCACAGAATGCAGGACTAGATGTACCGTTTTGATCTAGCATGGCTCTTCTTATGTTCTTAATAGGGCTTCTCCTTACAGTTTCTAATAAAATCCATAGATTGTATGTTCACCTCAAGTCTTTTAGGTAGCCAGTTTCCAATGCTCTATGCTCCCTGTGGAATGAATTATGTATTTGAACTTAAAACTAGAAAATAACACATTGCCTCTTCATGGTGGAATGGATGTGTTGTGTTATGCATAGAACATAGCTTTGGACTCTGGTGGTCTTTGGATATATTAGGCAAACGGATCTATCTGGGGCAGACAAGTCAGGAATGTGTAGAAGCTCTGGCCTTAGATCTATAGGGTAGACTCCAAAGTAGAGTGGGGAACTTTGCTAAGAAGAGTCAAAAGGAGCAATATTAAAAGTCAACCAGACTTTGCTTTTTTCTCAGAGTTGGGATAAATGAATGTGAAGGATGCACAGACAGAAAGAATAAGCATGGGCCTTCCAAATTTCAGAGTAGTAACAAAGCGAATGAACAGTTTGGTGGCTCAAAGACTGGAAGAATAATGGTTCTCATAAAAAGAAACTGAATAGAGCACTCTAGGGTGTCTCTACCCCTTGATATCTATCTGGAAGTAAGAAGTTGTAGCACAATATCCCAAACAAAACATGTTGTTGAGCATACACTGGTAGTGACTGACCTTGCAGGGAGGTGGGGGCTGATAAGTATTGGACCATATTTTCAACCCGGATTTTTGATTGGCCAATTCAAAGGTTCCCTCATGAGTTGATTGGCTGATTGGTGATGTGGCAGTCATGCAGACATTTGCATGTCTTTCCCCATGGCAAGGAACAACCATCCTTAATCAAGGAGGAAGCAGGTGTGTTTTATGATGCCTGTACCTTTGCAGCAGCTCAATAGCTTCAACAGTATTTCCAGTGTGCTTCCGGAACAATAGCTTCTTGTGCCAAGGACTGGGTTGTCAAGATAATGCCAGTTCAATGCACACAACTGCCAGGGAGCCAGCATATCTGAATCTTCTCTGTAACGATATCTTGTGGGATTTGATATGGTTGTGCAATGGGCCTGCTACCAGTCAGAAACTTCCTCCTTTCCCTAATATATTCTCTTTGCTCTGTGCCAGCTTTCAGTGATCTGTTATTCCAGGTCACAGTTCAGGAACCTGCTATTTATTTCCAAAATGACACAGGTCTTGATTGACTTGAAGCATGGGAGGACAGGAGAACATGTGACAGTATGAGGTTTACTATTCATATCATCCTGTCTGGCATATCCTTTTTAGATTATATGTCTGTGATGGTAATCACTTCACAGGAAACCATTCAAGAATGTCAATTTCTAAACTGCCTTGTCCTGTGTAACATTTGTTGATAGGTTTTAAGTCCTAAGATTCAGTTTGGTGTCCCAGTTCATAGAAAAATTGGTTTAGAAGAAAGATTAGTAGATGAAAGAAAATGTCTAAAGTATTTTTAACTCAAGCATGGCATTTGGAATTACGCAAAAAGCCTGGAAAGTGGGGAAATAGTCAACAGTGACTTGATTGATAGCAATTGTGAGCCAGCCATGTGAATCTTCAACAGCAATTGTGTGTATGAAACTATTTAGCACCATCATCTTCTGGCATATAAAATGAACTGTGTAGAGGAAGAAACAGACAAACTAGGAGAAATGAAAAGTCTTTTTCTATTACTAAATTAATAGGTAAATTTGAAATCGCTGAACCTTATATTGCAGTATCCTAATGATTGCAGCTGAGCTTTTTCTCAAATGGCTTTTGTGAACTTATACTTGGAGATGTTCTTCTGCATTAAAACATTTATAATACTTTGGACTTTATACAGTGCATTTCATTTATCCTCTGCATCCTATGATTAACAAATAATTCCCATAAGATGGCAGTGCTGGCATCCCTGTTAAAAGAAGGACTACTCTGTCTGCAGACATCTCCAGTTTCTGGCACTTATAGTCCATGGGGGGACATTTGGCACATCATACAGCCTAAAGTGTATCTCTCATTAGATCCAAGGCAAACGGGTTTTCGTCTGACATTCTCCACTATAAAGCATCCCTATGTTCACAGTGCCAAAGTAGTTGCTGAAGCAATGTTTCCCCCTTGGGCCCACCCATGCTAGGGAACTCCAGCAGATTAATTTACAGTTTTGACCTGCAATCTAAACCTGGGCCAAAGAACTTCTCCTATGCACCCACACTCTCCCCATCCATCTATCCATTCCTTCAGCCAGCCAGTCATTCCCTCTTCCATCTGTCCAACAGCTTTCATTGTGACAGTTAAAAAATGAGGGAAGCCAATTATCTGTAACCAGGAAAAGTCACAATAGCAAGACACAATTCTATTTCCCTCTTCCCCATGACCTTCCTTCCTTCCCTGGCAAAATCCTAGAGACACATAATGATGCCAAAGACAACAGAAAAACTTGTCTTCCAGAATCTTAGCCCATGTGGCTAGATCAACGGGAAACAGCAATAGTGTTCCTATGGGCAGACATGCTGCTCCTACACACACATGGCTGAAGAGAGAGAATGGTATCGAGGATAGAGGATGAGGCTATTTAGAAGAGGACTAGTCTTGTGGATTCTTGTGGACTAGTTGCATCTTTGGGCACAACATCCAATATTGCTAAATTTAATCCTGATGCAATGCCCAATTATTGAAACTTTTTTTGCACAGGTTGATACCAAGGGACAGTCAGGCCAAGTGTTACATTCAGTGTTTTCATACTCTAACTTAACTATTTTGTAGGCTGCTTAATTTTTCCCCATGTGAAACAGCAGAAAGAATTTAGCTAGGATAGGAGGATTAAACTGCTTTGCCTGGAAGTTGGCCAGAATCCTAAGCAGACAAATCGGGTTCCCGCAGAAGTAGTTCATTGTCTTTCTGCTTACTGCAATGGTAGTAGGATCTGGATCTAATGGCATAGCTGATGATGCTGAATTTCTGAAAAGGTTCTGTGCTTTCTTCTGTTACTAAACCGATTTATGGCATGAGTCCAAAGTGTGTTGAAGCCTATCAGTCCATATGTTGCGCAAATAAACATATTATATTATACATCAACATAATTCATAAAATTACTCAGAATTAAATTTGAGATTAAAATATCATATGTAAACAGCAGTGTCAGCTGTAATTGCTATCTTCATTAAGCCATTTCAATCAGTAGCAGAATTTGTTTTTCAAAAGGCAAATATAGTTCCTTAGCTACCACTGAAAACAATGCTACCATAAAGGTGTTATAAAATTGATCATCCATTAAAAGTTTAGTCACAATATCATGTCATGCTTTATCCAAATACTGAGAAACGATATGTAATAGGAATATTTTCCTAGGATCTGCATAGAATAGGCAAAATGAAAAATAGTGAATTCTGTCTTAAATGTGGTTGTATCCTAAAATGGATTTTGGTCCTGTAGAGGAATACTTGTATATCTACTTTCAAGATGTGCAGATGTAGTTCTATGAAAGAGCTACATAACTAGTGAAAGTCAGCATTTGAAAACAATGTATTTTGCCTTGATCTTTCTTCAGTTTACTATACCACCTAAAAATAAACCATCATAAACACACATGCTGTCTTTCCTAGCATCATGCACAAGACCTTATGTTCCCAGGGTACCAGACTGGCCTAGCACCAAAAACCCTTCATTACTAGGTTATAATTTGCCATTTTATTTTAATCACTGCCCCAAGGGCCTTCCCCCTAAATGTTCCAACCAACATTATTTGGTAGAGCTATCATAGTTATAGTTGTTATTTACTGTATTTCTGAATTGCTCCACCACTCAATAAGTAATTATTGATTGGTTATATTTTTAATCCATCCAATAATATGAGCTCTTTGGGGAGATCACATAAAACTAAAAGAATAAAATGCAATAAAAACAACAACACACATGTCAGCACAGGGGAAAAATTAGAAATCTAAAACCTGAAGTCTAAAATGCTTGTTGTTGTTGTTGTTGTTAGTCGCAAAGTCGTATCCGACCCATCGCAACCCCATGGACAACATTCCTCCAGGCCTTCCTGTCCTCCACCATCCCCCGGAGTCCACTTAAGCTCACACCATCTACTTCAGTGACTCCATCTAGACACCCCATCCTCTGCCGTCCCCTTCTTCTTTTGCCATCTATTGTTCCCAGCATTAGGCTCTTCTCGAAAGAGTTCTACCTCCTCATTAGGTGGCCAAAGTATTTGAGTTTCATCTTCAGTATCTGGCCTTCTAAAGAGCAGTCAGGGTTGATCTCCTCTAGGACTGACCGGTTTGATTGCCTTGTGGTCCAAGGGACTCGCAGGAGTCTCCTCCAGCACCACAATTCAAATCCTTTGGTGCTCAGCCTTCCTTTTGGTCCAGCTTTCACAGCCATACGTTGCAACTGGGAAAACCATAGCCTTGACTATACGCACTTTTGTTGGCAGGGTGATGTCTCTGCTTTTTAGTGTGCTGTCTAGATTTGGCATAGCTTTCCTTCCCAGGAGCAAGCGTTTTTTAATTTCTTGGCTGCAGTCCCCATCTGCGGTGATCTTGGAGCCCAGAAAAAAAAAATCTGTCACTACCTCCGTTTCTTCCCCATCTATTTGCCAGGAAGTGAGAGGACCAGATGCCATGATCTTCGTTTTCTTAATGTTGAGTTTCAAGCCAACTTTTACGCTCTCCTCCTTCACCTGCATCAAGAGGCTCTTTAGTTCCTCTTCACTTTCTGACATTAGAGTAGTATCATCTACATATCTGAGGTTGTTGATATTTCTCCAGGCAATCTTAATTCCAACTGGTGATTCATCTAGCCCCACCTTTCTCATGATGTGCTCTGCATATAAGTTAAATAGGCAGTGTGAGAGCATACAGCCTTGCCCAATTCTTTTCTCAATTTCGAACCAATCAGTGGTTCCGTGTCCAGTTCTCACTGTTGCTTCTTGACCCACATACAGGTTTCTCAAGAGACAAATAATCTCTTTAAGAACTTGCCACAATTTGTTGTGATCCACACAATCAAAGGCTTTAGCATAGTCAATGAAGCAGAAGTAGATGTTTTTCTGGAACTCCCTAGCTTTCTCCATGATCCAGCATATGTTGGCAATTTGATCTCTAGTTCCTCTCCCTCTTCGAAATCCTGCCTGTACTTCTGGTAGTTCTCAGTCCACATACTGCTGGAGCCTAGCTTGTAGGATTTTGAGCATAACTTTACTAGCATGTGAAATGAGTGCAATGGTACAATGGTAGTTTGAACATTCTTTGGCATTGCCCTCTTTGGGATGGGAATATAAACTGACCTTTTCCAATCCTGTGGCCACTTTTGAGTTTTCCAAATTTGCTGGCATATTGAGTGTAGCACATTTACTGCATCGTCTTTTAGGATTTTGAATAGCTCAGCTGAATACTGTCACCTCCACTAGCTTTGTTGTTGCTCAGACTTCCTAAGGCCCATTTGACTTCACATTCCAAGATGTTTGGCTCAAGGTGAGTGACCACCCCATCGTGCTTATCAGGGACGTTAAGCTCTTTCTTGTATAGTTCTTCCGTGTAATCTTGCCACCTCTTCTTAATCTCTTCTGCCTCTGTTAGGTTCCTGCCATTTTGGTCCTTGATCATGCCCATCTTTGCATGAAACATTCCCTTCATATCTTCAATTTTCTTGAAGAGATCTCTGGTCCACCCTATTCTATTGTTTTCTTCTATTTCTTTGTACTGTTCATTTAAGAAGGCATTCTTATCCCTTCTAGCTATTCTCTGGAATTCTGCATTCAGTTGGGTGTATCTTTCTCCTTCTCCCTTACCTTTCGCTTCCCTTCTTTCCTCAGCTATTTGTATAGCTTTCTCAGCCAGTCATTTTGCTTTCTTGCATTTCTTTTTCTTTGGGATGGTTTTAATTGCTACCTCTTGTACAATGTTGTGAACTTCCGTCCATAGTTCTTCAGGCACTCTGTCTATCAGATCTAATTCCTTAAATCTATTTGTCACCTCTACTGTATATTCATCAGGGATATGATTTAGGTCATACCTGAGTGGCCTAGTGCTTTTCCCTACTTACTTCAATTTAAGCCTAAATTTTGCAACCCGAAGCTCATGATCTGAGCCACAGTCGGCTCCTGGTCTAGTTTTACTGACTGTATAGAGCTTCTCCATCTTTGGCTGCAGAGCACATAGTCAATCTGATTTCTGTGTTGACCGTCTGGTGATGTCCATCTGTAGAGTCGTCTCTTGGGTTGTTGGAAAAGAGTGTTTGCTATGACCATTGTATTCTCTTGACAAAATTCTACCAGCCTGTGCCCTGCTTCATTTTGTACCCCAAGGCCAAACTCACCTGTTATTACGGTTATCTTTTGGCTTCCTACTTTAGCATTCCAATCCCCCATGGTGATAGGGACATCATTTTTTGGTGTTCATTCTAGAAGGTGTTGTAGGACTTCATAGAACTGGTCAACTTCAGCCTCTTCAGCACCAGTGGTTGGGGCATAGACATGAACTATTGTGATGTTGAATGGTTTGCCTTGGATTTGAACTGAGATCATTCTGTCATTTTGGAGACTGTATCCCAGTACTGCTTTTCCTACTCTTTTACTGACTATGAAGGCTACTCCATTTCTTCTGAGGGATTCTTGCCTGCAGTAGTATACCTGATGGTCATCTGAATTAAATTCACCCATTCCTGTCCATTGTAGTTCACTGATTCCTAAGATGTCCATGTTCAGTCTTGTCATCTCTTGTTTGACCACATCCAGCTTGCCTTGATTCATGGATCTTATGTTCCATGTTCCTATGGAGCATATATCTTTGCAGCATCGGACTTTCCTTTCACTACCAGATACATCCACAACTGAGTGTCCTTTTGGCTTTGACGCAGTTGCTTCATTCTTTCTGGCGCTACTAGTACTAGCCCTCTGCTCTTCCCCAGTAGCATATTGGACACCTTCCGACCTGAGGGGCTCATCTTCTGGCATCATATCTTTTTGCTTTTTGTACTGTCCATGGGGTTTTCAAGGCAAAAATACTAGAGTGGGTCGCCATTTCCTTCTCCAGTGGATCACATTTTGTCAGAGCTCTCTGCTATGACCTGTCTGTCTTGGGTGGCCCTGCATGGCATAGCTCATAGCTTCATTGAGCTACGCAAGCCCCTTCACCATGACAAGGCAGTGATTCATGAAGGAGCTAAAATGCTTAGGAGAGAAGAAAAGCCTTCACTTGATACAAATTTTAAAAAATAGCATTGGCTATAACCTTGGGGAAGTCATTCCATTAACAGAGAACCACAACTAAGAAGCCTTCTCTCTTACAGCCATTCAGTACTTTAAGGGGAACATTTCTACACAATCAAGATAGAATCTACCAATTCCCTTCCTTTGCTATGAACGCTTTTGGGGAGCTGACAAATCATCCTATGAAATCATATTTTAATAAGTGCTGGTTGTTTCCTAGGGGTCGGACCTGTTCTGTTTACATCACATCAAGCAGTTTCCTGCCAATACAACTACAGATGGTGTTCAGGACATTGGTTTTATACCTCATGCAGAGGGCAATGGTCCATCCCAACTCATCATTACCCCATTAAATGTGCAGTTTGCTAGTTTAATCTAATGGAACAAACTTTTCTTCCACACTGTGCTGGAATGTTTCAAATTTGTGTTCCAGTAGCTTTTGTGCTCTTTGCAGCTTGATTTTATTCTGGTTTACGTATGCCTCCAACCTTTCACAGATTTTTTTTTTTTTAAGTACCTGTGTGTGAATATCTAATGAGGCCCAGGAAGAGTCCAGCAACCTAAGGCAAAAGAAGGCCTTGGGCACAACTGTCAACAAACTTAAGTAGCAGTGAGACAGAAGTTTTCTATAGAACTTAAACAAGAAGGGCTTGCAGATTTTTAAATGAAAGAAAATATAGTCATTTTCAGGGATAACATTTTCAGGGATAATGCTGGGAAAACCCTTGGCACCAACCCTAGTACAACTGTCCCTAGTTTGGCAGTCCCCAGGTATTGTAGACTACAACTCCCATCATCCCTGGCTAGTCATGCTGACTAGGGCAGATGGAGTTGTAGTCCAAAATATTTGGAGGGCACCAGTTCTAGTCCAAAAGAACAAGTTGTGACCTGCAGCTCATCTTGACACTAGATATCCAAGTTGTTCAGGAATGACTTGTATTTTAAGCTTTTTCTAGCTGATGGGAGAAAGGAAAATCAATTTTTGGTATCCCCATTTAATTAAAAGTTACAGTTTTTAAGAAGTAAATAAAACTAATTGAATTTCTGATAAGGCTAGGCATAACCATTCATGAAAGAAGAACCCAGTTCATCCATTTCTCTGCAAACATACTGACATTAGTTAAAGAGACAGCTGCACCCTCTCTTATGCACTAATACAAACTTGGTTAGAAGTAATCAACAATTCTTTGAAACCTGTAGCATCAACTGTAATGAGCAATTAATTCTGTATCTCTTCAGAACCCAGTATGCTGTCTACATGAGAAATAGAGACTTAGCAATAGAAAATAGGGTTTATGAAGCATGAAGAAATAAAAACAAAGCGAACATAACTTTCAGGAGAAAGTGAACAGAAGGGGAAAATAGCAATCAATAAACTCCAAGGCTAGCAAAGACTGTCTCAGAAAATAAATGTCCTTCCAGAAATGTAGATAAGTGCTAATTTATTTAAGAAAGGAGCAATTTGCTTCCTCCTTTAAGCTCAAAGAGGTATTTGTTAATTCTCTTCAGCAAGCTATTGGATGAAAAACTATCAAGATCCAAGCTGTGCATGTCTGAAATAACATTAAAGATTTAGATGATATTACCAGCTGACGTTTCACAATAGAATCACAGGTTCTAACCATGAATTAAGATCACACTATTAGTTTTGAAACTTTGCATCCACATGCCATAAATACATCTTAGTTTTACTAAGTTTCAAAGGGTCCAGATGTTACAAACAGCATACTGGCTTATATGCTCTCTCTGTATCTGCATGACTAACCATGCATCCTCTGATTAATATCTAAATATTGCTTAATTTCCAAATAATCAGAATTGCTTAAGCATACTGATGTATTTGCTGTGTTCTGAAGACTGCACACATACCATTGTGGGTACAGAGTAACAGATTGGAGCAATAAACGTGGAATGAGACTGAGAGGGATATAGTAGGGGAGGGAATATGCTTAAAGCTGGAGGAAGACACTTAGACCCAAAAGAGAGAGATGCAGGATTCACAAGTTAAATGGATAGTCAGCAGAGCACACCCGAGACTTTCTGCAGTCTGGAGACAGAGACGGTCTGCTTTTGCAACACATATGTAAAGGTGCATCGCACAAAAGGCCAATTGAGTTATTTTGCCGTCCAAGGCAGAAAATCCCACAGTGTCTCTTGAAGTAAAAATACGACAATCATAAATGAACAGTCTGCTGAGTTCGTAGCACCCAAAATCACAACATTGGCCCAGTCTTCTGAATGATGGGGTAGCTGGACCAGTGTCAGAACAACCAAATCTGGGGTTTAGCTCCCTGAGCTTTGCCAAAGAAAATGGCAAGTCCAGTATCTATTGGGAAGATATAGATCGATCTAACTCTGATGGCTCCCTGCCTAAAGACCAGTCTTCAAGGTCATTGCTGCGATGTAATATAGGGCCATTAGTATTGCATAGCCATTGTAAATGTAATAGTAAAGTGCAATCCCATCAGGATACCTGAATTCAGGGACTTCCCACAGTAGAGTGGGAAGAGCAGCAAAGACAGACTTTGCCTTTCTGTCTTGATTTATGTGGTTTTGGTGCTGGCTTTTGGTGGGATCCCTCAGACTTGTTTTCCCTATCAGGTCCATGATTTACTGTGGCTTTGCCATAGAAGCCATATCTACAACATCCATAGTTGTGCTCAGTCAACTTTATCTGTGGAACCATCTTAGAGTAGCCAAAATTGTCGGTAGGATTTCCAAGTTCCCAGAGAAACTTCATTTTTTGAAAGCTTGAAAAGCTAATTAATGTTTAAAACCTTTGATCTTGTTCAACATTAAAAGGTTAAAAGGTTTGAAAATACTCTGCATAATCTAAAATTCTTGGAGTCATATATAAACAATGCATTTTTCTTGTGATTGATTACAAGTTAATTAACTGAAAGCTTTTATATTTAGAAAAGCACTCATATATTGCAAGAGCTCTGGTGTTTTTCATTGTCAAAATTTCCTTCTCATTATCTTCACAAAGAACATCCATTGCAAGTTATCTAAGGACTGGGAGATGCTTGAAGTTGTAGTACCTATTTCTATCTAAACATGTATTAAATTGCACCCTAAGCAGACTTTTGGATGTGAATCTTTCACAACTGGATTTAAAATATTGCCATTTTGTTCTTGTTTCTATTTTTTACCTGTCCCTCATACAAGAATACCCCATATGTATCTTTAATAACTTGTATTTATTTATTACATTCTATATTGCATAATAGTCAGAGCTATCTTGGTGGTTCACAACAATTAAAACCATAAAGCACAATAAAATATGAACCCTAGCTCCACTATCGTAGAGCTGGGTCTCTGAATTTTTATTTGGAGGATTGCAATCTAATATGTTTTAAATGCCCCATGACACTGTAAAGGGCATAAGATAAAAACTACAAATAAAGAAGTAAATAAAATGACAGAAACTAAAAAAGGGGGGGTCTCCCCCTGATGTCATACAGAGTGCGAGCTAGGTGCCAGGTTAGCCTCTCTGGGATCGCCATTCTGCAGTCTGGGTGCCATAGTTCAAAGGCCCTCTTCTTAGAAGCTACCCACCTTAATTCCTGTGGAACCCCATTGGGTAACTGCCAGGACACAGAGCAATAATCCCAGCACCACCTTTTTGAATCAGTCGTCCAAGTAGGAGTGGATCTACTGCAGTGCAGTGCCTTAACTTCTAGCCCAGACAACCTATCCAGAAAGATGCTTTAGCAATGAAAGAGTGGTCCAGGAGAATCAACAAGATTGCCCTATTCAAAGAAATAGGCCTGAAGCTTGATTTGAATCAACCTAGATCATTCAAGACTGCCTGAAGTTGACTGGCAACCACCCACTCAAAGGAAGAAAGTTGGCTACTGGTCCAAAGTTGTTCTAATCATCTGGATCCTTTTTCAGGAGTGACCTCATTACTTCTTTCTTTAAAGAGGTCAGTACCACTCCTTTCAGAAGGAGGACATTATAACTAGCATGTATCCCTTCCTTCTGAGAGGTAATAAGCCATGAAGGGCAAGTATCAAGCAAGCAAGTGGTCAGTTGGACTTGGTAAAACATTTCAAAGGATCTAGCATGATTCTGCACATAGCTGGCTCAGACCATGTGATATGGATTGAACACGCAAGCTGCTTTTCCATTCAAAAGCACCCAACAGATTTTACAGCAATATAGACTGTAAGTAGATGTCTTTGATTGGGTCAATCGTTTTGTCTGTGTTTTTTGGTTGAAGTGAGTGAGAAAATTAATTCATATTGATGCACTTCTTTGTGGACAAATTGCTCTGGATCTGGTTGTTCTTGTTGAGTCTGGCTATTTGATATGCAGCTTCATATCCCTGCTGCTTCAGATCCCAAGGATATCCCCCTTCAGTCTAGTCTACCAGGTTACTGTTAGGATAAATTGATTGCTGGATGCCTTGAAAAATAACAGTGTTAAAACAGATTTGAAGAATCTAAAATAAAATCTAAAATATGTCATTGCATTATTGGTATGCATTCAGTTCTAATATTGTGATTATAAAAGCACTAGCTTTGCTTACTCAGTGATCAATATCTTTTTCTCCCTTAAAATTGGCCAAGAATTAGCACAAACCTAATACACCTAATCACCTAATACATCCATGTATCTTTGGCTGATCCCTGAAAATGGAAGCAGGCTTGAATTCTTGAAAGCTCTACTTTTTAAAAATGTACCATCAACCACTTTCTGATCATTTTTTATTCAAAGCAAAATCTGGGATTGCTTTATAATACTGTGAGAAAAATAAAGTCTTTGCATAAAATGCCATATGATAATCAGACAGAACTCAAGATTATATGTATGTATCTAACATATTCCCTCCTCTGTATTTTTTTCCTTTCCCCTGTTTGTTTTGTTTTAGAAATGGAAAGGTTGTCAGTAACTCATTGTATAGTACTTAAATCTTATGGACTTTGAAGTACCTTATTTTGATGCCAATTATTTAATATTACTTCTTTTACAGACCCAAGTTAGCACACAAATATAATCATTAATTAACTCATGCTGACTGAGTCATGATGGGAATTGTAGGACCTTTAAACCTGCTTAGAATTGTCTCTTAAACAATTAAACTGCAACAAAGAAACAAGCCCTTCTATTTAAGAGTGAAAGTGGGAGTGTTGAATGGAGTTTCCACCTTACTTCAGAAAGGAATATCTTCATCATGCCAGAGTAATCATTCCTTAAAATATTTCAGTGATTTTAGCTGTTTGACCTCAACAGCCAGCAGAAGTCACCAACTGGAAATTGTTGCAAGAAAAGGAACAGGGGGAAGGGAAACTGTTGTTTTTGTTGTTATCATAGAATGGTGTAGGATCTGGAATAATGTCTAACAGATCTGGACAACAAGCGGTTTCCTGTTATTCACAAAATCTAATAAATTGTGTAGCCACAGAAATGTGTTCTGAGCATTGCACAGAGCTTGAAGATAATCAGTGGGCTTTCAGCTTTATTTATTTATTATTTATTTAAAACATTTCTATGCTGCCCCCATCGCAACAAAGCCTCGGGGCGGCTCACAACAGACATATAAAAATACATCAATAACTTAAAAACTGGTAACATTTTGGCTATATATTAAAATCTATAAATACAATAATAATAAATTAACAGTTAAAATAACTTTTAAATAAAAAGTTTGGTTCATTTGCAAGGATCAAATGGGGAGGGACACATGGCAAGTTTGGGCCCTGCACATCCTTAAATGAGCTGTGTGTCTTGATGGAAATGTCTGGGATCCAAGAAAGGCAGGTGTATTTGTATGCAGGCTGAAGAAGGGTTGGCGAACATTAAGAGTTGGGGTCTTCAGTTTTAGTTGTCATGGTCTGACTGACATGTTAGCAACCTAAAGCAAATGGATGGATTAGGGAAAGAAGTAACAGGTATGTGAACTGGTTTCTGCTGTCACTAGGAAGGTTTTTTGCACATGTAGAGTTGTTCGTTGAATGTCTCCATTCTTTTTGGATATTAGAGTACACCTTTCAGAAAAGGGAATTGCATTTTCCTAGGGGATCAGCAGTCAAGTTTAATGCATTATACTGCTGCTTGATGAAGACAGCAACTAACCAGAGGTTAGTCCTTTTTTGTGGCTGGTTTAGTGTAGGTTCAAGGAAAGAAATATGAAAATTAGCGATTCAGTGAGCACGCATGGATGCAGATTAAGAGAAGCTTTCTCAAACTGCCACTTTTCAAGGTCACAAGGCTGCCAGGACAGAGAGTTGTACTCCACTTGGACTAAATCAACTTCATAAGTATTTTTCAATACGTGAACTGCTTTATGTGACTTGCAAATTATTTGTAGTATGAGGCAGAGTTGATTTAGATAGGAAAGTTATTTGTTTTCTGTGAAGTTCACATTTATCTCCAGATGTGCTTATAAACTTTAGTATATGCAGGTTTTATGCAAATTGGCATGCACTTTTATTCTCTTTTTTCAGTGGTGCATGTCCTTTTTTGGCAATGCACAACTGCTCCTCCTTCCTCCCCCCTCATGGCAGAATGCCTTATAATTAAAGCAAATGGTTGTTTATTTAGAACACTAAGTCTATGTATCTTGTGTCTTTATTCAAACAAATCAGTGCAATGGATGAGTTTTTAATGTACACAAAATCTAACATGTTCATTTATCCACAACAGTGCTACTTTTCTTGAACTCGGGTAACAAAACTATCATGGTGAGCTTCAAAAAGGAAATAGTATATATAAAATTATGTGTATATGTGATGGCATAGTGTGTACACGAGTGTGCCATGGTGGTTAGAGTGATGGACTGGGAACCTGGGGATCTGGATTCTAATCCACACTCAACCATGAAGCTCACTGGATGGATCTGAGCCATTTGATCACTCTCAGCCTAACCTATCAAAAAGGGTTGTTGTTATAAGCATAAAATGGAGTGGAGGAGGGCTGTGAAATCTGCCTTGTGTAAGGAAGAAAGGGGGGATATAAATGCCATGTTGTAGTAGTAGTAGTAGTAGTAGTAGTAGTAGTAGTAGTAGTAGTAATGATTGATATAGCATTAGGAAAAGCTACAGGTAGTGTAGTGCAAGGGCAAAGCTAAATGGCATAGCCTTTAAAGATATTTGAAATGGATTGTACCTTATTGCTTACTGGTAAGTGGTCCAATATCTCTGTAAACCACTGTGTAGGGAGAACTTTTTAAAAAGCCAATAAGTTCCGGAGATTCTAACTTCTGCCTACTCATCTGTAAGTTTCTGGGAGGAAGAGAATGACATAATCAAAGCAACATGAACAATTTTGTTGCTAACAAATCTGGGCATCACTTTCCTGGGCCCTTATTTCTTACTTCAAACAAGACTCCATACAGACTAAAGTTAAAGTGGATAATGTCCAGTGGCACTGATTCCATTACATGTCATTGATTCTGTTCTGCCATTGGCACCCACTACTTGCAAATGGGGACTTAAGACTCACAGGAGGAAACCTAAACAAGTGGAAATGCTCTTTTCTGGAAAAGGATAGGTAAATAAAGCCCATATAAAGGAGGTCTACCAACTTGTCTCAATCCAGAAATGAGCATTTCTCCTTATTTCAGAATTTCTTCTAGATTCAAGATTTCTTCTTGAAGAAATTATTTTCAAGATTTCTTCTTGAATCTCAGTTGCGCAAGTAGTATGAGGCTTACACATAAGTAAGTTTGTAAAAGACTGTAGCTTAACTTTGCACACAGTCTCTCTCTCCCTCGCTCTGTATCTATCTATCTATCTATCTATCTATCTATCTATCTATCTATAATTCATTCTGCTAAATATTGTTTTCCTCACCAAAGTGCAGTACTTTCATAATATATTGCCAAAAAATTACTGACAGATTAGGTTTATGTTCTTCTTGCTTGGAATAAGGCAAATCAAATTTGATGAATTGAGTGATATGAAAATAAAGAAACACAGGGAAGATGAGGGAATGGTTTAGCATCCTAGTTCATTGATATTTATTACTTTTTATTCTATTGATGTATTTTGCATGCTTGTAAAAGAAAAGAATGATTTTTGCTAAAACAAAAAACAAACAAGCACTTGTTAGTCTATGAAAATTGTTGTTGAGCTCTAAGGGTGATGTAACTTTTGATTTGATTAGATTCCATTAATGAGATCAAATGATGCCTTTGGTCTCCAGAAGCTAATGCAAACCAAATCTATTTATCACCTTGGCAGTGGTTCCTGCAATGAAGTTAATGACCATTACTGTGCTACTACCAAGTCAATCAGAAATCATGCTTTTTGTGCAGAAAGGCTGAAGCCAGCAATCAATCATCATCATCCTCATCATAATAATGCTGTTAAATGGGCCTCTAGAAAGGAAAAGAAAGCAACTTGGCTATTAACTTCAAATGTATCTTGGAAATGGGTTTCTTTGTGTGCAGAGCACCCCTGGTATCATGGTTACAGCCTAGGAATTGAGAATTCTGTGCAGCATGAAATAGCTGAAAACACAAGGCAAGGGAGAAATTCACACTTACATGCTTTATTGTGAGTATGGAAGAGGATCGATGTATGGATAGATAGTTACATATATATAATTTATTTCCCCAAAGAATGGTAGCACAGATTTCATACATCAGACCTCTGAGTTTTGTGCAGACCAGGACTCATATAATAGAATTTTCCTCTTGTCTCAGCTACCATTTTAAGTCCAAACTCAAATCAGAACCTCAGTTACAATTCACGCTTTGCTAGAAAACTTACAAAAGCATTCAACAATGGCCAGGCCATTGTGGAAGTAGCATTGTTCAGTGCCAGACATCTGCGGCTTTTGTCATTTCTCTGCTTTGCTTTTATCCTTCATAGTGACCCCATATAAAACCCTCCCGTGGATAACTTTGGCCTTTCACTACAGTCACATATATGAGTACAATAATTCACTGATTCCAAATATGGGTATCTAAGTGATAACAAGATGCCATTGAAAGACAGAGAGATTGTGTGTGTGTGTGTGTGTGTGTGTGTGTGTGTGTGTGTGTGTGAGAGAGAGAGAGAGAGAGAGAGAGAGAGAAATACTGTTGCAATAAATTGTTAATGCCTGATTAAATCTTCATACTTCACATATAGCAAATAAATACTGACTGAGGCTTTACTGGCATGACTTTGAGAA
The DNA here is from genome assembly GCF_004798865.1 of Varanus komodoensis. Classification (NCBI taxonomy): domain Eukaryota; kingdom Metazoa; phylum Chordata; class Lepidosauria; order Squamata; family Varanidae; genus Varanus; species Varanus komodoensis. Next base: position 29,662,654 of record NW_025336481.1, on the reverse strand, counting down.
CATCAGGAAAGATATAGATGCACCAAGTATCTATTCTGACCTAATGTATTTTTTAGAAAAGAAATGTTACTTAGATACCAGATGCAGTGTTACATCCAATGACAGTCTTACTGAGCTCAGGTCATTTCTAGGCAGGACTAACATTGATACAACCCTGTGTTAAAACTTCTCATGGGAATAGTGAGCTGGAAGCAGCTGCCTGTAAGAAATTTCCAACTCTTCCAGAATAGGAGAAATGCTGAACTTACTGTAAATCTGATATATGTCTAGTCAGAAATGTGCCCCACAGAGTTCAATGGGGCTTTGTCCCAGTCTAAATATCTCAACATTTTACAAAGTGAGTGTTCCATCCAGCTGTATTTTGTGTAGTTGCATCATTCCTTACTGCCTAATTGATCTCATTGAACTACCCCCCCCCGCCCCCACAACACACACTTACTGGATTTTAAGGGACTATATTATAAGATTCTATGGATTTGTTCCAAAGATGGAAGCTCCTTCCATCAGGAGTATGCAAATGTTCATTTCTTTAAAACCTTGCCTCTGTTTTTGGGTTGACTACATTAGTTAAATAATTTGTACAGAGTTCCATAGAATAAACCAAGCTAAAGGACCAATCCTGTGTCCCCTAAATATTGTTTGAGGCGCAATGGCATACTGGGGATGTCCCCTTCCAAGTGACCTTGGAAGGGGCAGTGAGAGATCTGATCCACCCCTCCTTCATCTTGCAGCTAGTGTGGGATCATAGAATCATAGAATAATAGAGTTGGAAGGGACCATGAAGGCCATTGAGTCCAACCCCCCACTATTGCAGGACACCATGTTACACCATCCCACTCAGTTGGCTGTCCATGGATGACCCATGCCACCTGGCCACCAAGGTTGGAAAAGAAATTTTGAAGAAGGGAGAAGGGGGGAGATAGAAAGATATTTGGTAAGCCAGGATATAATCTATCATGAAGCTGCTGTAGCCTGCCCCTCAAGGCAAGAAAGCCAATCTAGTGAAAATTACTAGAAGGTAGGGAGAAAAGATTGGCTCCACCACTCTTCCTGCCCTGCTCTGAATGATCAGAAGCAGCCAATCAAGCAAGAGGTTTGAACCCTAAAGAAATTGAACATTAAAATAGGTAAACCTAAAAAAGGAACAGCATTCTCATGGTTGGAGATGATGAGAGTTGCAATCTAACACATCTGGGTGGTTCCAGTTTGGGAAAGGCTGATCTAACCAAATGTCTTCTGAAACAGATAGTCTTAACACATTAATCTTAATACCAGGAGGGAGGAACAGTGACAAACATCCTGAAGAACTTCTGCAAAAAGTGGACAGTCACTATAATTTTTGACAGTTGACAATGTAACCTCCCTTTTAAAAAAATGGCCCTTGCAATGAAGTTTTCAATTGCCTTAAAAGGGCTGACACAAGAATTGCCCTGTACTGTAGGAACATTAATGTAAGAACTGAGCACGTTCTGTTATGGCTTGGAATGTTAGTGGCGGCTAGTGCAATTGACATAAAAATTGTTGAATATATGCCTGCTGGTAAATGTAGCAAATAAAGCTGACAACCACTCTTGGCAGATATTTCAAGGTCAGTAGGGCTGGGATTCCAAAGAAGGAGACCTTCAGTCAGCAGAGAGGGGAGCTTTGAGAGACCAGGTATAGGCACAGGGCTTTGAAGTGCCCTCAAGGTGGCTGCCCACTGGTCCCCAGGCCAACCAGGAGAATGGGGATATTTTTGAAGTGATGAGAGGGGTCAAAGAAGAGGAGAAGGAAGCACTATTGCCTTGCCCAGTCCCAGATGCCATGATGGGGTGTCAGGATAGACAAGCTGCCTAGTTAGAAGGTTTGCACCAGTCTCACCAGCTAGCCCTTCAACAGCAGGAACCACCCTGAGAGTGGAGCCCTGAAAGTGAATGGCTTTGAAGAGAAGTCCCTAGTTTGGGTTCAGCAATCATTATTAACAAGCACAGGAGCTTATCTTCCAGCTCACAAGAGGGCTTTTAGAGTTACCTTGTCTTAAAGCTGTGAAATGCTAATACACATCTGTGCCACTTTGTCTGGTGTTTTAGACTTAAGGACAAGAAGGGGAGGGCCCTAGTAAAGATCCACCAAGAGGTGGTGACATTATTTATCTATTATATCCCACCTTTTTTTTTTTACTTTTAAAGAACTCAGAGTGGCATACATCATTTTTATTACATTTTGTATGCAACATCATGCTAGTCTGGGGCTTGGGAAGCCCATAATTTCTCATCATTGGCCAGGCTGGACAGGGCTCATGGCAGTTTGAGTCCAGCAATATCTGGAAAGCTACAGATCTTTGAATCCTGCAGCAGTCAGTACTTGAAGTTATAGATAAGCAAACAAAATGGCTGACATAGATGAGAATGGGCACTTTTGGCTATTACCTCCATGTACTTATTCAATAGCAGCTGTATGCAAGAGGATGAGCAAAATATGCATTTGCTCCCATGGAACCGAAAATACATTGATAGCCAATAAATCTCAAACCTAAGGAGCATCCAGGCTGCTTCCTAGCCAGTATCACTTCTAAGTTGTTTGGATTCAAGTTGTAAATCCTCATGGTTCTTTAAGTTGTACCCTTCAGTCAAACATATGAGAAAAATGTGAAACAAGCTACATGGAGGTACATATAGGGATGGACCAGGGCAAGCTTTCAGAACCATGGTACAAAACCAACAGCTCCTTTCTCTGGAAAGGCATGACAGAATACAGTGGTGTATCCTTTCAACAATTTGTCTAGTCAGAAATAATGACTGGGATCCAGTTAAGGCAAATGTGACATTTTACTTTTAAGAATGCGGCCAGCAAGTATGGTTCACTAGTTCTGTCATGCATGCTGTGCAGCTTTGCATATGAACTAAAGTTAGTTCATCTGCTGGCATTTGGTGTTTGATTAATTCAAGCTTAGCTGATATTGCTATGTAATGTGGAACAAATTATGTAGGCAGTAGCGATTGCAGCAGCTATCTCATTCCATATGATTTGTACATTTTTATCTCACATATAAGAAATGTATTGCTGCATGACATTAATCTTCTCTTACACCAATATTGTGGAAGTTTTTCTGCTCTCTGTGGCACATTCATATGAAGTTGTTTATGTACTTTTCAGATATCAAGGGAATATTTGAAATGTCAAACACTTACATGTTTAGACAGAAGAAACCCCATTACTCTCAGCAGGAATTATTTCAAATAAGCGTGCTTACGATGCCTTCTTTATTGTCCAGTTATGCACAAAGCATCTTTACCAATGCAATGTTTTAGGGCACACCACAAAAGTTGCACAAGGAAGCACTGAGACAGGGCAAAGGTATTCAGTTCTGGCTACCACAGTTCAAGAAACATAGGGATAAGTGGGAGAGCATCCAGAAGACAGTTATAAGGATGATAAAAGATCTACAAGACAAACTTATGAGATGAGGAATGGCTTTAAAAACTTAGGCATGATTAAGCTATGAAATAAACATTTTATGTTGGATTTATATCACATTAATTGCACTTTATTCCACTGAAATCAGTGTGACTTACGACCCACTGATTTCAGTGGGACCTAAGTGTGACTAACTTGTTCTGGATCCAACTTCTCAAAGCCTGTAGTGCTATGGAGCTTGCTGTCATTTTAAATATTTATACTTACGATTATTGTGCCATGTGCCTAACATGCCTAATGAATATTGAAGCCCTGAACAGAGATTAATTGATTGAAGGCGTCCATGCCTGTAGGCTCACAGTTTAACAGGCAAAATACAAAAGGAAAGTAGGGATTTCCAGTCAAGTCAAGGCAAAGCCATGATGCTTGTTTACTTCTGAGAGGAGAAAGGTACCCACCCACTCCCATTCTCAGCAAAATCATCTTGCTTTTAAGTATCCCCTCATAGGTCCCTGTGCTTTTCAACATTTCCACCAAATACCAAGCCTCTAGACCAGTGATGGCAAACCTATTGCACGCGTGCCACAGCTGGCACACAGAGCCTTCTCTGTCAGCACATGAACCAAGTCGCCTCAGCATCACCCCAGCAGCCAAGCATCGGATAACAGCATACATAGGGGCCATGTGCCTTCTCAGAAATGACTGGTAGTGCCAGGCAATGACATCACAAGCTGCAACTCATTAGCCATGACTCATCCAAGCTTTCACATGGCCGGTCATTGCACTGCCAAGGATATATAGATATAGATATATATATTTACTTGGACTGGCTGTGAGTTGTTTTTTCTAAACTAATCCTCAGTTTTCAGGTTTTATTGCAGTGTTGGCACTTTGCAAAAAATGAGTGAGTTTTGGGTTGCAGTTTGGCACTCAGTTCACCATCACTGGATTAGGGTTACAAAAATGAGGTGTCCTGGCATGATTTTGATGGTTTGGATGTGTTTACAATGGGTGGAAATGTTGAGCTGTGCAGAAAAAACTACTCAAGGAAGGCTTTTTCAAAATCACCCTCTTTTCAATGCAACTTTAGCCCTATATTAGAGCCCTCTATTATGCAGAGCCCTCTCTGTCAGCATGTTAGCCAAGTCACCCCAGCATCGCCCCAGAAGTTGAGCATCAGATAACAGCGCACATAGGGGCCATGCGCATGCTTGGAAAGGAGTAGTGGAGCCAGGCGATGATGTCATGAGTCATGACTCATTATCTGCGACTTGCCCAAACTTTTGCATGGCTAGTCAGTGCGCTGCCAAGGATAGGTAGATAGATATGCTTGGACTGGCCATGAGGTGTTTTTTCTAAACTAAGAGCTCAGTTTTCAGGTTTTATTGTAGTATTGGCACTTTGCAATAAATAAGTGGGTTTTGGGTTGCAGTTTGGGGACTTGGTATCTAAAAGGTTCGCCATCACTCCTCTAGATGCTCAGGAAAAGTAGATCTCCCCCATTTTCCAGTAATGCTTACATCTGATAGCTGTTGAAGGTGGTGGTTTCAGGGCTAAACAGGGCACTTTTGACAAGAAACTCTGCATCTCCAGTGTACCCTTCCCTGTCCAACGACCCAGCCTCACAGTAAACAGTTTAAAAATAACCACAAATGCCTGTTTAAAAAAAGGAGTGGTGAACTAGTCACACTCAATGCAATATACCACTTGGACACTTCATGGGGGTTGTCATCAGCCACTTTGAAGACCGCAAAAGATAATCCCTGAATAGTGTGATGGGGTGGAAGTGGGGAGAAAGCTGCAGGAAGCACAAAAGGCGGGAAAAGTTCAGCTGCAAAAATCCCTGGGAAACCTCTGGATGACTGGAAGAAGAGGAGGGGGAGAAACACCCACCATGGGCCCAGTCACCTGTTGACCTTTGGCCAGCGTGGCAAATCAGTGGACTGTGCAAACTTGCCCCCACGGTTTAAAACTGCTGAGCATGAGCAAATGTCTGTGTGTACAATTTCCTTCTAACACAACTTCCTGCTATCATGCATTTGGTTCACCTTCATTACTTTAAACAGTTAATTTTCCTACATTATCACTGTCCATTTTCCTTTCATAATTCACTGGCGCCTTCTGTCAGATTCCATTCACCCTTCCATTTGGTGAGGCATAATTGCAGAGACTTCTGTGTGAGTTGTTTGGCAGAATATCACGTGGGTTTCATAGGCTGGGTCCCTATTCAGAAGCAACCATTGACTGTTTACGTGAAATCCAGCTTATCCAGATTTAAGTTTAAATGTTAATCTTCATATTAGAGAAATAACACCAACCTTTAGCTTATAATTTCATCATGGTTTTAAATTCTGATATTACAGAAATCAAACAAAATTTCTGTCATAGTTGCTCTGAATATTGCCTGCCTAAACATTGAATTTGAATGCCTCAACAGCATGTTTATGATTTTGAAATGCCTATGTACCTACATTTATTTGTTTACTACTAAACTATGGACAATGTTGGGAATGTATAGAATATCACAACGTGGTTATATTTGATGAGGGCAATCACTGCCCTTGGCTAGTGTTCGGCAATGACCTTGACCTGCATCTTAGTCACTGTCAAGGAAAGACAGCAGCCAGTGGAGAAATGCTGCTCATTATATCTGACTATTTTGAATCACAAGCACTTGTTTTCCTAAGCTCTGGATGAGACACATCCCAGCCAGCGCCTGCTGACCTGAAGCTCGCTTTCCTCTCCAGGTCATAATGCAAGGTGGGTTAAGAGGGCAGTTATAAAGCTACAAATTAATACTTCCCTCAAAACAAGAAGCACACTTAAGAAGCCCCTGGGACAAAGCAGGCTTTCTTTATGTTCATTCTATGAAAATGCAGTTGTTTATGCATCTCCATCTCCTACTGGTTTCTGCTGATAATTCATATTTGCATTGCCTATGTTTTCTGTTTTGTGAAGGGGAAAAATACAAAATTGTGTGAAATGTGGAGTACTTTTGCATAGGAGATGCAAATAGCTTTTGGGCATACTGCTCAAAATGCAGGTTCTGTCTTTGCTTGTTTTTCAAAAAATATTCCAACTAACAGTATGCAACTTTGTTTTGTGCCTGTCGTGTGTGTGTTTTCTTTTCTCTTCACAGTGCCACATTGGGCCTTAATAGCCATAGCCATAGTTGCAATCCTATTAGTCCTTACCTGCTGTTTCTGTCTGTGTAAGAAATGCTTGTTCAAAAAGAAAAACAAGAAGAAGGGCAAGGAAAAGGGAGGAAAGAATGCGATAAACATGAAAGATGTAAAAGATTTAGGCAAGAACTTGAAAGATCAGGTAAAGTATATATCTTGTTCTTGGGTGAACTGAATGGTCTGGTAACAATTCTTTTGACAAAGTATTCTCATAATTTTCATAAAGATGTAGTTCCCATGATTCTTTAGAAGAAAAGCATCGCATGGTTAAAACTATGTATATATTTTTGGATTATATGTATATGCATATTTCCAACTCTTACAGTTTTGTCAGATGCATATCACGAGTCTGTATGTGCACCTGTCAAAATGCTATCATTGTAAAGCAGCCTTCAAACCATAGAACGTGTTTCAGGCACAATGTTGTATCCTGGAACCTTCGTCCCTCCCTCCAAATATTGACTGGGAGTGACATTTTCTCATCAATGATGAACTTTAGTATATCCCATACAAATGGAATTATGGAGCAGGGCTTAGTGATCAACCAGCTTGGTTTCCTCTCCTCTGTCCAAAGAACTGATCTTGCTGGATAGGAATCCAAATGGTAATACCTCTCTTCTGTCAGATCAAATACATACAGGATCTGATAAGAAGTAAACACTATGAGCCATGGCATTTCTCTGATATAGATATATATGCTCAATTGATAACACTGTTGTATATGCCCAGCTTCCTATAATTAAGGCTTTGTAAGTCACTGATAAGTTCTACTGACGCTGGCCTCTGAACTATCTTTCTATATGAGAAAGGAACCGCTATTCACCGAGGAGGTTGCGGGGGGTGGGGGGTGAAAATCACAGCATTCCTCTCCAAAATGTGTACAGGTTGTCCTCTTTATATTTCGGCTATGAATGAAGACCCTAGGCTAATGAAAACTCATATTTTGAACTGGGACTGCTATATCCACTTGTACTCTTCTGAGAGAGATTTCTGGCAGTGGGAAAGCAAAAAATAGGGAAACAGAAATTAAAGAAAGGAGATTCATGATGAATTGAACACAGCATGTGTGAGAAAAGAAAAAAAAAAGATTAAAGGTGACAACCCAGTTTCTCCTAAGAGCTCACTTTGAACAGTTGCAGTTGGCTGGTGCACTGCTCGTAATCTGTTTCAGTAGGGCTGAAATTCTTTGATTTAGACAATACCCTGCAGGCACACTGATGTATCTGGCCAATAAATGAGGATTACAGCTCTTTTTTCACTATACTAATGTGGCCAGAAGTCAGAGACCAAATTTATTGTGCTTTTCAAGTCTTTTTGGTTCTAATTGCTATGCAGGATTATTGTTCACTGATTGTTCACCTGAACAGTTTAGTAGTTTATCACCCAAACATGTGGTAAAAGTGACCATAGGTTGCAGGTGAATATGCTGAGAAATAAGATGGGGAAAAGGACTGCCTGAGCTGTCTGAAGGTAAGACTAAGGGAGAAAATATTTACCTTAGACTAGCCCAGGACATTTCACTCTCTGAGGCAGAATAGTAAATGGCAACCCCCCACCTCCCCGCATCCCCGCTCCAAATCAAGGTACTACTCAAGTTGCTTTGCCACTGCAGGCAAGAAAAAATACCTCTTCCTGGCATTGAAAATAAATGACTAACAATTTGTGTCCCTTTCATGCGCTCAAAATCAGCTGTCTTTCTGCTTAATGGAAATGCTGGCCCTGATTACCTTTTTATTTCAAAGGACAGAGATACTTGAGTGGCATGACACATTTCACATGCAGAAGATTCTTGGTTTAATTCCAGATAGTATTAGGAAGCAGAGGAGGGGATGCTGTCAAAAGCTCCTGAGAGCCTCTGCTAGTCAGTGCAGACAATACATAACTAGGTGAAGAAATGGCCTGGCTCAGTATAAGGCAGCATCTTAAATACTTAAGATTGTAAAAATCTTCCACAAAAGTACAGACTCTAGTAAAGGGAAGGCATATGCTTCAGCTGCATTTGTCCAAAAGCTCTATCGCACTGTTCCTATTTTTTTTGTAGCCTGAACAGATACTTGCCTATGCTGGAATGTTGCTGGTTTTAACAAAACAGCTTGATGCTGCTGCTTTTTCTAATAATTGTTGTACTGGTTTAACAAAGCATTGGATGGAGCCTTATACAAGACGATTTCCTGGCCCCACTGATAGCAGCTGAATGCAGCAAAGTCTGGCCAAAACTTACATGTTATGTTTTACTAGATGTTACCAGGAAGAGGGGAGAGAGACAAATGGAATGGTGGCAGCTTCTTTCATGAGTCTTGTAGCATCTCATTCCTCACTAAGTCACATGGTTGCCACTATGTTTGTTTCTCAAAGGATAATTACAAAATTGCCTGGACAGGGCACTGAATGAGATAACATCCCCAACCAACTTTGAGCAGCAAGTTATGATTCAAAAGAGTTATTCCTTAGATACCTTAAGGAAAGGATTTTGGCTTTTCATTTATATGCTAGCTGTGATTTGTTCTTTTTAATTGTTGAGTCGACTATAGCAATTGTAATCAAACTTTTCTGATTGAAGGTACAGGAAAAAATGAAACTGCTCTTCTGTGAGACTAGAAAAATCACTTTGAGCAGTGATAATGATACTAATGATAATGATGTGTCATTTCTTTGTAGGACAGATTGTATGTATTTTGTTGATACCTCTTTTTTCTTTTCTTTCTTCCCCCATCCACTTGGTGAAGTTTGTTTTGTATTACAAAGTAACATTTTTCTTGTGATTAACCTATTATATAATGTATTATTAAATGTTTTTCATTGTATTTGTTGTGACCTGGATAAATGACCTAAGCATGATCATAGCATTGCAAAAGTTTCAAGTATAGCAGCACTATTTTACTATTCATACAGGATTCAGTAGAAACCTCTTTTCCAATGAATCCAGAAATCTGATTTCTGTTGCTATTCCTTGTTACTTGCAAGTGATAAGCAGATATTATAGAAAAATATTTTCAGTTGTTTCCTAATTCAGAGGAACAATTTCAAGTATTATTGGCAATACACTGCCCTGTTTAGTGTGTAAGCATGGAATGGACACAGAGACTGTTCTGTTTAAAGTTATCTACACATTTTTGAATTTACAGAACATTGGGCTTTTTTTATGTATAGCTCAGGCATGATCCACTAATCAATTCTTACATGGATTTTCCACGAATTGCAATAAGATATGCTGAGGTCCCACACACACCCAATTTAAATAGTGGCAATTTCTCAGAATCCCCTCATTGACCTGAAGTCCCTCAGCTGTCCCTTTTCTGATCTTGGGGAGTGGTCAGGGTGGTTCTTTGCATGCCAGGTGCAAAGAGGCAGGTAAGGGATCAGAGCCCTGGAAATGGGAATCTTATGATCACCCCCAAACAATATCTGACTAATGCCTGCTCCATAGCCATACAATTAGAAACAATCAGCTCAGATTCTGACTCATGTACTTTTCTCTTCAGTTCTTTTCCTTCTTCATGTGTGACAGGAGGAGGTGAGCCTTTGATTTTTACTGTCGAATAAACCTCAGCTCTGTGTCGAAAATGAATTTGGGATGAAGTTAGCTAAACTAGGATTTGAAACCATCTTTGATTCTGGTTTGCTTGGGTTAACTTTGATTACAGGAAATAAGCAAGCAAACTCCTTCCCCATATTGATAATACTGATATCTTAGTATATCCCCTACAAACAGATAAATTTAGTGGCTCCATTATTTATAAGTCTTTCAGTATTGAATTCTTCATTTGGTAGATGACCTATACAGGCTGTATGTTTTTGGGCAAAGCCAATTGTGTGCCTTTGAATGAATATCAGGAATTTTAAAAATTCAAGCTAAAGGGTAATGCATCCTAAATATATTTCAAATAGCAGATGCATTGGTTTCCTTTTTAGCAGCACTTAGTTAAAAATAGGAAGTGACAATGCCTCCTGAACATCAGACAAGAACATTTTAAAGAGACAAGCACATATTTATATGAAATAAGGAAAACAGGCCTGCCTTTATGCACTGTGATGGAACTATTATATTTGCAATCTTATATTAATACTGCTGGACTATGACCAATAGTCATCTAACCCTTTAATCTATGAAGTTTGTCATAGAGTCTGGGTAGATGAAGGTTGAGAGGGGTATTCCACCAGGCATCATGGTCCCAAGTCATGTCTTGCTTTAGAGATTAAAACCAGTACCTTGAATTGGGCTCAGAAACATACAGACCATCAGTGATGATGTTCATCTAATATGAATAATTTTATAGTAAAATTCTATACATGTAAAATTAAGCTTCCATTTAATTAAATAGTATCCCAGGTAAGTGGATATTGAAATGCATTTCCAATCTGCTTCTGTGATGTACTAGCTTGCTGACTGACTGGCTAATAAGGTTTGCACCAAACTAGAAAATAGTTTGTTGTCCTACCAGGGTTTGCCTGGCAGATGATTTAACAAATTGTGGTTTGTTTTCTCAAACCCTGGATTGATTCCTTCCTCTTTCACACACTTCCACCCGTATCCTAAGGGAATTTTTAAAGCTGTAGTATTAGCATATAGCTGGGCTCTTTTTACTACTCTTGCCAGCACACTCTATAGCCTGGCAGAACAATCCATGAACACCCTACAATCCTGAGATCAAATATAACAACAGCCCATTGTTTAAAGAACCCAAGACAAGCCTTACCCTCTCTTTCTGGTTTGTCCTAGGCCAAAAGATGATGGTTTGGCAACAACCAAATTCATACATCATGCTAACGCATATTTCAACAACCCGTGGGTTAAATAAACCATGGTTATCATTATGTGGAAATTATATGAAACCCATTACACAAGTTTTCTGGGTAGCTCACAAAATAATGCAATATTAAAAATGCAATGTCAAGCAATGTAAAATATTAAAAAATAGAAGCACAATTAAAGCATGGAACCTGATGCTTAATTTGGTGACATGCATACGTTTATTAACCAATATAATTAAATGCTGCTCATTTTATGCATATATTCAGACTTGCAGCCTTCATTATCCATAGATTCAGAATCACAGCAAAAACATTGCAGGAAGAGAAAAGCAGTTTTCCCATCCCGAAGGCTCATAATCAAAATAAGCTAGAAGGGCCGCAAGGCCCAAGAGAGGAAACAGATGGATGTAGATAAGCCAGACTCAGCTGGATGCTGATGTATCTTCAGTCCTTTTTTCACAATCCTTTCTTGAAGAGCAGCTCCCATTAACCAAAACCTTTCCTGGCTGCCACACGTTGAAGTGCTAAAGGAATGTGAGATCTAGCAAGCAAACTACAGAGCACAGGTTACAGATAAGTGTTTTGCACACTACAGCAGCAGGGTAACCTAAGAGTAATTTTGCTGCTCGTAGCAGCATGTAGAATGCCAGACTGCATAGTGCTCCATATACAATTTTCGGTCTCACATGAACAATTGCATGTGCAGCAGTCAGTCACTGACTGTGCAAGCAGCAACTGGTGCATCAGTACAGGCTCCAGCAGCCTTCCCCAACCTGTCAATATGGCAATGTACCATCAGAAATGGAATGCAACTTCCATAATTATCAGCCAGCATGGCCATTGGAAATTGGAGGAGTTGTAGCCCAGCCCATCTAGAGAGCACCATGTTGGACCAGGTTTACCTAGGATTGTATCTTCATTCAAAAGGACTTCTTTCAAAATTACCCTTTACTTTCTACTTTGCCACGAGCTCCTAGTCCTCATGTTTGGAGCATCCATCATTCTAAATCCAAGTTTTCCCTTCATGTATTGTTCATGAAACCATGGTAGCCGACTAGTCTTAAACATTTTGTTGTGTTTTGTTTTTCCTCCTTCTCTTTGCCATTCCTGTTTCTACTGCTTCCTTGGCTTTTTCCCTTTTATCCAGTTCTTTCCACCAAAGAAAGTCAGTCCTATTTCACATGGAGCTAGTTAACCTTCACCAATGCATCTCTCCCACTGCCCCACTGTTATATCATCCAACAGTGTCTCATCTGTTCATCGCTGTCCTATTTGTATTACCTCTCTACTAATAAATTCAGGTAATAGGGTACACTTTTTAAAAAAGGTGGTAGATGCACACACCCTGCCCTGTTTCATGCTGCAGTTCAGTTCTGTTCAGATCACACTGTTCAGTCCCCTGGCCTCAGATCATAAGGTTTCCAGATCAAGAGCATGGGTCTTCGACAAGGGTCTTCACTGAAACCATTCAGAGTAAATGCATTCAGGATCAAGATGCAGGGTTTGGTACTTACATGCATTTTGGCATAAGTGATTCACGACCCCCATCTCTAAAAGAACTGTTTCCTAGGAGGGGTGGCCAGTTGCCAAAAGGACAGATCTACTGCACTGCCAATAGTTGTGCAGAAAAGAGCATTTCAGCAAGTGTCACCTGTGTGACAAGTCATGCTTCCTGGGTCTCCTCTTCTGCATAGCAATTAAAGGTTCAGGAGCCCTGTTCTTTTTGCATTCAGCCACCCTTCCCCTAAGTAACCATGCATAGGATTTCAAAATAACAGTGTGATCCCCAAAAGTAAGTTCTGCCATATTCAGTAGGGTTTACTCCCAGGTAGGCAAATTTAAGATTACAGCCTATATCTTTAAACATGTGGAGACGGCTATCTTTTTCTGGAGGAATATCTGCTTACATGCAAGTAAAAGTTTACAAGGTTTACAGTAATTCTATTACATGTCTACTCAGAAGGAAGTCCCACTGAGTTCAGTGGAGCTTACTACCTAGTAAGAGTGTACAGGATTGCAACCTTAACTGGGTGAAGGGGTCCAGTGACAATGTACAACATATGTAAATGGTCATTTCTCCATGGTTTTACTAATGTTTATGTGTGGATGTTTTAATTTTTATTTCTTCCTTCTATGTCCTCCTTATCTGTGTTGTGTCTCATGACTGTTCTGGATTGTCACTTGCGGTAGGTTTATTTTGCTCTTTGGACACACCTAGTCTAAAGCTCTGGTATATTTAGTCTCTCAACAGCTATGGTGCATCAGCTGAGATTTATACATAGCTTTGACACACATCAAGAGGCTGAACTAAATTGATTTCTTTCCTTGCAGGATTAAAGGGCTTTTTCTTCCATTTTCTCTTTAACAAACATATATTAAACCTGAAAGTATTTGAAAGCTCCAAGTTTTGATAATGCACTGGAAATAATGTACTGATTTTTGTAACGCTTTTGCATACATATCAAAGTTACGCTGCAGTTAGAAAGGAGTAAAAGACTTTCCCTACCAGCCCTAAAAAGATTGGAATCACATTCAACTACTGTGTACTCTCTATCTTACTCAGTTTATATGGCCTTTACACTTTTAGCTGTCTTTGAAGCCCTGGGCTGCACTAAACTTACTCCATGAAATAACTAGTATAAGGGCGAAAATATTTGGACCATTATTTTTGAAGTATCTTCCTATCACAACTTGGGCTGCTGTAGTTTATCAGTCTGCAGCAATCCTCCTATGTCTCCTATAATTTTCTGCTGCCTTTTTTCCCCTTGTCAGAAGTGTGGTGGAGGGGCGAACATGCAGCTCTAGAGACACTCTAATAGGTTCTGATTTAATGACTCTGAATTTAATGTATTGGTACAGCAAATTCCTCGCTTAAGCTCGGCCTTTGGGAAACGAGTTGACTTAATCATATCAGTGATGAACAGTGGCACCGAGAAATTATCAAAAATTTAGCCCCATTTCTTGAAGAATAATTGCAGCAATGGTTGCTGTCTGTTATTAGGTCACAATTTATTTGAAGAGAGGGAGATGTAATATTCCAGCCATTTAAATTACATCAGGCTGAAATGTTCTCACTTGCTAGATACTTTGATTTTACAGAGAGTACGCCTCTTGATTAGATCAGGACACTGGGACTTGGCACCATTTATGCTTCGAAGATTACAATTCTATACACATTTACATAGGAGCAAGTCTCATTGAACTATTGAGAATTACTTCCAAGTAGATGTGCATAGTATAGTTTCTCACTGAGTCTCTTTCTTGTCCTTTTTCATCTGTTGAGGACAATAATTGCTTACCGCATACCTATTTCCAAGGATGTAGCTCCAAAGCTGAAAGTACTCGATGGTATAAATATTTTTTATTTATTTATTATTTATTTATTTATTAAAACATTTTTAATAAATGTTGCTGATATTAGTATAATAGCAGCACAATGTTGTGTTTCTAACATGGTGCTGCCAAGACAATTGCCCTGTCCTTGGCTTCAGTGCATGAAGTCTTAGAATTAGACTATAAAACTATAGTCAGGGTATGATTTAAGGCATCAGGTAAGGGTCAATTTCATTTCCTCAGACATGGGCCTAAACCCAGCATATTTCTAGTCGAAGATACTGCTGCATCACAGGAGGTCTGCTATCTTTTCCCCTTGCACAAGAGGCTTCACAAGCACTAGTGAACCACTGCACAAACCTATGTCTTACAAATGATTATTCAAGCAGTTGCACAACTGGAACTTTACTTGGATTCTCTTGTAGCACCTAGCTCAAAACTTAGACTGCAAACACAGCACAATCTGATCAACAGAATGATTCAGTTGAATATGATCCATGGTTCATTCAGTGCATTGACTTCTCACCACCATTCACTGATTTTTTTAGAGCCTCAATAGAAGAGAGGTCATTTTCTCAGGATGCAACCCAACAGGACTTGCTCCTTCTGGCTTAATTAATTATTGATTGGATGGGCACCTTTGGCTGGAGATGCAGTAGTTGCTTTCATGGTGGGAACTGTTGGGTTTAAATTTAAGGCTGTATTGGGTTATGGATGATCATTCCATTTCTTAAGATGCTCTTTTGAAAGGGCTATGTTGTGGAAAAGAAAAACAAAATTCTCAAAAGTTTATTTGAAGGTAAGAATTTACAAGAACTATGTAGCAGTTTAAAAAGATGGCACTGCTTTTTCTTAAACAAACACTAGTGAAAGAATGTATGAAAGACAAAATGATAAATCCAGGATGGTGACAGTGGAGTGAAACCACTTTTATTCTTAGTCACAACACTGTGACTTATTTATTGTGAACATTTGGGGGTGAAAAGGAAAGGAACAATCCAAATGCACAGAAGTGTCACAAGAAGAGTCCTGCTGGAATGAGATCAAAGGTCTGCTTAGTTCAGAATCCTGTCTCTCACCAGTGCGATGCCCCTGGGAATTACACAAACAGTACATGAATGCAGAAGCTCTCTAGCACTATTGGCTACCTCTCAGTAGCTGGTAATTCAGAGCCATATTGCTTCTGAACATAAAATCACTAGGTACTTTCAGACTGGTTTTTTGTTTCCTTTTGTTGTGCTATTTCCATGCCTCATTCATGGAATATCATGGGGTGTCATCTTCCATGTTTCAGCACTGTTTTTCCATCTTTTTTCATAAAAGAGATTTCCTTAAGATGAAAAATGAGCACCTGCATAAAACTTTTTGAGATATCATCTGTCCAGAAATACCTATTAAAAGCAGACTTGAAATTAGTGTTATTTGTTTAATTTTGAGTCAGTGGCCAGTATCTAATGCTAATTCATGCATCAAAGGAACCCACCACTATTGCAATGGGAACTTAGCACTTCCTAAAGCATCTGAAAATAAGCTGAAGCACCTTTTCCCAGAAGTGAACATTCATATGTGTCCCATATCAGAAAGAAGTGATTTTGCTCATTTCAAGGACTGCTCTAGGAAGGTGTGCAACTTCATTTTGCAACTGTTGTGGACTCCATGGGCACAACATCAGCAGAGTTTCCTGGACAATGTTGGATACTGTCTTATGTGTTTAGGGTTTGGTCATTAATATGGAAAAAGCAGATGTTTCTGTTTGGGAAAAACAGATTTGATGGAAAAGATTCATGGATAATTTATATTCCCATTGATCAAATGGCGATCAGTGCCAGTTGGTGTGCATGTACATACACACACACCTCTAAATATGCAAGTCTGGACTTCATCTTCTAAAGGGAAAAATATAGGTGTAAATCTGTATAAAGGGATCCAATTTTCAAACTGAAGTGCACTTAAATAGCTAGTGGTCATTCTTTTTGCCTGTGCTCTGAAAGTTATTTTCACACTGACAAAGGAAGCACATCCGTTTACTTAATATAATCAAGCAGTCCCTCACTCCCAAACCCCACCACCATTAAATGTGCAAAATCATGACTAAATGTATTGGCCTTTAAGGTGGTGCAGGACTCTTTCTTTCCTGCTAAAGGCAGCTATCATTGGAAACAAAAAATGGCGTGTTTCCATTTGTTTCATCAAAAGTAGTATTGAATAGGGTAAAGAGAGCCATTCTAGATCAGACCGAGCCAACTCTGCCAAGCATTCTGTTTATGCATTGACCAACCAGCTGCCCTTGGAAACCAGCACATTTCTGTATGACTCGATATGGACCCTATGGAATGCGCTCCCCAGAGAGGTCCGCCTGGCGCCGTCGTTATTTGTTTTTCGGCACCAGGCGAAGATATTTTTATTCAAACGTTATTTTAATTGTTAATATTATTTATTTATTTTATTCTTTGGCCAGGGTGACTTAATTTATACTGTTAAATTATATTTTTTATATTGTTATTTATTTATGATTGTGAGCCGCCCCGAGGCTTCGGCGAATGGGGGGGGGCATAGAAGTTCCCTAAATAAATAAATAATAAAATATGTAAGTAAGTCCAGCTGAGTCCAATACCCCCCACATTTAGGGTTTAATTCCATTGAGGTCAATGAGTATTCTGAGACACATGCATAGAATTACTCTTATCAGTGCTTAACACTTGAACTTACATATGATACAAACTTGGGCTTTCTAATACTGCAAAAATGTAATAACACAAAATATGTGTTATTTTCAGTTCTGTGTGTCTTCTCAAAATGCATCTAACAGCCTGTATCTAACAGTCAGATTTGCAACCACTATCTGACCATCTAAAACTCAGTGCCTCTTTCAATCAGTTTGGTTCAGCCTGGCTTTAAACGGAGAACTATTGAAAAGAAAAAGGGAATGGAAGGGATCTTCTTTTCTGTGAACTTGCATTTGCTAATGGCATAGTGATACCTTTGCTTCTATGTTCATCACAGAGAAACAAAACATTAAAAATGTTCTGCATCTCATTTTATAAAGAAGTCGCCCATACATAAATGCACATACACACTTAAAATAGTAACCCTGAAGAAACACTTTGCTTTAGTCTAAAAGATTCACAGCATGCACAACTGTTTTAAACTGAATGAGTGTGCAACTTTGCCTATTTAATAGCATGTGTTATCCACCCTTGTCTTTGGACAAGGAAATTTGATTCAATCCAATTGTTAAATATCACATTGACATTCTCTCTGTGTTTCAGGCTTTGAAACAATTGTTGCTTGCAATATCCCTGAGAGGTGCTTTTTCCTTCTTTCATTGCTTCCTTGCTGCTTGCTGATTATGATATTTCTCTTGTGCAACCAGGGTACTCTAAATATATATGTCAACAACATATATGATTTGTGCCTTCATGCTTGCTTTTGATAGCTTCACTATATAGGTTGAGCACGTGTGCCTGTCTTTCCAGGCCTTGCCTGAAGAAAGTCATATTCATTTCAATTGTTTTTGCCCCTGTTCTCCGCAGGCACTTAAGGATGATGATGCTGAAACCGGGTTGACTGATGGAGAAGATAAAGAAGAAGCCAAAGAAGAGGAAAAATTAGGGAAAATCCAGTATTCTTTGGATTATGACTTTCAGAATAATCAGGTTTGAAAAAAAATGCGATCAAACAATGTTGCATGAGTGAAAACAGAGACACAGACATATGCTGCATACTCTTCTGAAAACACCAAAAAATGTTACTAGGGCTATAAATATGTAGTTTCCCCATTATTTCAGCTTGTAATAGAGGAATCCTATGGTCCCTGGGTAGGTGTTCGACAGACCATAAGATGTAGATCTTCTTCCCCCACCATTAGCTCAAGACCATAGACAGAGTTACAATTTTGAGGAGAAATCTACTCTTTCAAGGTCAGTGTTGCAACCTCGGAAGGCAATGGAGAGGGAAGAAATGGGGAATGCCCATGGGTGAGACTGGACATGAAGGAGACACTGTAGACCCACCCTATCCACAGATCTCTCTGATTCCCATTTCTATTCCTAGTGGCACGATGAAGCTAGATGGTCTCAGAGGCCTGCCTAGAATGAAACACTGATAAGGTGGATGGAAAGGCATTTCTCTTTTCCTCCTGCCCTTCTGGCAATACCCTGGCAAGGCAATGGAGATTCGGATGCCTCCAGTCCCAGAAGACTACACAATAAATGATATAATGGAAATATTGCAGAAATTTCATTTCCATAAGCTTCTTAAATAGTCATATTTGCAATATGAACATTCATTTTAAATGTTCTTAAAGCTTTTTACTTTGAACTTCAGATTCATTAATGTGAAATTAGAAAATGGATCAAAATATAAGATTGAAAGTGGCATTCATAGAAATTGCTTATAGTCACTGAAGGAAAGTAGAATGTTTTTACACTTGTTCATGGCTGCATTACAACGGCTTGCAGCTCACATTGCATATTCTTCCGCAGTGTTGGATAAATATAGCTGTTCACCCAATAGCTTTGCATAAAACCAATAAGCTTTAAACCCACAACACCAGGAGAGGCTACCAATAAGCTCTTGCACTAGCTTAAGCACTCCCTGAGAGGTGCTGCCCACCTATCAATAGGTGTTCTTAATCTTTCTGCCTCAACAGTAGGTTTGTACTCCATATCACAAATCTTTTTTACTTACTCCTACCTTCTATTCTAATTTCGAAGAAGGCATTAAAGAGTCCACAGGTCTAAGGATAAAGCATTTTCCTCCTCCCTCAGTTCCCAGAGCAAGGGTGTATAGGAAAGTCTTTCAGGTTTTTAGTGGTCACTCTGCATCACCAGGATCTTTTGAAATCAGCAGGAAACTTTAAAATCTTAAAAGAACAAAGGATAAACTAAAGGGATGGGGAAAAGAAAAATTATTCTTCTTTTGGGAAATATAACCTTTCACAGAAGATGGACAAAAGAATTATTGAAAGGATTCGCAAACTATTTTAATGTTTCTTTTTGCTAATTCAATCTTGATAATCTTCTGTGCTTAATTAAGGTACTAAGTAGCAATTATTTTCTTGTGCTGCCACGGTTCAGATATCATGGTCAACTTCTCTTTGCCACTTTAAACAGTGGCTAGTTCACACACAACACACAGCTCAGCAAAAGACACACCTCTTGCCTTGCCCAAACCCAGAAATGTTGGAAGAGCTCGGATAACCTAGGAATAGACCCAGATTCCCTACTGAATTTTTCAACCTCCTTAGAAAGGAGTTGTGAAAAACCAGGAAAACCTTTAGTGATCAGAAGGAATCCCAAATGTATCATGAAAATGGAAATCAGAAGAGATGACCAAATAAAATTTCAAAAGCATAGCAATTCCATTCTAGAGATAATGACTTTTATAGGAAATTGAAGTGCATTCCCATCTTCCTAGCTAAAAGTACCAGGTGGACAAACTGATTGGGCCACAACACAAACTGCTTGTATACTGTAGCACATTTTTTTCTACAGCTCTGAAGATAAGTTTGCCTACAATTCTTGAGAAGAGTAGATCGTTCTGAGCAAAATGGACTGAGTGTAAGAAATTCCATAGTAAGTCCATGACCAAAATAGTAATCCAAAGAATGTTATGTGACTTTTCCATTAGACCCTTAAGATCATGAGTGGCAAACTGTGGCCCTCCAGATGTTGTTAAATCCTAACTTAGTTCAGTTCTAGTCAACATAGTCAAAGGATGAAGATGATGAAAGTTATACGCAAGCTGTGTCTGGAAGATCATAGATGTACACAGCTGATTTACATTTATATATAAATGGAAGAAAAAATTGGGAAGGATTTGTCTATGAAAGTCTTACTGTCTCTGTATGTTCATTTACCTATCTGTCTAGTTCAATTTTGTGACATTTATGGGTAACAGTGTAGCTCTAAGATTCATTGTTAATGAATTGCTAAAGAATTTTTTTCTTAAGTGACTGCATACATATGTATTTTACTAATGTATCACTGTAAATTGTAAAACCCTTTAAAAACAATGAAAAAGGAGCTGTTAAGATGCTGTTTTATTATGCTGATGACTTTAAAGAAAATATGAAAGGCATATATAGCTGAAATCAGCAGCACTTTAATTCTTGTCTGCTTAAAAGCAGCTTTTCAAAATCTGCATCTGGAAAATTGGACAGAGCTTTTTTTAGACTCATACATTTTAGTTTTTCAGTCCCTAGGATGTTTCCTCTGTGTGTGTGTGTGTGTGCGCGCGCGCGCGCGCGCGCACATGCATGTAAACATACAGCTATATTTTTGTGTACATATATGTGTTGTCATAAAACCCAGCACATGCAAGATGTCTTTAAATGCCAGTTTAATATTATGCTGTTGATCCTTTCTCTCTATCTCTCCTGCTTCTTTCAGCTTTTGGTAGGGATTATTCAGGCTGCTGAGCTGCCTGCTTTAGATATGGGTGGTACATCTGATCCCTATGTGAAAGTTTTCCTGCTTCCTGATAAGAAGAAGAAATATGAGACAAAAGTTCACAGGAAAACCCTTAACCCTGTCTTCAATGAGCAATTTACATTCAAGGTATTCTTTGAAAATTGTATGTTTTCTTTGTTTGCTATATATGCAAAAGGTTAATCTCATGCTCAGTCACTGAATTGCATATGTCCTAGTTAATTGGTGACCTCCAGCATAATGGATTTCTCATTTGGAGACATTTCAGAGATTGCCCTGTAATGAAAAATGTTGCTAAGGACAAAGGATTATTACCAGTAGAATAATTCAATTGTAGTCACAGAGCTCTGCTATTTTCCATATTTTGTGCATCTGGCCTTGAATTTGGTTGGAATTCTTCTAGGAAATGACACAATACCTTGTCATGCTGTAGCATGGATTATTTGGATTTTGAGTGAAGCTGCCTCTGTCACAGGTTCACCAAGAACTTCTTCCAGTCCGTTTTTAGTGCTATCCTGAACAGGCCTGAGTTCTGTTATGGATTTAAATAGATATAAGTGAAATGAATGTCCACTTGCTAAAAGAGTCAGGAGCTTTTTTCTTATTCATTCCAATGGGAACTCATTCAAAATTTAGCACCCCATTCTTTTTCTTTTCCCTCTTATACAAATTAATGCACAATAAAGGGAAAATGCTGAATTAATGCTTTCATGTATTCAAGCACTTTTCATGTATAAATAGTCAACTTTATAACAACCCTATTGGGTAAGTCTGTATTCTCATCCCCCATCTTGCAGAGCTGAACCTAGGAGAGACTTAAGTTGCCTAAGGTCATCTAGGAAGTTAATGAGATGAAAATTCAAGCTAAGAATTTATCACAAAGACTGCATTCATTTTCACAGAAGTCATCTGTGTCTGCACAGCTTTGAACTGGACATTTACCGTATAAACCTGTAGCTGGGATGTTGATATGAGTGGTGAAAGCATTTGAGGAACAGAAGAAATCTAACAGTGCTTCCATATATAGAGTAGCCAGCTGACCTTCTCCACAGATAATAGTCCTCTATTTGAACGTGTCCTCTGGTTGAAGGATTGTGGATTGTCCAGTCCAAGTCCAGTTGAAAGATAATGAATGTGAGAGTGATCAGGAGTCTTGAAGTTGTCCACCAACAGATAGCACCTAAATAGCAGACTAGGGGAAGCACATAGGTTGTCCTGTCACACTTTCCCACTATACCAAGATGTACTATGTTTCTATTTAAGTTAGAAAAAAAAATCCAGATGTAATCTGTGTGTATAAACTAGCCTACACCCATTTTATCCAAATATGTGTCCTGTTTTTGTCCCTATTTTTGGTGAGGTATGAATGGTTACCCCACTCCTATGTGCATTTCTTCAGAGTACTATGTTTTAGGTTACAGATTTTTGTTTTAAAAAATGGAAAAATCAGAAAGTCAGAAGACGCACATTTGAGAATAATGTAATCTATTTCTTTGCAGTGAAGTGAGGAAGGGAAGAAATGCAGTGTTCCTGTTCTCCAGACCCTTTCACTGATGGCCCTGAAACAACTCTTGGGGATATGGGGAGGTGGGGGATTAAAGCTTGTATTCAAGTGCTCTGCTGTTTCAGAATTTAAGAAATTCAGTTAATGTCTTCCAAACTCAGAGCTCAATTTTCAGCAATAAAACATCAGTACAGCTGAACATACTTTGAAGGGTTTTAGTATGAAATGTTCACTGTGCTTCAATTGCTACAGGCCTTTCCTTCAGTATACTTAGTCTTATAATGACAGCTCTGCTTTGAAAGCAGGGACAATAACAGATTCAGGCTATGTAATCATTCAACAAGAAATATATCCTTAGAGGCCTCTGCCACTACTGCAAACATAAGCTGTTTTCTCGTGAAGATGTTCATAAAATAATCCTTTATTTTTACAGAGGGAGGGAGAGAAGGAACCTTTCTGGACTGAGTTTTCCTTCCATTTATAATGAAGCAAATCAATGTATGTTGGGCATGAAAGAAAAGATGCATGTAGTAACTCCAGTATTTCAGATGGATCGATATGCTGAAAACAAAAACCAAGAGACCCCTTCATTGCTACATAATGAATGACCAGGGTCCATTAGTTAGTTAGTCATATGTGTCTGCATGTGTGCATGTAGATACGGAAACTCCATGAGCAGCAGGGACTCCTTTGATTTTCTTTCAGCCAGAGAATGCACAATACACTTCAACCATGTGGTTCATATTGACAAACCCTGTTGCTTCTTGCATGGCTATAGAGCTTTGGATCATGCCCACATGTCTTTAGCATCCATATTTTATTATCCACCCATTAATATTTGTCACTTAACATGTCATGACAAATGAGTTCAGGGCAAGCACACCATGAAACCTACCCTGCAGTTACATTCTGGCAAATAATTATGAGAGTTTTTACTGTGCTCCTAATGGAGGTGCACGTTCCGTGTCAAACCTCTTTCGTCTTCTGTATTAATTGTGACTGCAGAAATCATGTGGTCTTCTAGGACACATACATTCCTTTTGAGCAGTCCAGCATGAATAAGAATTCATTTTACTTTTGTCTCCTTAAATAATTGCTTTTAAAATCCACGAGCTAACAGCTTTTCAGAAGATTGAATTGGCTTTAATTAGCACATTTCTGATCACACATATTAAAAGGTGAAATAGTAAAAAGGAATTTCACCCTTGGTTTATGTCTTGACTGGAATGCCATAATAATATAGATCTTGTTGAACTAGTAGCGTCTGAAAGTAAAGTTCTATTCAGTATAAAGAGTTCAGCCAGGAGAGAACCTTCAAATTGTTCTGCAATGTCAGAAGGAGACTGAAGGTGTTTAAATCTGTGATTTCTGAGCTGCTGCCATAGGCTTTCAAAGTGAGATCTCAGCCATAAGATGTCTGTGTTGATGCTAATTATATGCTTCACATCAAACTCATATCTGAACTTTATAAACACCCAGATAATGAGAATAGCTGATGATATTACAGCTGAAAACACCCCCACGCGCACGCACACACCTCTTTTGCTTTAATCAAAATTAGGATTTTCTTGGTAGGGCTGTTCTCCATGAGGAATTCATTGTGTACTCATCATTCCCTGCTCACAGGTGAAGATTGGTTCTTTTAAGGACAACATGGTACTCTAGTTTCACTTCTGTGTCTAACCTGCATTTTCGCTGACATGTTTTAGAGCAGGGGAAATACAACATTTTATTTTAGAGCAGGGGAAATACAGCATTTTATTGTTAAAGTAAAAGGATTTGTGATTGCCTCCTGATTATTTGTGTTATTCTACTGTACCACAGTGCCACTTAGAGGTTATACAGCAGAAAAGCAGGAAAGGAAACACCTTAGGTAGTGCTGAGATCTCATTTCTGCCTCAAAAGTGAATATAGCCAAAACCACAGATTAATAGTCTAATGCAGAAATCTCATGATCTCATAGACCCGTTGCATCCTCCCTTAAATATGTTTTAGTTCTGCTATTGTGAGCAAAGGCACTGTGTAGAAACATAGAAACAGAGCGAGTCAGAAGGGGTCTCCTGGGCTATCTAGTCTGACCCCCGGCTCCAGCTAGCAGCAATAAAATAAAGTGAGTTGTGTTACTAGCGCTCCAAAGCTAGCATCATATATCCACTTTATATGGTTCCTTGGCAAGTAAAAGTGAAGTAACAGTTAGTACAAATAACGTCTGCAAAGATATTGTATTATTTTCAGATACTTAAAAAAATCATAATAGTCCAGTGAAGAACAATTTCCACACCTTTACAGCCACAAATATCAGATAGCTGAAAACATTTTATGGTATAATGGAGATCCAATTCAGTGTAGTTAATTAATTTAGAAGTGAGATTTGGGTTGTCTGGCTTTAGTTGTCATGTAGCCATGAAGCTCACTGGGTGACTTTGGGCCAGTCAGCCTGATATCCCTCACATGGTTGCTGTGAGAGAAAACTAGAGAGCAAGAGAAGCATTGTAAGCTGCCTTGGGTTTCTTGAAACAGTAAAAAGAGTTGAAAATGTGATGGTGATGATGATGATGATGATGGCAGCAGCACCAATAATAGTAAATAAGACATCATTCTGCTACTGCAATTCTACAATGTCAATAAATATGCTTCTTAAGGTGCCATCTTTTTCTTAAAGGAAATAAGATCAGGTCTTTTAACCTGAAAATCTTTTCATACATTTTAAATATCAAACTCTATGAGAAGAAAGTCAATGCAATGCACATTCCAGCATTGAATTTGGAACAAAATGAAAGTTAAATGTTTGCAAAGAACCAGAGCGAGGCAGACTGAAAATTTCTGTTGTTTTAATTTTTATTCAGCCCTCTTAAGAAATGGAATAATGTTGAAATAAATTTTACAGAAGCATATGGAACTGTTCATATTTGGGGAGCATAATAGAATTTAATGAAAAAATCATAATAGTCCAGTGAAGAACAATTTCCACACCTTTACAGCCACAAATATCAGATAGCTGAAAACATTTTATGGTATAATGGAGATCCAATTCAGTGTAGTTAATTAATTTGGAAGTGAGATTTGGGTTGTCTGGCTTTAGTTGTCATGTAGCCATGAAGCTCACTGGGTGACTTTGGGCCAGTCAGCCTGATATCCCTCACATGGTTGCTGTGAGAGAAAACTAGAGAGCAAGAGAAGCATTGTAAGCTGCCTTGGGTTTCTTGAAACAGTAAAAAGAGTTGAAAATGTGATGGTGATGATGATGATGATGATGATGATGGCAGCAGCACCAATAATAGTAAATAAGACATCATTCTGCTACTGCAATTCTACAATGTCAATAAATATGCTTCTTAAGGTGCCATCTTTTTCTTAAAGGAAATAAGATCAGGTCTTTTAACCTGAAAATCTTTTCATACATTTTAAATATCAAACTCTATGAGAAGAAAGTCAATGCAATGCACATTCCAGCATTGAATTTGGAACAAAATGAAAGTTAAATGTTTGCAAAGAACCAGAGCGAGGCAGACTGAAAATTTCTGTTGTTTTAATTTTTATTCAGCCCTCTTAAGAAATGGAATAATGTTGAAATAAATTTTACAGAAGCATATGGAACTGTTCATATTTGGGGAGCATAATAGAATTTAATGAAAGTGGTCATGACTCCAAGCCAAATTTAAACAATTTTTTACTTTCTTTTTGGAACCAACTCTATCACTTCCCTTGAATATTAAAAATATGACTAATGACCACCTTCCTAACCTTCCTAACCCAAAGCATCTGTGCTTACCACATCAGAACAGCTGGAAAATTAGCCAGAACCTGGCCTTCTGCTGCCAACATTTATAGCAATATATCGTACTTCAGCATCCATGTAGTGAAAAGTAAAATCCTGAAGCAAATATTATTAGAATAAAGCCACTTTCAGGCTGCAATATTGAGGCTTCCTACCTGGGAGTAAGCTCAACTGAACTGCAGAGGACTTACTTCTGAGTAGAAATGCCAAGTATTGTTCTGAACAAAAGTAGCCTGGTTTTTAATTACTTTATGCCAGACCCAGAAAGCTACTTCTGTGTTTTTCCATCATACTGTAGGCTACCTTATTCTTGGAAAGTGACAGCATGATTTATTGAGAGAATCATACTGCAGTATTGAAGGCTCACGTATCCATGGGGCAAATCATTGGTCTTTAGTTTCACACTAGACTTTAGGAATGCAGGGTTATAGCCAAGAGAGATGAGTGAGCTGCCACATTGTTTTATAGAAGGTTGCATTCTGACCTTACCAAGCAGCACATCAGACAGCTATCCAGGAAAACGTGCTTCATATTTTTGTTGTTCAGTTTTTAGCACAAATGGCAGCTGATAAAACTAGGGACTAGATTAGCATTGCAGTATATCTATATCTATCTATCTATCTATCTATCTATCTATAGAAATGCATAACTTACCTCCCTCCCACCTTCTTTCTCTTTCTCTCTCTCTCTCTCCATCCAGGTGCCGTATTCTGAACTGGGAGGAAAAACCTTGGTGATGGCAGTATATGACTTTGATCGCTTCTCCAAACATGATATAATTGGAGAGTACAAGGTGGCCATGAACACTGTGGATTTTGGTCACGTGACTGAGGAGTGGCGGGATTTGCAAAGTGCTGAAAAAGAAGAGGTAGGAAAAGTGTATCTGGTGGCAGCATTTATTCAGTGTTACAGCAATGCCCTTATGGGTTGAAAAATGTTCCATGTTTCATGATAAGAGCAAAAATAAACTGCTCCATGACATTTTTAAAAATAGTATACTAAAAGAGGGTTTTTTTGTTGTTTGTTTAAGCAGCTGAATGGGTTAAGTGTCCTGGTCTTATTTTTTTCCCCTCAAAATAAATTCTTAGCTCCTTTGTTGCATTAAATTTACACTACAAAATATAAAAAATCTAGCATGCATCTGACAGACTGAATTCTTTTGCAGGGGGTGGGGGAGGCTGCTTTTGTTTTGTTTTGTTTTGTTTTGTTTTGTTTTGGCTGTTTTCTGTTCCCAAGGCCCTCAACAGAAAAACTGAAACAATTTTGTTACATATATACACCACTCTTCCTAGTGGTGAAAAGTTTCAGGTGCTCCAGCCTTTTCCCTGGGTTCAGCTTCTTTTAAAAAAGTTCACTAGAGACTTGTATTTCTGTGATACAAGTTTTATTTCCAGATATATACAAGCTCTGCATAAGAGTCTGAGCGCTAGTACTCCAAACAGGTCTGACCTCCCATGGGATTTCTAAGAGGACGCCTAGTGCCATAGGATTTCCTGTAGAGAGCAAAGGGCTGCCTGCCTGCCTCCTTTTAGTCTCGGCTGCAGCACAGCCTGTCCAAACTACTGACTTGGCATGCTTCTGCTGTTGTCACACACCCACAGATTGACATATTTCTTAAAGAGCGAGGACAGCAAAGCAGCTTCTCCTTCCAGAACTGTCTGCCTTTGGCCAACTCTGAGAACAGCCACAACAGCAGAAGGGAATCTACCCAGCTAAACCTGCCGACTGTTAACCCCATTCGTGTGTCTCCTCTTGCAACTCCACATTCAAAAGCGGGCCCTTGTAGGGACATTTAGACCAGCACCCCCAGCCTATAACAGAATCTCTTTCCCTGTTTCTATTATACCTTTTCCCCAGTTCTTGGTTATGCCCTCTTGTTGCAGCTTGTTCAGATTCTTCAGTGCTCTGAATCATGGTTAAGAGACCAGGCTTACAACTCCCGTAATCCCTGGCCATCAGCTACGCTTCGGAGTACACCAGGTTTCCTCCCCCTGCTTTAGATGATGTATTTGCAATTTTTCTGTATTTGTCACATGAGCAAGGCCGCCTCCTTAGTTTGTAAGAACAGCACGAAGCACAGATGACCAAAGGACTGTGATCATTAACATTGTATCATATGAAGATTAAGAACAGGCCATGTCGTGAAGTAGCCTGCTCCATCAGATGTAATAATACTTACTGTTCATGTGGCATTTCAGAGTGTATTTTACACTGTTCCTTGCAATGCTGTAAAAAGTAGGTCAATATGACTACCCTTGAAGTGTAGGCATAGGAGACTGAAGCTTAGGGGGAGCGCCTAGCCCAGCACCGCAAGAGGCAAGAACTGAACTGAGAACTTCTTGACCCAGCTAAGCCTGTAGCTACTCCAGTACACTCAGAAAGCTAATGTCATAACACATTTGTTAATCGAACGTATTTTAATAAGGAGCCGGACTCTCTGTTGATTTGGGTTGCTCCTAGTTATTTACTGTGGTATATTTGCCTGCCATACCAATGAACACCTGTGCATTAAAATTGAAGTCACAGTCACTTCTGCATCATTCTTTTATTATCTTTCTAGCAATAATAAAAGGGGGAAGGGTTCGCCTACAAATAATAGTAATAATAGTAGTAGTAGTAATAATAATAATAATAATCCTGTCACAGCTTTAGCTCAGTCAGTGTAGAAGTAATGCTTGACTTTCTCTATTATTATTGGAAATGTTTCTTGCTTCAGAAGTGAAGTGTGTTAGTTTATTCTGTTCACACAATGAATGTATAGCTGTAAGGCTTTGAGTTATTTATTTAATTTTCATCTTTCTGGCTAGGTGAAGTGTAGGTAAATGTGGGAGACTGACAGTGATTACATTGCTGAGGTTATTTTTCTTTATTGTTTTCTTTTCATGCAATCTTAGAAAGATTTCACTGTTTTCTTACTTCTTGCTGAATTTTTTAATCTAAAAAATAGCAGCAGCATAGTTTTGGCTTTAGGATTCCTTTGTGAATTTGAAAGTTGTGTATGAGATATTTGATTCAGTGTTGCACTTATCTGACATAAGCTTTGATGATCTTCATGGTTGAGACAAAACTTGTGCAGTCATTATGGTATGTCATTTTCATTCTTCATAGTTCATTTCCCATAATTCAGAGTCAGCTTGTATATTCTCACACACATTATTTGAGGAAACCAAGAGATAATCCCCTGCAGCAAGATAAGCAACTTGGTACTGTAAAATATTGTGGAAGAACCCAAAAATTGATGATGAAAATTCATCAGTAACTAACTTTCTGTTCTTTCCTATGAAACTTAAGCAGAACCACACCAGACTGCTAATTAAGTCATCAATTATGGGCAGATATTTTATTATTCATTCATTAGGCCTATTATTTAAATGTCAGATTTGACTTATGAACTGCCAGTTGGCATTTCCCATGGGTTCCAGCAAACTACATTCTGGAGAAAGGCGTGTCGCTTAGCACACATGGCAAAGTTGGCCATCTCTGACCCAGGCTGTGTGGAGGGAAGAGCTACTGTCTTTCCTGCTGCCTTATATTAATCCTTTCTCTTTCATCCCACCAGCTCCTCTTATCCAAGGAGCTGCACTCCCATTCTGCCATTGTCCCAGTTTAGTGCTTGCCAGGAATCCCATAGGCCTTGGACCTGGAAAGGGTGTGCCATTGAGAAGGAACAGGGTATCCATATATTCACTGTTTGGCTTCTTACACAGGCTGTCTGTTGATCTACTCATCTTCTCCACGTTACACTCCCTGCAGGAGTTTCTATCCTGCCCCATAAGTGGCATTAAAACTCACCTGCCCAGACCCACACCACCTATCTCCAGTTCTGTGTTCCCTTCTCTCCTCACTCAGTGAAAATTCTCCTCACCCTTCCTAGTTACTTATAAACTAAACCCATGACTCAGTTCTAGAGATTTTTTTTGCTTGCCATATCTCCATGATTCAATCATCAGCATCTCCAGTTAAGAGGATTTTGGGTGCTGGACTCAGAGTGCCTCTGCCTGAGACTGAAAAATTCCTGCTAATCATAGCATGCATTACTGAACCAGATGGACCCATAATCTGCTCAGGATACATAAGCTTTGCATACTATGTTCTGAACCAGTAGATACAGACATAGCTCTTGGCCTTAAGCTGGTATTATTTCCTAGCCTAACCTCCATCCCAGAGAAGGCTAAAATTGAGTGTGGAAATTCTCATGTACACTGCACAGAAAAAGAGAGTGGCATTAAAATGTGATGATGATTAGGATATTAAAAATATGTATTCTAGCCCAAAAAAGCTGGTGCTTTAACACACCAGAGTGAAGGAAGAACCCAACTCTGGAAAAAGGATACCCTAGAAAAATGGAAGCCCTTCCATGGAAGAAGAAAAAAAAAACTTACAGGAAATTAAAGGCTGGATTTTGAAGTAGCAGTAACCCTCCCTTGTCCCTGGAGCTAGGCATGGCCCTGATCCTGTCACTCCCTCTACAGATCTTGCAGGTATTATCAGCACCTGAATTAGAAATCACGCTTTTAAAATGTAACATTTGGAAGAACCCAGGAAAGTGCTATCTGCTGAAGAATGGCAACTAGAACTGAACCTAAACCTCAGAATACGTTTTTTTCTTCAGAAAAGTCCTGAAATGTCTTATCACTCACCACTAGAAATACAAGACAACATTCATACAAATTTTATTCACTATTATTTTTTGTGCTGCTATTGAGAGTAGCAGCACAAAAACTATGAAAGAGAAAGATTTAATTTTTGGAGGGGAGGGTGGCCTTTGCCAATAGTGCTCTGCCTGTCAGAATTTTTTTGAGAATACCTTATCTTCTCGGACTATTTCATTGAAATTGTTCCACAATTTTTCTGCTGTAAGATAGGGTGGGGAATTTCAAGATGCCATTTATGTAATGAATATTTCTTGTAAGAGTCCATGGCAGACACCCTGACCAGTAGGCACATTTAGAAATTTGAGAAACTACAGGAGGCACCACCCCAAAATGGTCCCACAAGGAATGTGGCTAGTCACTTAATGCCTGCTGTCAGGGCTTGGCTAGTCAACAGTGAAATGAACAGTCAAGGGGTGTGGGGATAGCGAAACAGAAGCTGAAATAGCAAGGCAAAGCGGGAGAGGAAAAGCAAGGTTAGCAGCCAAGAGGAGGAAGAAAAGTGAGCTGCAGAGCTAGGAGGCTGAAATAACAAGGCTAAAAAGAGAGTGAGTTTTTAATTGTGAAATATATTTTTCAAACAAGACAGGGAATAGGGAGCTCTGTGGATGCCAGTGGGTACCACCTTGGGAATTCTGGACTACAGCTTATGTCATCTCTGTTTGAGATTTAGGAGTTTTATTATCATTTGTGTATTTATTTGTATTTGTATCTCACCTTTGTCCCTTCCAGGGAATTTGAGGTGCTTACATAATTCTCCTCCTCTTCCTCTCAATCTTATCCTCATGACAACCCTGTGAGATAGGTTGGACTGATAGTCTATGACAAATACTGTTGGGAGTCTTACTGGGCCAAAGTCAGCTCCATGAGTGAATGGGGACTAGAACCCAGATCTCCTGAGTCCCAGTCTTGCAGTCCTAACACAACACCACACTGACTTTCAGTAATTCACTTCTGCACTAAACTGTCCTTGGTTCATAGCTTATGCATTTAAACAAGACAGGCATGTTATGTTTATAGACTAAAATGTCACAGAGCTACCAAAAGAAAATGCAAAAAAACCTGAAGCAGCGATTGCTTAGGCCAGATGTGCCTCAATGGGCACATGTTTGTCTTATTAGCACTCATCAGTATGGTACCGCAACCTGGCCCACTAATTAACAGCAAAAGCATAATTAAAATCGACTTAAAACCCTAAGCAACTGGATCCCATCCAAAATTGTACAACAAATGTAATTATGTTCAATTACTGCTAAAACATTTCATAACAGACTTCACTTTTTCTTTTTGAAGTGAAGAATGTAATGTGTGTCACAGAAAGCCAAATATATTCAGATGTTCAGTGATAATATAATGCATATCGTTATGAAGAACTTTTACTTTTTCTCCAGGTTTTAACTCTGCATCAAGGGGAATCATGCTAAGACTAGGAATTAATGATGTGAAAGGAGTCACTGAAAAATTCACTCCTCGTTAATTATTATCTTCCTCCTACATGGGACTTGGGCCACCTCCTTTATAAGACCTTCTCTCAGTTGAATCCAGTTGTTGTAAATACTAACACATCTTTTAATGTGCTGTATAACCTCACTGGAGAAGAAGCATCTGACAAGGTGCTGTCCTCTTCTCCACTAACTAAAATTTAGGCCATGTCACAGCTGTCTTCCAGAAAGGGTCAAGAATAAAATCCAAGGAAGGAATACTTAATGAGACAACAGAGCCTTCCTTCTGTACTGTATAGAAGACCCAAGCAATAAAAAGTAAGAAAGAAAGGAAAAATAGCTTCATGTTTTTCCCATTTCCCTATGAAAAAGATTATTAATAACTGAATCTTAGTAAATCATATTGAAAGTGCTGTGCAAGTATTGGTTATGCTTCATGAGTGTTTTAAGGAATTATTTTAGTCTACAGAATGACTGCTGGATATTGAACAGGTCATACCAAAGGAGCTGCATGTCAGGAATCCATTATCCTTATGCCATGTAGCCTTGCTAATGGTCTATATAATTGCTACTTATGTCCTATGGTTTTGTGGAGAGTGAGGAATTGCTTGATGAAGTGTTGGTGGAAATGGAGCAGGAGAAAAACAAGAGTCGGGTAGTTGGTGGCAGTTTAAACAGCAGGTTGAAAACATGAAGCTATCAGAGAGCTTTCGAGGAGCAAAGGTAAATATTGGATACTATTTTTCCATGAAACTCTACACAGAGAGAAAAAAAAGAGTCCCCATTGATTCCAGGGCAGACTTGATAAAAAAGAATGCCTATCTTTTGTAACAAGCAACTCCTGTTGGGGTGCTCCAAATCTGGGGTGGAAGGTTCAATCCCCCTCCTAGATCACCACAGTCCCAAATCAACACAGGACTGCACACACTTACACCAATGTAAGGAAATCTACAATGAAGATCAAAGGCAGGCCTGCTTACCAGAATATTTAGTGTATCCCTTAGTCACTGGCAATAAGCATGGTAAGCTAAAACATGCTAGAATGTTTGATTTTTTCATCAAACATGAAAACAGCAGCCCTTTTACCTGTGGCCTCCTCCAGCTTTGCCTTTGGAGCTGCACACTTCTGGAATGGTGCTCCTAAGAGCTTCTCCAAAACTGAATTAACTCTCAGCCCTGTACTAAAGACACACTGCTATTTTGTGGAACTTGTGTTTTGGGAGGTTGCACTTCATGCTTTATTTTCTGGTGTAAACCTCCCATCTAAGTCAAAGTCTAAGCCCGCCATCATATATTATTGACTTCATTATTTTCATTGCAAAGGAATATCTCACTCACAGGAGAATATCCTGTTACTTGGAGATGTTCCAGACAAAGCATTCAAAAGGCAGTGTGCATCTATTTTGTTATTTCCTCTTTGATGAATTTCTTGTGATAGGGAAAAGATTGGGAGAAACAATGTGAAAACATGAGAAGACTACAGACTGAAGACAATGCAGTTTGGATAATCTTTAAAATTCTGTGTATGATTCAGTGCAATTGAAGAATAAAACTGTTGTCTTGACACCCTAGGAAAATTGCTCTTCTCATGTGTTCATTGCAATGGCCTGTTGTGTGAGAAATGTGATTTCTGGTTTTGTTTTTTCTAATGGATTGTTTGTTGGTTATCTGAACTGATGTTTTTGCTTATGGTATTACCACTTCATATTGTTCAAAATTGGTTTTGCAAGGTAACTATTATGTTTTCTGTAAAAGTTTTGTTTTGCCTTGGGTAGTTTTTACATACAGAAGTCATCCGACAAATGCAATCCTTAACATGTATTAGAGAGCAAGTGCAATTGAACACAATGGAGCTTACTTCTGAGTAAGGATGTAGCATTACTAAATTAATAGTTATATGTTAGTGCCTACAGCATTGATACGAGGCTCGTAATAACAAGCAAACCATTCTATCTCCAGCAGTTGTGTTTGGTAAACTTTTTAAAAAGATCCATTTCTAGATTTTAAGCTCAATTTTTCATCTCTCTGTGTATTCCTTCTATTTTAAGGCACTACTGGGGTGCTGATCTTTGTTTTAAACAAAGGCTCACAAACAATCTCGTGTTCTCTCTTCCCCTCTTCTCCTCTTGCCCTTCTTTTCTTTAAAACAGAAAAAACCCGCCTTCTATCTGTATGCCATGCTACTGTTTGGGACAGGGACAGGGGACAAAGAATATAATGTTGATCCAGCCCTTTTTATCAGCTGCAATACCTCTGCGGGAAGATTAAAGAGATTCCTGTCCACTTCATGTAGAAATGTTATTGCAGAATAGGTGCCAGATCAGGTACAGTGGTTTGAGATCAGATTCTCTGCTTGGGAACCTCAACTTTTCTTGTTAGAGAACTGCATAATGTTTCTGGTCTGTAGAAGTGCTTTAAAATGAAGCTGGACATGTTGTAGCCAGCCGGAAAGAATAGCCCTTCAGACTTGGTGGAGTCTTGGTACAGAAACTAGCATGCCAGTAGGTACATGGGGAAGTTGCAGCAGAACTGCAGTGTGTAGTGGTCTTGCTCAGGTTGCCAGCCTGGATAGCGGATGGGATTTGATGGTCTCCCAATTTTAACTTAGTGTTCTTCTGCCACAGGCCATGCTCAGTATGTTTGGGATGCTTTGGAATTCTTCTTCTTGGGGTCTTGTATGTATTTCTTTTTTGAGTTTCTGCAAACATTTGCTGCCTCTCTCTTGTATGTGAATGACACCATTATGTCTATCAAAGGGTGAGCTTATGATTCATACGCAGAACTCTTTTCATTAGGAAACTGTAGCAGTAAAAGTATCCCATTACAAATAACTGGCGTGCTTTGCTTTTATTTTTTATTATTATTATTACTGCCATCCCTTTGATTGCTAAGTGCTATACAGAATTTAACGATAACACCGTCTCTGTATCAATTGTGGGCATTTAAGCTGCAAATGGAATGTTCCAGCAAGAAGTTTATTTCACTGGGGTTTGTGCAAAAGAAATTCCTCCTGGTGTATGACAAAAAGCAATAAAAATGTGAATCTCTGAAAAGGTTATTACAAAGAGTTGGGCGGAGCAGTCTGAGAAAGAAAAAGCTTAGTAATTTTCTGCACATTCCTCCTGCCAATTTTTAAATGCCAATTTAGACCATGTCAGAGATTACCATAGTAACCATTTAGCCTCTTTTCAGATCTTGTTGTATTTTCACTTTAGTTTAACTACTTGTGGAACTGACATTTAAAGCACTTTGTACTGTAGCAATGATAGACAGAATGTATTTATTAAAAAGAAATAAATGTCTTGCACAAAGCACAGTAACGAAAAGAGTAGTAATTGGATTCTCATTGTAAATGGCTGTAATTGTCTTAGACAGGCTGTGTGGAATAAGGAAATACTCGGTGCTGAACATTCAGCAGCCGCTTTATTAAAAATGTACATTCCAGAATGAAAGAAAAGTCTTTAGTCATGATTTATCCAGGAAGGTTACTGCAGTAACAAATGAAATCGTGTTTTACCTCCTAAGAATGGCTTTTCCAGATCCAGCCACTGAGTCCAGTATTCTGCTTTTAATGGTGGAGAGCCAGATACTTTTGGAAGCTCATAGCCAGAATAGGAGGGAAATAGACTCCTCTATAGTTCATCCTTTGATGTCATATTCAGTATTTTCTGCTTCTGTCAGCCATCCATTCATCTCTAGTATTGGATGAGTTCAGTCACAGGCAAACTAAAAAGGATGATCAACTATACCAAGATAGTAGAAAGGTAAAGGGGGTTGAGTACTTTTGGGTGTGAAAGTGGCACTACTGTCAGTGATTCTGGTGGTGGTGGTTTTAATTCACTTGGGGGGCATCAAGAGGGGCAGCAAGAAAGTGTAGTCAGCGACAGGAAGCAGAATGTTCCTGGATGGATTTTGGTATCAAAACGTAGAAGATAAATCAGATAGCAATTAAGGGAGCAAGATAGGTCAGCTAAGAAAGGGGGAAATGGTGGTATGTTTGTGAATGCAGCAGAGAAAATGCCAGATGGAAGGTTGATGGCAGAGAGAAGAGACTGTGGCAAGGGGGTGCGGCCACAAGGATGTGGGAGCGTGTAGGGTCAATCAAGGGTGCATATCTGGTGGTTAGGTATAGGTAACAAACTGGTAGCTTAATCAAGTGAGGTAGGAAGAGGAGCAGACAAAGGTTATGGATGGTTTAGGAGGAGAGAGAGCTGTAAAAGAAGGGGGAAAGGTGTGGATAGGAATAAAGAAATTATAGTAAACGGGGGAGAAGTTATATATACTGAAATGTCATTTCAGTGTGTTGCTGATGACAGCCACAATCTAAACATAGACTAAATTCTCAGGAAGAGAATTGCTGTCCATTTGCACAGAAATTAAAAGAAGGAAGCACCCCCACCAGGCAATGCCTATTTTGCACTCTTCTCACTTTTCCAGGTGGTTGGGGTTGCAGACTGCAGGCTCTTTTAAGCTCCTTTTCTTT
Organism: Varanus komodoensis; assembly: GCF_004798865.1. Taxonomy (NCBI): domain Eukaryota; kingdom Metazoa; phylum Chordata; class Lepidosauria; order Squamata; family Varanidae; genus Varanus; species Varanus komodoensis. The sequence goes on along the minus strand of NW_025336481.1, from coordinate 29,625,701 downwards.
TGGAGGAGACTTTTGCGTTTTTGCAATTTCTGTTTACAAGTATGTAAGTTGAGTGTTGTCCCCCCAGAACAATGGCAGCATGCCCTTTGTGCTTCCCTAAAGACGCTTCTGGCCAGCCATCTGCAATTTTGATTTGATGGCTATATTCCCCTTAGGTTCCATTGGATGACTGCCTGCAAACATTAACCTATGGGAGTATTACCTTATGCAAAAATCTTTCCTTTTTTGTTTCCATTGCATTATACAGAAGCCTCTAAGGAAGATGGACCTTTTTTAACATGTTAATTTCACTTCTCTTCCTGCTCTGTTCTTATTCAGCATAGTCAATTGTCTCAAAATGCATCTACTGGCACTTCATTTGTATTTTATTTGTGCATAGGAGAAGGAGGCATTGTGCCTACAGGCATCCATCTGTTTTTAGATATTTTCTTGGCACCATTCTTGGTTCAAAGGAATTGTTCAGTATATTGGAACTGAAGTCCAAAGAATTGCATTAAGTCTTTGGGCAGGTTATGAGTCCTTCGCTACACCTTCCATGGAAACCGTGTTGTGGTGATGCTTTTGGCAGTGGTTGCTAGTCCCATTACATAACAAGTTTATCAAGGTTCCTTCTACATGGTAAATATATTGTCATCATCAACAACATCATATAAATTTACCTTTTCTATCTTTGTTAATAATGAGTCATTGAACTGTATATTCTAATATCCTGCAGAAGATGCTTTTACATAGGATGCCCTCTGCACCAATTGTAAAATCTCTTTTGAAGGACTGGCTAGGCTTCAGTATTGCTATTCAAACCATATGATTCATTACTACTCCTACTACCACTACTATTATTCTCAGTTATGCATCAATAACCAAAAATGAGAAATTAAACAGAACATAAACGTTGCATGGTAAGTATTGTTATCTAGAAAAGTTAGAGAAGACTTAGCATTGAATACATAATTTCTGTCATCTTGGTACCCAGTGTTATCAGAACTAAGATAGTATTTGAACATCAAACAAGTGCGTGTAGCCAGCTTCTTTCTTATTGCATTGAAATCACTGACAGCCCGCAAGAGCTTCTACTGCCGCTTCAGGTTTCCTTTCCCCTTTTTCTTTTGGTGAATTTCTGCCATCATTCCACAACCTAACTAGAAACAATTTATCCAAACTTTATCATCTGATGTTCTCATTTACATGATCAAGTATTACTGATATTACGATGTTTTTAATTTCACTCTTTGTCATAGGGACATGCAAATCAGCGTATTTGTCCTTGCTGAAGTTCTCCAAATTCTGTCCTGAAGCTTATTCTGACACAAGTCTATATCAGATTTCAAGCTTTTTTTTCCCTCTTCGCATGAAAGTCAGATGCAGATTTCTGAGTTGTGTACATTATTCTTCCACTGATTGAAGTGTGGAAATAAAATGTCAGACTAGATAGACCTTTAAGACTTTTCTTATGATCTTATGCTAGGCTGGCTGAACTTCAGTATGCTGAGATGAGAAAGTATTCTGCGGAACCTCATCACCATGTAGCTTTGGGGATCCTTTGCCGGAGGCTTCTGGATGAGGTTTTTGTTGTGTCATCACCTTTGGAATTGCATGGAGAATCCAGACATAATCATCTTTCATTTACAACCATCTCATGTTGTTTTTCCACTTTTTGGTTGGTCCCTTAGACTTTTCACCAAAAATAATCATTGAGGAAAACATGGAAGAACTGTACAGAATAGCTATCTTCAGATAGTGCTAGGAGACGGCCATCTGGAAAGACCTACAGAGAAGATAGTTTTGCCCTCGATCACCTTCCACTGCTGTATAAAAGTGCCTTCCATTTGCCAAGTGGATGCATTTTTATTAACTTATAAATGTTTTTAAAATGTATTCCTGACTTAGTTGTATTAAGTTCTGGTCATTTCCATTGTTTCTGTCAGCCACCTCCAACTTGGTCTTCCATGAGAAAAGTGAAGTAAAAATATTTCTATTAAGTACGTATGCAACCTCCTTCCCCTCCGTGAGCATTGATAGCTTGAGTGAGGAGATTTCCTGCTTGAGGCTTTTAATGATATAAACAAGGCCTAAAGTCACGTGAAACCACTTGGTTTGGCAACATGGATAGACTGATTCTTGCTTTCCCATTCCTCAGATTTATAATCATTTATAATAATTAAAGCATCCTGCGTTATTCATGGAATGGTCCCAACATCCACAGTGATCTCAGGCTGCTTTCCTTTCTGTGGTTTATTGAGAATGACTTGAGAACTGGACCAAAGCATAGTCACCGCTACATAAAGAAAGGGAGAGCTATTGTTTGTGCTTCCTAGCCCCTGAGTTTTGTGAAGTTCAGGGCAGTCTTTACAATTTTTGTTTCCTTTGTCAAAGAATTCACAGGAGACAGAGGACCTTTCCAAATATTGTTTCAAAGCAGCACATCAAAAGATTTCCCATTTGATGAGACACCTGTGCTAGACCTTTATAGCATCATAACCACATGGTGGGGGGGGGGGTGTCACTTCAAAGCATCGCCATAGCCTTGCTGTGCATGATACGATAAGTTATGTGCCATGATTTCTCTCCCCCACCTCCTGCTCCACATACACTTCTAGAGAAGATATCCAGCAGAAAGAAGAGTACTCAACCTTGTAGGAACAGTTTTAACAAAATGGAGACAGTTAAATGGAGATAAAATGCTGCAACTGATTCCAAAGGAGAAGTTTTGCCAGAGTTTACCTCTGTGTGTGCATGTAAATGGGATTGTGAACAGCTAGAATATGGCCTCCAGGGGCCAAAACAGGCTTTAAATTCATGTTATGTAACTATGCCTTTTAATTATTATAATATTCTAGACTAAGCACAGGGGGAGAGTTCGGACCAGGGGATGAGTATGAAGTTTAGGTTGGCTTTCAAGATTTGGGCTAGCCCCCTATACCTCCTCTAGAATGCAAGGGAAGTAGAGATGCAGCTGCTGGATTTTATTGTACTAGATTGTTCTAGCAATATCTAACAAATATTTCTATTTCTGGTACTTCTATGTTCTAATACATTCCGTTACCCTTCCCAGCTTATTGCCCAGCAGAGGTTTGGACTTCACTTCCCATTATCTGATGGTCAGAAATCCTGGAGTTTAATAATTCAAAGCACTGGGAGGGTACTAGATTGGGAAAGGCTGTTTCACATAGCACAGTGATGCCTTCCTCACTGAGGGAGGGCATCTTACCTTCCCACTGAGCAAATGCCATACTGTGAACGCCAGGAAAAGGTTTCCTTTTTCTTTGTTTGTCACAGCAATCTTGGACGAAGATTATAGGATTACATGCACACTTACTCAGTGATTACTTGAAGGAAATGTCCTCATATTACCTATGTTCCAGCATATGTGTGTGAGAGAGAGGGGGTTTTTTAACAAGTGTTTCCACCTTGTTATCATCTCCCTCTGATTAAACTCCTAGTATGGCCAATTCTAAAATATTGGAATAGCCTAACTTTCTATATAAGCTTTTAATATTCCTACGAATCCAAACAATCACTTTCCCTCCCCAATACCTAATCAAATTATTTTCATATAATATAGTTGTGGGTCTGATTTGCTTCCTTTGCATAATTATGCATTTTAATTAAATATAAATTAACTAGGCATCAAACCTCTTGAGGTACAGGGTCAGAAAGATTAAAGATCATGTACCTGCCTCTCACCCCTGCCATTGTTTTTAGCTATAATGTGCATGAAGGAGGGACAATTTCAAGATGGCTGCCAAGAGATAGGAAAATGATGGGAGTGGGGTGGCTGCCATGAAATGGAAGAGTTCATTTCTTCAGCGTAGCACTTGTATTGCAGACAAGTTCATATTCAGGTCAGAGGTCAATTCAATTTGGGTCTTTTTCACACTTGTGAGAGCATCCTTATTAGATGATCACATCTCTTTAAAATGGAAACTAAACTTGACAGATTCTTTAATTTCAAGAGACGTGAACATAAAGAGAGCTTGCAATGTGAGAGATGATTGAGAAAGCTTGTTAACCTTTGTGAATACTCATATTACTGCTCCTTAGTCTTCCCTTTCCCCATCACCACATATTGATTTGTTTTCTACACCAGCTTGAATAAAAAGAAGAGTGAAATGATAAACAACAAACAATAGGCAAGACATTACCTTTTGAAATGTATGCTTTTGGTAAGAAAGTGAGTTTTTTTGCAGCTTATTCTTCCCCTCTCTTAGAAATTGGATAAAAGGTGTGTCCTTTATCTAATCAAGTACAGAGTTCTTCATTCAACCATCCCCAAGAAGAGCTGGACACAAGCCCTTTCCGTTGCCAGCAACAGAGGGGAAATACCTACCACACCAGCCTTGTTTGGACAGAGACCTAAACTGGTCACGGTTTAGTGACTTGAAGAAGTCTCAGTCTCATCAGCTCCCCATTCCTTCTCCTCCTTTGGCGTGGCTGTAAGGAGGTGATCATAAGCTTTCCCTCTGAACTTCATCTTACACTAATCATGTGGCATGATGCTGACAGTTCACTTTTCTTTATTTTGGGAGTGGGACCACCTTATAGTGGGTGAGGAAAATTAAAACTGCATCCCTCCTTATTGCAGGAGGAGGAGTTCAGAAAGCAAACCGAGACGTGCAGTCTTCCTTTCCTGGTCTATGGTCCAGATTCTGGTTGTGCATATTTACACTAAAATAAAGAAAAAACTACTCTCAACTACATGCTAATCCATTAGCCTAAGTGCACTCTAGTGCTTTGTGTGAGCCCAAGCAAACCATAATCAGTCTGAACTATGTTTTAGAGAAGCAAGCTGTTGCTTAGGAAGTCATCTTGTTTGCCTAAACTGTAGTTTATGATTTGATCATACTGCTAATCTCACTGGAATTGGGATGGGGGAGGACACGAGCTAAAGTCATAGTTTAGCATTACATCCCGAGCATGCCAATGTTATTTCCTATGCATGAACCAACAAGGAAGCCCACTGTATGCACAGATGTGTAGCATTTTGCCAGAAAGACTAATTTCAGCATTATTGAGCTCCATCAGTTTACTACAGATTTGCAGGTCTTGCATATACATATCACTTATGGCAAGAGGTAGTTGCTACATCACTTTGTCATAAGCACAGGAATCTAGGCTGGGTTCAAGAACAAGTCAAAAATAGGTCAATGCTTGCTTTTTTGTAACAGTTTTCTCTTTCTTGCAGCTAATTTTAGCAATTAAGCAGTTCCTTGTTAATCATAGGAAGGTTTCAGATTACAGTGGTGCCCTGTACTTGGAACTTTATTCATTTCAGGAGGCCGTTTTAACTCTGAGTCATTCAAAGTCCAAATCATTTTTCCTCATTAGAAATAATGGAGAGTTAATTAATCTGTTCCCAGACCCTAAACAATACCCTTTTCGGTAAACTTAAACAGCAAATACAGTATTTTTCTCACAATGCAATAGGCCAGTTCAGCCTTTGAAAAGGTATAAAGCTCAAATCCTGTATACAATCATCTGGCTATGGAACATCCGTAAGAGCTTGGAAACAAGGAACCCATTGCCTTCTTTGCTCTGCATTATATAGATTAGTAGGAAGGAATTCTTCAAAGCAATTCTGATAGAAAAGATTTATTTCCTTGCTTCTGTGATTTTAGCCTGAGCATTGTCACATGTGCTATGTAGTTTCTAATCTGAAGTTACAATCACTTTTAGATTCCAAGACATTCCCTTGATAATGTGAATGGCTTAACTAAACTTTAAATGCGTATATAGCTCTACTCCAAGAGGGTTTTTAAAGATCAGGCAAGGGCAACCTATTATTGCTTGCCTTGCCCCACTACAATAGGACAAAGCTTATCTTTAGACTAGCTACAATAGCCATATAATTGCACCATAATTATAGGAAGGCTTTGGTGTTTGACTTTTTATAATGGCTAGTAATCCAGAAAGAACATCCTGTGAATGCATTACATTTCCTTTCAGTGTTGCACTTAAAACTGTTCTCACAGAGAGGAGCCTTGCAACATGTTATCGTTAATACGTTTTCCATGCTGTCAAAAGTAATAATATTAATGTGCCATTCTGAGTTAAATTAATTTTGTTTTGCACAGTGGCTTCCATAAATGTGAGTGACATTTAGAAATGTGATCAGGCAGGAGCCAAGGAGAAGCCAAATAATAGAATCCAATGAGATGCAATAATTAAAGCATGACTAGCCACTGGCTATAACAGTATGTGTATTTGTGGAAGGACTTATTAGAAAATACTATTCGGAAAATACTGAAAATGCTATTAGAAAATGCTATTCATTCTTTTGGTGGGTTAGTGCAATCAGTTCTTTATTCTCTCCTTTTCTATTCTATTCTGAACTTAGATTCCCCTTTGCTCAGTTTAGGGGATAAAGATCTTTAGTTCCTCATTCAAGCAAAAGGAAATCTAATTTCTAAATCATGCCCAGTTTTGCCATGATAATGTATATTCCTATCAAGCTTCCATCTTAAGTACCTTTAGCCAGCACTCCTTGGAGAGGGAGCTGATTGTAATCACTTCAAAATAGATGACCTATGAAGTGGCATTTTCAACTCATAAAAATGGTATTTATCCTCCACTCCCCCCACGCATTAATCTTATTTCATTCTGTTCTGTTTTGTTTTTGTCTTCGATAGAAGCACTTTCTAGAAATGGTTAAAAATAATTATGAATGCTAGAAGCAAAAATCTGGTAGAAAATGACTCACATGGAGTATTATGGTCAGAATGATCAATCAGTGCTCTGTAGGAGGCTAATTGGCGCATTTCATGTGAATACAGGCTGCTCCAGGAACATATGTCCCAGCTGCCTGGACCTCACCAGCTGCAGTTTCAGCAACTTTGCAAACCCAACAGTACTTTTATATTAGTGGTAACTAATCTGATGAGGGAATAGCCTGTTTATCATGGAAAGGGACAGAGATTTTATGGAGAGACAAATTATATCCAGCATTAGAAAATACGATCCGCCCCACTTGCTCCAGGGTTTCAGCAGCCCATGAAAAATATACGTTCCATGAGTCCCCTTTTATAAGAATTGCTGTGCTCAGACCAAGGTTCACCTAGTTCAGCAATTCTGTTCACACAGTCCCAACCAGCTGTACATCAGAACTCACAAACAAGACATGAGTAAAACAGCACCCTTCCACACACGCCTTTCCCAGAAACTGGTGTACATAGGCATACTGCCTTTGATACTTATCAGAACTCTATCCAGTGATAGCATTCTCCTCATTAATTGACCCTTCAAGTTGGTGGCCACCACTGTATCTTGTGCACGTGAATTTTCATTGCTTAACTGCAATGTGTGAAGAAGCACATCCTTTTAGGTGTCCTGAATCACCCACCAATCAGTTTCATGGAATGACCCTGGATTCTAGTATTATCAGAGAGGAAAAAAATGTCTGTAACAGAAGACTAGATGAGGCCTTCTTCAGCCTTCCTCTCCTGGGCTCATTTCTGCCCAACTCCTAGACTTAATCCAGTGTTCTAGAGACCAGATTCTGCACCACAACTCACCTAAATTCGAAACTGGAGTAAAGACAAGATTCTTGAAGAAGAGATTTTTGAGAGAGAAGTAGGTTAAAGAAAAGAAAGGGGAACAGGCAAAGAGACAACAGGAAAATACAAAGGCATTAGGCCCTTCTAGGGTCCCTAGTTCTACGCAGGTGGACTCCTCACTGCACCACCTTAATAACACAAGGGAGACTAAACCAATTCATTCATTCATTGGATTTGTTTGATAATATTAGCATCTAATATTAGCTAAGCAATTGGTTTGCTTAGAACAATGATATCTGTGTTTGGTCAGGGAGAAGTACCTCCAACATGATGAAAATCTTCAGAGAGACTAAAGACCATAGCTCTTAGCTTTGGCCACTTGGGGTAATGCCTGTCAGCCAGTTCCAGGAGGCCCCTGCCTTCCAGCTTCTAGCAGTTTCACTGGTCTAGGAACATAATTAGATGTCCTGGCTTCAGCAGGAGTCATAATTAGATTAGCTTGTCAAATCACCATGATACCCATAAGTTAAATTTCTATGTAAATTGTTTATCTTTAGCAGAGTCTTACTATATTTGTAACTATAGTCCCCTTAAATGATTTCCTACTTACACATTTTCCAATCTTCTGTTCATGGTGAATTTAAACAGAAACAGGTTTCTGTTTTTGTTCCTGCATTTAATTTAGAAAACATTTCCACACCTATTTAACTGACAGATTTTTCCAAATAGCCAAGAAAAATCACTAATGGGTCCCATAGGGAATGGGTATCCTAAAATTATTTCATTCATCTTAGTTGTCTCTAGAACTTAGAACTGAGCTCACTAGCAGTGTTTGGCTTCTTGTATTTTCCATAAATACACATGTTTTTAAAATCTCCTTGGATCCAAATTTCATTTGTACATTAATTCATAATTTCTTTCACATCATAAAAATAGAATGTTTAGCTCCATTTTTTAAATTGAAGGTTCTTGTTTTATGAGTTTTTATGAGTATTCAGCAATTTGGCTCCAAGCATAAATATAATGCCATATTTATTGCATTATTTAATCCAAGTATAAAATTGTACCCAAGTATTATTTAATCCAACTATAAAATTATCCAAGTATAAAATTGAACTGTTACTAAATGACAATGTAAATATTGTCATGAACTGTTAGAACTGAACTGTTACTAAATATATTGTCATTTAGTAACAGTTCAGTTCTATACTTGGGTAAATGGATACTCTGAGACAGACCATAAAATTTTCCTTCTGATTTTTTATACAAGTTGGAATGAAATCTGCCTTCTTGTCTTACAATGAAAAATATAGTTTTCATCCTCCCTTCATTACAGTTTTGGAATGTTCACTTATCCTTTGAGAAAATGTTATTCTCATCCACACAAAATGGAAGTGCAGCTTCTTTGTAAGATGATGACAATGAGGAGCAGCAACGTTGACATAACTTCCTTTTGTCTCATTTTATAAAATCATGTAGCCTATATTCAAGCGTACTTTCCCTGGACACAGATGCACAGTGGATGAGATTATTTTCATTTTAGTGGGTTTACTTTTCTCAGTATGTTTTACTATGATGGATATGAACAGGAAGGGAAGAAATCTTTCTCCCCCCCCCCCCCCCAAATAAGACATTTGAGGCCTTCTGCTAACAGGACAGCTTCTGGCTCAGTGGGGCTTTAAATGGTCTTATTGTAGAGAAAGAAATGGTGCTGCCTGTTAAGCTTTGCATTCATTCCTGTTCTGTTCAGAGGCAGCAGCATTATGTTTAAGAAAATTATCAAGCTGCTTAAGCAGAAGGAGCCTTCTGATTGGCAATTGAGCATTTGAAGGGAAGATGCTGACATCCGTGGACCTCACAGTTGGATGGTTCTAACGCTAGCTGAAAGTTTCCATCCAGTTGATCAGAGCAATTGGCGAAAATAAATTATTTATAGAGGAAGCTGAAAGCGAGTCCTAATGACAATAAGGCATCTCTGAGAGATAATCACCTCCAAAGAGGGACCTCTTAGCCTGGTAGGGATTTGCAATTATCTTACAAAACTGCAGCTCCAGCAGTGACTTTTTATTGTCATATACTGGCTGCGAAATATTTAAAAAGTTAGAAAATACAGTATAGCAAACTCTCCAACTCAAACTGGAAGGTACAATTTACCCCAAAGGGATTTCTTTAAATTCTGGAAGTGTCGATGGAACACATGTCTGCTCAACAGATAGATAAATGCATAGATAGGATGTAATGCATTGTGAGGGCTTTGACTTTGAGGAGGAAGCCTTTTGTTTGCAGAGGTGGCCTTCAGGTAGCTCTCTGACACTTGGTAGACTAAGGCGGGCAGTGTGAATGTGGAATTGCTTTGAACACAGCTGAGAAAATACAGTAGAAAACCTGAAATGTGCTGTAAATAGTAGGTTAGCAGTGGGGCCCAAAGCACACTAACTGCCAGGTGGTAAAGCAGCGGTCTGTCACTTTAGCACACTGTCTGTGAGGATGATGGATATTTGAACTCCATCTCTATATTCTCAGCCTTAGTTATAGTTACTTAAGGTAGGGAGAATGAACATGGAAGAGAGGAGGTACTAGTGATACACAAAAGAATATACATGTAATTATGGCTATGCCAGTTGGTGCTCATTTAGGCTTTTTGCTGAAGGCAGGAATTTCAGGAAACACACATCCAGGCTCCTACTCCTCTCAAAAAACAAACAAACAAAAACACCCTTACCAGTGAGACTATTCATATTCATATTTGTCATGCCATACCTTTTCATTGCCATTGTTCACCTGATTTTCTGTTTCAGCACTTTTTTTCTTTTAGTCAGAACTGATAGAGTGCCTACAGACAATGAGGGATCACATGGGAACCATCATGCCATCAAATTGTGTGTAGCCTATCAAATCTAGCTGATAGAGGCACAGAGGTTGTGAACCATTTCATTCCACTGAAGAGTTAAACTCATCAGGAGCAACCTGTCAGGGGTTGCCTGGGACTAGAGTACAGTGTTTTTAGGGCTAAAAATAAGCCAGTCTAATTTAGACTGAGAACAATGTCTCTTTGCTGGGCATAATTGTCACCATTTTAGAACATGACGGTGAACAAAGTAATAGTCCCTAATAGATTATTGCTTCCTTCTTTTTAGTAGTGATCCCTGAAAACTCTGAGAAATGATACCACTGAAGTACATTTGATGCCACTGAAGTAGCTCAGAAAAAACAGATGTCTGTCTTAATCACTCATGTGTGCCAGTGAAGAATTGTAACCCATCATTTAGACTCTGAATGTTTATAATCATCTTAATTGTTAAAGCGATTATTGTATATGGAAGAAGATAGGTTTGTATATATGATCTATAAAGAGTGTGGGCTGGACACTGAAAATTCTACCTAGTTCCATTGAAATCAAGAGGAATTAAGCCAGGGCTAGTGATGGGTGAACTTGCCCTGAATTAATTCATTATTTCCTCAAGTAATAGCTCACCCATGTAAGCTCAGATGAGAGTGTTCAGAAATGCATCATGTTATGATGTTATGCATCACAATATGGCCTCCCCTGATTGGTTGCTTTCACATGGCTTCTCACAGAAACACTCCACTGACCACCACTAGTAAGTAAAGTACCTGTTTACTTACTGATCAAAATTCAAGGAAGTACTGTACAAACACTAATCTGATCTGATAAGACTAAGGGAGAGATGTAAGATCACCATAGTTTACTGTAAGCAAGAAAATGATCAGTCCAACCAATGCAGCACATACATGGAAATAGCATTGTTTAGATATAAACTGTACATGTTCTGAAGCTCAGAATCCATTCTGAAATTAATACTGAGTTTGTAAAACACAGTCCTGGGTTCTTAAAAAGCGTGACCAGAGAGTTGACTAATTACAAAATCTGGCAGCATCACTAGTCATAACAAACTTGTCCCCATTGATTTAATGGAACCTAAATTCAGTTGTGTCTGGACCTAACACATTAGACTTGTATGCCATAGATCTGAACACATAATTTGGGCTGCTATCAGAGGGGCTTGTGCTACCTTAATAACTATATTATGAGGGATGTTAAAGATTTCTGCAGTTCATTCATATATGTTCTGCATCTAGTAAGTAGCACTATTCAGTTACTCTGAGGATTGTATACCTTTGAGACTGCATTCGAACCAAACTGAAATGAAACACTGTTCATACTAACTAGCACTGGTTAATAACCAGGATTTGGAAAACTTTGCAAACCTTGGTTTCATATCCTGTTTAATGATGCAGTCTTGCTAGTAATCTTAGCTCTGATTAAAGTCAGTGTCACTGTGAAACTTAGCCATAACTAAGACCAGCAGGGAATAATGCACAAGAGAAGGTAGGTTCAGCAGCTGCTTGGAATCCTTTAACTATGGTTAAGGGATTGTGCATTGTTATATTTATATATAGGTGTTAACTATCCTCAATTTTTATAGTGTTCCTAGCATACAATGGGCTGTCTTCAAAGTTTGTTATCATACTCCCCCAAGTAAGTGTGGAATTAAACTGGATATCCTAAGAAGAGTCGTTGGTCAAAAGCAAAAAAAAAAAAATATCAGGGAGACCCGAAATGCCCAATTAGACTGTTTTGTGTAAAGTAATTCTGCAGTTTGTGAAAGCAGTTCCATTACTTTCCCAAGGATAGCACTGTTTATGGATCTAAGAAGATAGCTGGCCTAATATTCCCAATGATCATTATTGAGCAGCATGAAGTCTTCTGCTTACATCCTTCTTCTTGGATCTTCAAGTTTGGATACATTCATTTTTGCAGTTAATATAAAACTTCTGTAATTTGTGACTGCAGCATCACCTCTGTGTCCACTAAAGGTCTGTAACAGGACAGCACTATTTGTTGTAGCTGCAGAGAGTCCTCTGATCTATTGTTGGGCTCTGAACACAACTAAACACTAGCAGCCATTAATGACATCTGGTAAATACCATTCTGTCTATTAAGAAATCACTTCGTTTGGCTGCCACATATTTAAAAGGAACATAATGCATCTTAAAGTCAGCCTGCTTGTTGCAAATCATAACAAGAATGAGCATGGTTCACTGTTTTTCTGACAACAAAACTAATGATGTGCTGATGATTCTCACAACTAATCCAATATTTGTGATGAAAGTGTTGCTAATAATTTTCAGCAGCAAACTGTGAGCTAACAACGAACACATTTTTGGTTGCAATAAAATACCAGTTTGAAACAAGCAGTACATCTGTTGCCATTTTGGGAGATAATGGCCATATTTTTCTGCAAGAAAATGTCATGGAATTAGTATGCTTAACAAGACTGCAAATCTGAAAGAGCCTAACTGATTGAAATTACTGAGAGGTAGAAGTAAGACTGGTTGGGAAGTTTGGGATGTACGGCATGATTGTCCTTTCTTTTGGCAGAGAGCATTTCCACTATTAATATTATTGGTTAAATGAAAAAACTGTACATGGTTCAAACAAATGAGTCATGCCTGTGTCCCACTGAAATTAATGGGATCCACTTTACAGTTAAACACCTGATCCCATACACTGATATGGCTGAGGCATAGTGATGCTGGATGTTAAATTTTGTCACAGAACTTTGTTTCCAGGGCTATTTCACATGTTATATTTTTGGTTTAGGCGTTTTTCACACATAAGAGTCTTTCCATATCTCTGTGATTACTGAAAAACAAAAGGGGAAAGAATAGTATACAAATTTAACCTACAAGCAGATCCACAATTCACAGGGACCTTTTAAAAATGTTGTATTTCTTAGATACTGAATACTATGTTTATTTTCTCATTTATACAGATGGCTCCAATGTGCAAAATCCTGAAGAATGTAATCTGGCCCTCCACTAGTTTGTTAGCAAGTAAAATCTCAAGAGTGCTGGTAGCATTTGTGCTAAAGACTTTAAACAAAGAAATTGGGGCTAATTTAAGAAATTAAGAAAGAATGCTTGAAATAAAAAATTAAAATTTGCATTGTCAAAACAATCCACTAATGTTCATTTTAGACACACACACAGTAACAGCTCTTCTTGCTTTTCATTGCAGCAAGAGAAGCTAGGTGACATCTGCTTCTCTCTTCGCTACGTGCCTACTGCTGGCAAGCTGACTGTTGTCATCCTAGAAGCAAAGAATCTGAAGAAGATGGATGTGGGTGGCTTATCAGGTAAGCTTATCACAGCAATTCTAATGCTTCAATTGTTAATAACAATTTTTCACTTCTCAGGAAGGAAGATTGATGCTCATATGCAGGAATTAAATTTACATTGAAGGCTAAACTCAATTTTCTGCTAGTTGCCTTACTTTTGTGTAAGCACATAGAAGTCTGATGTGGATTGTGTCCATGGTACTTACAGAGTGTTAAGCTTTTCCACATGTACTCCGCATCCTCAGAAGTCTATGCCCTGGAAGGGATAAAGAATGAGGCTCTGTGTCTTGGAAGAATTTGGAAGAAGTGGGTACAGTGAAAAGTAAAATTCACCTCCCTGCAGAGTACCATTGTTGAGAGCTCACACATTTCAAGAAAAGTAAGAGAAACTAGCATGTACTGCTACACCATGTGTGAATAGCAGTACATTTAGCTTACCTCTCAAGATCCAAAGGCTGCTACTTCATCCTTACAGTAATTTTGAAAATGGGTGTTAAGGAAAAAGAGCTCACACATTTTTTTCTTATCCCCGCCCCTATTTGGGACAGATTTCAGGGCTAGAAGTTCAAGGTATCTTCTTTGTCAAATATCTGCATTTCCAGTTTAAAACACAACTGAATTGCCATGGCCTGCCCAGAGAGCTTTTCTATCAGGAGGTATAGAAATGGAATAAACAAGCAAATAAATAAGAAGGTGGAGAACTGTGTTCTGTACCCATTCTGACTGGTTGACTGTTGTCGCTCAGGATTCAAATCAGTTAATACTTTCAAGTATCCAAACTATAGGGGTGTTTTAATAAATCCAATAGTCAGGTGGCCCTACAGCAAGGTCTACACCACAGTGACCACAGGTGCCCTCCGGTGCTATTTTCTCTCTCTGCAAGGAACTGGAGCAATCCTTCCATTCACTTGTGGGGCAGAGAGTCTTCCTTGCCAAAAATGGCTCAGAGGTAAAGCCCATCTCCCACCAAAGGCTCCTGGGGCAACAAGAACAGGGGATAATGCAGGAGAGATGTCCAGAAGGAGAAAAGCTAGACTTAGAAGCACACAAAGAAGATGAACATTCATGGGCACGTAAAAACATGGACACAGGGTGTGTCCCCAGCAGTTTTGTGAGTAGTCCTCCACCTACAGCAGTTAACTTGTGGCAGCATCCAGAGAATCTTTTCAAAATGTCAAATGTGCTCCAAGACTCAATAGTTAGAGACCTCTACCCTACAGCTGTAAATGCTATGCTTTTAAATGTATGCAAATGTGATATATTACAAATAATGTAAATACTCAGTTATGTGCTATAGAGATGTATTGCTGAGTTAATGCCAATTCCATGAAATCACTGGGTGGGAAAGCATTATTTCTGTTTTATTATTCTATTTTTGCTGAAGGATATGTAATTTAAGTGAACTGATCTCCATTATTCCAAAATCAAAACTGAAGGTTATTTCTTCTTGGTATTTCAGCTGCTGTGTGTTTATAGGATAGTCAAAACTATATTCTTACGTGATTTTTTTTTTAAAAAATAGTCCACTAGACATTAATAAAAAGGGGTAATGTATCTATCTACTGGGTGGTGATAGATGTGGTGGCATCAGTATATATATTCTGAATTTGTACCAGAATCATTCAAGATTTCTAGTGGATTCCTCCTTGGATATCAATTATATGACCTTTAGGCAAGTGGAAATCATTTGTGCATGATACAGCTGGATATCTTATTAGCATTTGAAAACTCTCTCAATGGTAGTAGAATATATTTGAAAAGCTACATGGTACAGAAAAACAGGCCTGCAGTTCTCCTTCCTTTGTTCGACTCTGGATAGTTTTCTCTTGTACATCTAGGACAGTCTTCCATGGCTAGACTCCATCCAAATGTTTTGGCTTACATTTCCCATTATCTATAGCAATTGCCCATAGCAATTTGGAGCTGATGCAAAATGTAGGTCCAAACATTTGGAAGGACCAGTTCTAAGGAAGACTGATATAGCCAAATGTATCCCCTTGCAATTCCTGAGAGCAACTTCAGATGTATCTTCTTCCTTTTCCTCTGTCTTCTGTTTTTGAGATGGTCCCCAAATTTTTGTGCCTCGCCTGCCTGTTGTCCTACAATTTGATATACTTTTGATATAAGCAGAAAACTCTTTGAAAAGTGTGCAGTGATGATCCATGCTGGATACCATGCTAGCAAGACATTTGTGGCTATATCATGTAGTGAATTCTTGGGGCAATTTTGTTTTCTCCCTCCGTCTCCTTTCACTGACCTTTTGTCCATTTGCTTTTTATTCTGATCCTGAAATGTACAAGAACTTTGTAGCCATGGAGTTAAAGACAATATTACCCATGACTATTTGTCTCATTCATTTCAGTTAATCTACTGTGAGTAGGACAAACAGTGGATTTAGCCAACCGATTGCTGTGAATCTGTGCCTTCTTGAAGGATGTTGTTGCTACTGTTGCAGAGGCTCTGAATGAAGTCTTGATTGCTCAATGTGTGGGGGATTTCTAATCCCAAATTGCTTCCTAAAGTGTTTCAGATTCTTTTTAGGAAAGACCATGGCACAGTGTAATAGAACAGATTCCTTGCATGCAGAAGAGCTCAGGTTCGATGCCTGGCATCCCAGGTAAGGCTGGGAAAGGCTTTTGTCCAAAACTCTGGAAAGAGGCAATGAGTCAGTGTTGACAATACTGTTCGGGCCCAGGTGGCCCGAAGGACTGGTCGAATGTACTGGCATAAGAGTGTGTACGAACATATTTTGATGAGATTCTGCAAGTGCATCTGGATCTGTGTCTCATTACCTGTGACTTTTGGCAGCCAGTTCAACCCTTCCTTGCCTCCGTCTTTCTGACATTAAGCTCTTTCTTATTCTAAAGCAGCAACAAAACGTGATCAGGGTAGCATTATCAAGGGCAGAGCTACAGTCCCTACACTTGCAATCCCCAGACTAACAAAGGGCATTTTCATGTGTGTTACAGCAAAAAGGGAGAAAGGGTGTGTTTTTGTGCTTTGAGGGCGACATCTGAAGTGGGAACTTGTACATCTCCCTTACATCTTGAGCAAACCTATGTCATTGTATGATAAAGGTCATGATGTGAGTCTGAATGTCATACCACAGATGTCCACTTTGTATTTTCCTCCTCTTCCTCCTCACCCATACCCTGACTGACAGAGCTATATTTTTGTCTCAGAAAACCCAACATGGAGGTCTTATGTCTAAGTAAGCATGAGATAGCTGCAAACTCTGCTTATTACTGGGAGAAAAAAATGGGAGAATTATCAGCTCACACTCTTTTTCCTTCCTTCCTTCCTTTTTTGCTCAGCTGTTTATGTTTATTTTTATCTTGAAACTGAAATTGCACTTCAATTTTTTGTACAGCACAGTGGAAATGGAGGATTCTGTGTGAACCTAAACTGAATGTTACTCACAGAGTTGGCAGCATTTGCTACCTCCAGAGGATCCCATTATCAGGAATGAAAAAACTCGTGTGTGTGTGTGTGTGTGTGTGTGTGTGTGTACACACACATATGCCAGAGAAACAGAAAGAAATGGAGAGAGACTAAAAGCAAGCTGCTCTTTTTCAATTGTTACAAAAAGTCATGTGAAAAGGAAAGCAGTAGGAAAATGTGAAAGGGCTGTGAAAGTTTGGTTGGAAACACACCACAGCATGATAAGATGATATATAATCTGCCTGAAAATACAAACAGCAGATCCTTCCACCCACCCACCTCATTAACAGACTTTTGGCCTCCCTCTTTCCAGGACCCTGTGCACAGCAGGTATGCACAAAAAACCTAGACATTTTGGCTACATCCCTACAGAAAGCTTTTGTGCTTATTATTCACCATTGGCTTGATATCTGCTAAACATGAAGTAGAACAGCACCTAATACGCATCGTGAAAATGAAAATGGTTATTGCAGTCAGTTTGACTTGAGCACATGCTGTAGTTAATCTGAGGAACGAAAGGATGAGAATGAGTTAGTGCAGCATGCAAGTTGTTGTTGCAGCCTTTCGGACCAGCATCTGTTGCAAAGCTAACCAGGAAGACTTCTAGCCCACATTTCTACAGGTTGCCTGTAACATCAAATAAGCAATTAAACCAGTTCATTTAAAATACTGATTAAAATACTGAACAAGAAATAGTGTTCAGAAGGTACAGACAACAATTGATAAAATAAAATTTAGAAATAACTGATCCCTCTGTGGGTGAAATCCTAATATTTTGCAAATATTGTAATCATGATTTCTTTAATGTGCAAAACCAACAGTTATGTTGGGTTTGTTTGATGCACAATTATTACAAGGTTAATAAAAATACATACAATTAGAAAGATATTGCCACAGTACATTAAGTTGCCATAGCAAGACACATCAGTCTAATCTTTATATATGTCTTGTGTAACTACTGCAGCAGTAATTAAGCAACCACATGTAGCAATTTCATCCATACCTGTCAATAAATAGATGCATACACTTACTGCATTTAAAAGTGGCTCCCTTGTACAACTGTTTGCACAACTATGCACACATCTTTGGTTTACACAGTGACCCACTAGTACTTGTACAACCATTTGCAGAACTGGAAGCAGCAGAACTCCAGAAATGCAGCTGCTACTTCCACCAGTAGCACATTGATCTTAGGCCATTGAAGTACAACTCCCAATGAAGGTGATGAGAACTGTAGTCCAACATAACCGGAGAAAGCTGAGTTAGATGTACCAATGCTTTGACCTAATATCAAGAAGCAAGTGCATTTTTATATCGTTATATATCGGTATTTTGTGCATAGGCAAACACAGGAGATTTCTCAATCATTTTCACATTTATAACACTAAAAAGCACCTTTATTCTCTAATGTTCTGTTTGTGCCATATGTGACTATTGTGTGAATGTTTGGACCAATCCAGTCCCCAGGAATTGCAGATATCTTTCCCTTTCCCCACAGACAATGCACAGAAACAGGGAAATTCGTAGAAACCTGATGGCAGAGCATTAGCTAAAGCTGCATGCATGGTAGAAGAACCATAAATAGTGTCTTTCATACTGAGGAACCTGTCCTAATAATGTGACAGGCTGTGTTTAATGAAAATGGGAAACAAAAGCAAGGGATTTTTCCTTCTACCACATGGAGGAAAGGGGACACACAGACTTGGAAGGTCACTACAACCTTCTTGATTGCTTACATCATATTAAATATGATGCTTTGCACTAGCTTCTAAACAAATAACTAAATACAAATGGTAATTTATTATTGCATGGCACCTACCTTTCGTGCAAAATGTATTCTAATTATCCCCTTCTGTTGACAACAGACTAGTCATTAGGTTCAATAGACTCCTTCCCATTGACCAATTTTTGCAGCAGCTCTTCCTATCTTACATTTAATTACCACATCAGGTGGATGCCCAAATAAGCTTGTCTTGAAAACTAACACTGATCAATCCCAGTTACTTTCTCTTGCTAGTGAAATGACCTCTACAACAAAAGTGTCCCTTTGGAAATAAATATTTTAAATTATTACCTGTTTAATCATTAATTAGCCAAAGCATCTGGACCCTGTTAGTTACTATAATCAAACAGTTAATGTGTATTATATCTGACATGAAAGATGAAGTGATTTACTACAGCAGACAGTGTGGCAACTTACAAATGTTTGTTCTTAACATTCATATGTAGCTACATGGGCTCACGCCTGAGGTGATTTTCCAAAATGCAGTATTTGCAAGTTTGCCATAGGCCTTCAACCTTCGCCTCTGGGAAACAGACATCAGATCTGTCTCAGTCCGGCAGGACAGCTGGCATAGGAAAGAACTGCCACTATTGCAGTCCAACCAGAAGCTGCAGCGAGGATATTGAGACCTACATCTGGTGTTACATCTGTTTTGTATATAACTATTGGATCTTCTCAGCTCTGTAATCTGACAAATTCATATGGAGGTGCTCTATTGCAGTACTAGAGGGTCCATGTCCCCTTCTTTACATAGGACAGTTTTCTATTTGAGGGGATGTCTAGGTCAAGTCTGTATTAAAGATGAAAATTGAAAAATCATCACAAGGGGAGACCAGGGACCTCACAGCGACCCTTCAGTAGTTAGCACTTGGTCAGCAGACTGAGCAAGTACACCTGGCCTCAATTATCACCATTGTGGTGTGATGCATTGCTATTTAAATTACAATAATTATTTCTAAATCTGTGTTTGAATGTATAGGTGAGTATATGCAAACATTATACAAGATGCTCACCCCCCCCTTTGTGACACATAAGAGGTTGCCTATACCGTGCATGACATGTCCTCATATTTTAAGTATTTGCCCAGCCTCTCCCAGATCCCTTTGCAATTTTCTCTATGCCTTGTAGACTGACTGCATAGACTGCACATCTAATCCTTAGACTGACTCCCAGAGTTGTCTTCTTGGTCTTTGTTCTATGCCACCATAGACCACTGCTTCTGATTGATATCCGAGTCCAGAAAGAGAAAAGCAGTTATGAAAAAAAGGAGAACCTGAAATAGATAACAATAAGTTTATTGAATTGCAGAGGCATAATCTGCTGTTCTTTAATAGCAAAATAAATGATTTGGACTGGTGACCAGTGCTGGCCAAGAACCACCCACCCAATGATCCCTATCCCTAGAGTGGCTAGCCCTCTAATAATACTTTCTATACAACACGCCACTGATTTTAATTACTCAGTACATATCCCTGAAGTGAAATAGATGCATACTCAAAGAGTCATAGGCTAAGATAGATGCACTGTATGTGTCTGCTCACAAGAACTCATGTCCTGAAGGAGACCCAATTTGTTAAGGTCTCCAAATTGCTTTTTCACTTATCTGATTCCTGAATATGTTCAGCTATGTAGGGGATCATATCTGTTGAGGAAAGAAATGGTTAACTGGGAAATTAGCATGAATTTCCATAAATATAGCTGGTTTTTTAATGGTTTCTTGTTCTTTGTGTATTAGCCTAGTTTATTGTAGCATTTTCCCACATGTGCCTACATACATAGTCAGTGTTGTTCATTTAGGTCATCTGCATTCCCATGTTTCAGATATACAATCTGAACAGGGAAAGTTATTTTCATGCCTGGGGTGCTTGTATCCAAGGCTAATAATTCTCGAAGACTCATGAATACATTTTACTTCCTTACCCAAATAACTATCATATTGCATGATTGTTAGTCTTGATTTATTATTATTATTATTATTATTATTATTATTATTATTTGCTGTCTATTACATGCATTCTTATTTATTTTATTATGAATTTCACCAAAACAAGATAACATCTTAATAAAAAAGGAAGAAAAATAATCATTATTGCTAAATGAAAATATTCATAGAACTTTGCAAATTTAAATATATCATAAGCTTTAACAAAGGCAGACTAAATAGCCATGCACATGTCCTTTCAAGAATTTCATATGTATGTCATCTGCTGAAATACTGAAAGTATCATTAAGTTTTTATCCATTGTGTTATACAACCTGAGTGTTTTTCTTTCAAGTGTTTAGTGTTATTCTTTTAGCTGTACAAAGGAAATGGAAAATCCCTTTGCATTGACCATACTTTAACTTACAAAAAAGAGTAGATATAGAGTAGGTGTCCATCAGAAAATAAAGAAACTTCAAATAAAAATTGTATCTCTATTACAGATTCCATCTAAAAAGGGACAATGACTGGAAATTGCCAAAATACTATTTTAGAAAGAATTGGCAGCATTATACCTCCAGTAGTTAGCCAACTTAGACAAACACTTCTTAACAGGCATTGTGGTAACCAACACGAAAGGATTTTTTTAATGAATAATACATAAACTGAGGCCCACTGAAATTTCAGATACCGAAGCCAAAGCATCAATCCACTGCTTAAACTGAATAGGATATTCCATTCCTCCATTATATCTGATGCATCATACTTAGAAACATGGATAATAGGTCAATATCAGCTGCAATAAGTGTTAATAACAGAGGAGACTGAAACTGTAAACGCTACAGAGCAAAGTCTAGATTCTAACAAATATTGCAACTGTAAGTATTCCCATGTAGCCACAGCAGACACACACACACACACACCACCATCATCATCATCATCACCATCACCCATTAATTGAGCAACTTTTCCATCCAAGTGCACCACAAGAACATTTTATTCAGTTTTTCAATCTGGATTTTCCCTAAGGCCAATTTGCCTCCACCCTTAGAGTGGCACCTGGTGCTTTCAGGTTAGATGGTGAAAATGCTGGACACTTTGTAATTTGTCTGCTCTCTTTACCTGTTGCCTCCTGGCCAGGCCAAGGAACTCCCCATGTGTCCCTGCCCATTGCAGATCTGAAAAGTCTTTCTCCTTTTCAAGGCAGGCTGGTTCTCAAGTCTGCCTGAGAAAATTCACTGGGTAACCATTCCCATTTGCTCCTCTGCCTCTTCCTCATAATTGGACAAAACCATCTAAGCGGATGGTAATGTGCAAGAGATGGACCACCTCTGTACTATAGTGTGAGATTCAGTTATTTGAAACAGGTACGTAGCTGTAATTGCAACAGGCGTTCAGGCCACACTGTGATCTGCTTGTCTGGTGTAAAGGTTGGATAACATACATTGTTTATAATGGTAGGTAACACTGAAGTTTAGTCAATGCTTGTGATGCATGTAGGCATCAATAACATGGGAAAATGTAGTAGTTAAGACCTGGAAGCCAATAAGAGCTTGAAAGCCAAGACATCCAAGATAGCTTTCTTTAAAATCTGACCAAGTCCCAAGACAGCTATACTTGCTGGATAGATGAGCTGGTGACAAAGGAAAGAGGCATTTAGCTTTGTCCAGCTCTGGAAAATGTTTTGGACAAATTTGTCCTTGAGAAAAGGGGCAGGCTTCACTTGAGCCAGAATGCAACCAGCCTGCTAGTGCTTAGCATCACTAAGGTGGCAGAGTGGCTTTAAAATGAACTCTGGGGCGAATTGAGAGCTGGCAAGCATCTCATTCAGGATGAATCATCCCTTGGAGTGACAGTTATAAGGCCATAAACAGATGATAAAATATGGTAGCCAGTCAAAGAGGCTGAGGGGCCATAAAAAGAAACATACGTGCCACAGACATTCATAGAGGGATGCTCTGTAGAAGCTTCCAAGCCAAGATAGTCAGAGTGCTTGTCTTTCAACCATCTTTTTAAGCATCCAGGTTTCCTGCAAAGCTGCTTTATCAAACTTCTTTAACAATGAACAAAAGCAGAATCGCAAGTCCTATTTTACCATCCAGTTGTGTTCTTTGAGATCAGCTGCAGTACGTCCTTATTTTAAGCTGCTCTGTGTCACGAGGTCTAACCAGCAATTACACTATCATGAATATCTCCATCGTACACCAACCTATTTTCCACAGGGGTTAAACGTCCAGGACTAGCCTTCTTAAACTCAACTATTTCCATCCTTTTCTCTTGTTCTTTTCTAACAGGTGATGCCATTTCATGAGACTTTTCACCTAATTCATGTGCTTCCAAATATTAACTGGCCTGGCATTCCTTATTGGATAAGAGCGTCCTAGTATTTGTGCTCACTATTTCCATAACATACCTCAGGGTTAGTCCACATTTCTTTTCTCCTAACTAGATCTGGCAAAAGGGCATCATCTACAAACTTCCCTGTCTGAGGATTTCTCAAGTTCAAATGTCCTTCTTTCCACAAATCACTCTTACCTATTACTTCCTTTTGCAAAATATTTATTCTTGCAGTGGTGATGGTGCATAGTTCAATGAAAATATCAACCCAGTGCACACTGGCTCTGAAAAAAAAACCATGTTGTGAAAGTAATTTAAAATGAAGCCACTAGTTTTCTTGTACAAACCTGTGTGGCTACTCTTTCCAAAGAATATGGTAAAGCCAAACAAGGGCTACCAAAATGATTAAAGTTCTTAAGCAACCAAACTAAGAAGAAAGGCTGCAGTGTTTGGGACTCTTTAATGTGTAAAACTACTTGAGCAGGAAGTGACTAAAAGAATGCATTCTATGGAGAAAGTGGAATGACTGGAGATTCAGGAAAGATTTAAAAAATGCACTCTTCTTCTCCATTTTAAGCTAACAACACCTAATTGCAAGGTAGGTTGGAATGAAAGTCAGTGAGTAGTCCAAAGTTGCCAAGTGAACTACGTGGCCAAGTGGGGACAAGAAGCTTTACACACTAAGTGCTGCATCGCACTGGATTTTGATATATTGTGGCACAAAGGGCATGCAATCCAAAGGTTTTTTGGATTATGCTTTCATATCGTATAAAGGCTCTGTTTAGTTGCAAATAAGTGTTGTTACAGCAAACACAAGCGTGCGTGCTTTGAAACAAAATGTATGAAATTCAAATTGAGAGAGCTGATTAAAAACCGATGTTTTAGTTTATTTATTTTGCATATTTAGAGTGCTCTGCTTTGGCCAAATATCATGCCTTCATTCTTCAGGTACAGAACTATACTAACGGCCCTGCACCTGGAGCTGTGGCTGTAATTCTGAGATCACAGAACTGCATTGAATTATCTCTCATCTTTGCTTCCTCTATCTGTCAAATGCAAATAATAATTAGCTATTTTACAAGAACACAGGTTAAGATAAGAATGCTAGAACTCTTAACATCTGATGATAAGTAATAATAACTTGCCATCACGATAGAAGCAGCCATGAAACAAATTCATAAAATACTGCAGGCTCCCAATTACAGCAGTCAGTGTTTGTCACGCTTGGGGCTATCTGTCAGTGCAGCACGTAGGCTCATCAGCAGGTTTAATTGACTTTTAATAATGCAGAAACCTGATGCACTTGAGATACTGACTGAAAAATATGTTTTGGGTGGAAAGAGGTAATGCATATAAACTTAAATACTTTGAAGCACCACCAAATGGCGGTAACAACTTCTTTGAAAGTAAAGCAGATGTGGCAGAAACTAGGTCAAAAGGGAGAGATGCAAGGTGCCTATGTTTTTTTAACATCTATGCAAGCATTATATAAACAGATTCACAGCTAAAGTTTATGGCAAGCGGCATTACTGTTTAAATAAAAATAAAGACAGACTATTCTGATGAATACGAATTCCACACATTTTTTTCTTTCTCTTTGCTGTATGTGTTCCCATGGTTTCCACCACCCCTCAGGGTACTGATAAGGAAAGTGCCAATATATTTGGGGACAGCACTGGGACCTGGGTTTGTACATACATTCATGAATGAAGGGAAACAACGCTGACCCTCAAAGCTATGCAGTGCCTCCAGCCCATCAGGGCCTCTGTTCCGGGAAAGCACCTGAGGAAAAATAGTAAGCCAGTTATATGTTCCATTTTAATGCCTTCTGTCGCTGCAGAGTGAAGGACTCAGAACGCACAGCGGACGTCACAGTCTTTTCTTATAATCTCTCTCTGCATTTATGTTTTCCCCACCGAATCTCCCTGCAGTGCCACATCAGGGTCAAAAGGCATGAGATGCTGGCATTCCACCAGGTGGCTGCACTCACGTCTCAGTTTCCCTCCCACTCTGTAAACATGAGCTTATCTGCTCCATAGGCTAAAACAGGATGCTTGCTAAAACACTTTTTTCCCAAAACCAACAAATATTCTGCTTCTCGGGCACGAGATATTAAAACCTTACTCCTTTACATAACATGGCATGCAGTTTTCTGAAAGACATTGCACAAAGGAGAAATGCTACTGCAAAGTAAACCCTGTGCAAAACGATCCAAACTCCAAGAATTTAGATTCCTATAAATAGATCATTTGTTCCCTCGAAACTCCGTTCTCAAATGCACCTCTCCCACATAGCTGTTTTCTCTTTATAAGCCATAGAAATTACTCTTCCCCCATTTCACAACTCCTGCTTATACTGGAGGGATCTGATTCAGCAACTTATCCTTGACACAGGTCACTACAGTGGATCTCTAATTAACTTAGTTGAGAGAGCTTATTCGCTTGGCTTAACTGAGAAAGTAAAATAGAGGCAGTTTATTGTATGAGCAGGGAGAACTTCAGCTGGTGGATTAACACAGCACACTAAGCTTTGAAGCCACAGTGGTGTAGCATGTTGTTTTTGTCAGGGTGACCTAAGTTTGGTTTGCTCTATGGTGACTTACCATGGTCCTGAAAATACAGATGACATGACCTATCTATCAGGGGGCAAGTCAATCCACTACACAGATGCTTCACAAAATGGTAAAAAGGACTTGTCATTCTGACCAAGGACTATGGGTGAGCGCCAATGGCAGCTGCCACAAACTACCCAAGTGGCACTTCAGGACATCTGTCAGAGGCTCCTCCTGCCACTGAATCTGCCAGATGAAAGGCAGCAGAGTGCAGCTCAGATCCCAGCAGAGATGGGCTGCTCGTGAGCAAGCCCTCTCTGCTGGGATCAGCAGTGGCCTTCTGCAGCCCTGCTGGTCTTTTGTGCTGACAGCACCAGCAGAAAAAGTATTCTGCCACCCACTATCATGGCCAATCCTTTTGGAAGAGAGGTACCCCAAGACAAGCAGTATCAGGAAGTGGGAACCAGGTAGAGGATAGTGTTCCAGAGCAATGATGCATCTGATCATTTGCTCTAGTGCAAACTGTATAGGGTTTCCCATACATCCACTGGAATGGTCCAAGCTGCCCTGTATCCACCTTTTCTGGGACATCTTTCCCATTCAGTAAATCCAAACAGTTCACATATCTATGTGTACATGAATTAATGTGTGAACAGTATGTGTCAGTGAGGAAAGGGGGAGGCCACCTCATTGAATGCAGATTAGACATTAGGAAGGTAAGTTTTGAGTATTTTACAGCAGTCTTTGAATTATTTTATCTCCCTGTAAATACCACCTGGAATCTTGTCTTGTTTTGTCTTGGAAAAATATCCTTTTATATTTATATATTGATAGAATGAGGTGGTTAGATGGAGTCACTGAAGCAGTTGGTGTGAGCTTAAGTGGACTCCGGGGGATGGTGGAGGACAGGAAGGCCTGGAGGAATGTTGTCCATGGAGTCGTGATGGGTTGGACATGACTTTGTGACTAACAACAACATAACAACATACACCAAAACAATAATGCCTAAATAGGACTACTGTCGTCTGCGAAAACAGCAGGTTCAGAAGGAGGCACTTTATGCCTCCGATATCCTTTGTCTGCAAGAGGTTCGTGGGTGTGCTGGTGTTCCTAGCATGGGGCAAAGTCTCTGTCTACCCCACTCAGATCCAGCTTTTGTTTACTTCAAGGTTTACCTCTAAGACGTGGCTTCCATTCATCAAGAATTAACCAGTCACTTAACATAAGCAAGCACACAGCAATTGTTTTGTAAGGAAAAAAACTTCTGTTCCCCAGTCAGTGCTGAACAGAGAGGAAGAAGCTTGCTTTGATGCATCACCTTTCTCATAATTTTGCCTTTTGTAGAAAGATAAGTATTCTGTTTGTGTTCGTTATAATGTCTTTCTTCTACAATATGATGAATATGCTCTTCAAGGTTCTGTAGAGGAACAGTTTCATTCTGCTGAGAGGCCTTGTGATTTACAAAGAGCTGTATTTTCTATGTTCTTCAAATCAAAATATTTATGGGAAAAGAAGATACACTGCCATATTTAACATGATTTGCTAAGCCCAGTTGAGGAGATAACATTGCTCATACTAGGCAAAGCTCCAAGTCAGGCATGGTCCATGCAGAATCTGCCTGGTGTACATTGCAGCAGCAACCTGACACATTTATTTAACTTGTACAAATGGACACTTCTCTCTGATCTAGCCAAATGATTAAAAAGAAATCATTTTAGATTCTTCTTTGTATTCTATGCCAACATCAACATTGACCTTGAATCTTCTGATAGGACATGTTTCAGTTTTTTGCTGGTAACCTTTACAAAATGATAAAATGAGCAACTGAAAGTTCAGACAGCAAAATGTCTTTTTTCAGCTGCATTTTTCTGATCATCAAACCATTGGGAGAATGATGGTTTATTTATTAAATTTCTGTACTGCCCATCAGCTGAAGTACAAAAGAAAGTTGGGTAGTTTCAGACTCTTAATGCCAATATCCCATATTCTCACTCTGCACCTCTCCTTGTCTATAAATCAACAGTTGTTATTCTCATATGCCCTACTGAGAGATAATAGATTCTTCTTTCAGAGATTTAGGTCCATAACAATGTTTCTACTAGGCTATACTGGTATTTTTGCATTTACAGTTCAGCAAATGGCTTCTGACCTCCTGTTTGTAAATCTCTGAAATAATTTTGACACTGGAAATCTCACATATAATTGCTGCTGTATAGCAGCCAGCTCCAAAATCCTGTAAGGGACCTGAGGTTTTAAAACACCTGAACTTTCCATCAAACCTTTGTATGCAATGTGCTTGATTAAGCAGAAACATAAAGATTCTCCTACATCAAGCAACCCAACCACACACACACTTTGCTTGTTTACATTCTGCTTTCTATTTCCTTTTCTTGTTTACAGTTCCAGTGCATTGAATGATAATAAGAGATGGAAAGGAAGCCTGTTACTCTAAAAACTTCCACCTAGCCTACCTCAGTACGTACACAGACACCCCTACCTCTCAGAAAAAGCCAGGCATTATTTGAGGTAAATTTGTTTTGGCATCTGTCCAGTCCTGCTTAATATCAGGCAGGGGACATCCTGTCTGAGAGAACAGATTGTTAGTTCAATTATACTTCTGAAATTGAGTTAAATTTCCATGAAATCTGCTTCTAAATGTGAAAAGCCCAAGGGATTTTTTCCCCTAAATTGCAGCAATCAGGCATTCTAAATAGGATGGTGGCACATACCATGTAAGTGTGTGCATCATATGCTTTTCAAATCATTTATTTCTAATCGTACTGTGGAACAAGGCAAAGATGAACCTGTCTAGCTGGGAGTGGGGGATGCGTCTAGCGCTGCCACCTAAAGGCAATACTTCGCTTTTATGCACAGAAACAAGCAACAGTCCAGTTGAGCCTTCCCCAGCTTGGTATCCTTGAAAGGTGTTGCACAGTAACTTCTATCATTGCCACCTCATGGAAGTCATATTCCTAGCCTGGAAAACAAAGCTTTGGAAAGGCATCTTCACGTACTGAAAGGTACCCGGGGCACAGCACTTACCCGAATTTGGTTGTTAGAGAATTTTGCTCAAATGCACATTTTTAGCTTCACATAAAAAAGGAGTCTGCCAGTGTCCAAGCATCAGTGGATTCTGGGTGACTGCAAACTAATTAATCACCCAATCGCTAACTCATGGATCCCTAACCCTTTGGATCGCATGGGAACATTTGAGAAACTGCTGTAGGGACCCCCCTATAACGGGTCCTGGAGATGTGGCTAGGCATGAATGCCTGCCATGGGGGGGCTCACCAGTGAAGGTGAGCTAAATAGGTATTGGGCAGGTGGAATAACAAGGCACAGTCTGAAAGTGAAGGGAAATAGCTGGGCAAATGGGTAGAAAAGGGATAAAGGTAGAAAGGGAGAGGAAGAAATCTACCAT
Source organism: Varanus komodoensis (assembly GCF_004798865.1). Classification (NCBI taxonomy): domain Eukaryota; kingdom Metazoa; phylum Chordata; class Lepidosauria; order Squamata; family Varanidae; genus Varanus; species Varanus komodoensis. Next base: position 29,596,614 of record NW_025336481.1, on the reverse strand, counting down.
AACATTTTCCAAGGGTTTTAAAAGAGATATTGTGGGGCGGGGGTGCTATGAAAGGTCTCTGTGAGCAACATGACCCTTGTGGGGCCTGAATTGGGGAGGGGGGCTGACCTATGCTCTCCTACCCTGAAACACTGGGGGTGGGGGAAGACTTTGGAGCCCATTCCTTCTGAGCCTTTCTTGTATTTATGTTCTTAAGCTACTTCATTGTTTTAGTCTCAGCAGCTGACCATTTCAGAGATGGTTTGGGATTGACCATGATGCCAATGGCAAGCCATTTAGTTAATGAGCAAGACCAAAAGACAACCAGGGTGAATGTATCAGTGGTGTACCCTAGGTTACATAGAAACTTACTGATTTAAATTGATTAATTGAACAAATGAGAATAATTAAATGCATACGTGCATTTTTCTTCTTTCTTGGAAGGGAAACTAGTTCCATCTGGGGAGCTTTCGATGTATCGGGGACTTTCTTCTCAGGCCTACCTGCCGCTATGCTTTCCTGCGCTAGTCAGGGCTTCCCTAGATAAGGATTGGGTGCTCGTGATCCCAAGTTTGTGGGATCATGATGTCCTTGTCCTGCAAGACTTCTCCTGAGATATGCTGTCTCTGAGACTTTTCTCCATCTCCAACAGAGACTTTCTGGTGGCAACAAACATGTGGGGATTCTCTGTTACAGCTCCCAAATGAGGGAATGATCTCCAAGGTCCATCTGATACCAATTTGATTATTTTTTTGGCACTAGTTCAAGACCATCCTCTTTACTGAGACATTTTTCAACTTCAAATAGCACAAGGACTGCTTTTAGCTGTTAAGTTGTAAAAATGCAGTTTTATATTTGGTTTTAATTTTTAATGTAGTTATATGATGTTTTAATGTTGTTTTATTGTATATTGCATTCTGTAGTATGTATTACTGTTGCCCAGAGAGCTTCAGCTACTGGGAGATATAGAAATTAAATGAATAATAATGAGATCAATTCTCTCCCACAATACGAAAAAGATTAAGGCTGTTATGCCTGCATCTATTGCATGCATGGGATAAGCTATGCATCAGCCACATTGTGTTATATTGTTAAGGATTTAAAAATAATAATCTGCGTTTTTGGCTTCTCTGCTAAAGGGCATAATTCTGCAGAACATTTTGTGCCTCTTCCAAAATTTGCATTGTATGTCCTTCCCTGAAGCATTTGTGAAAGGTCACTGCTAGAGGCAGAACAGTTCTACAGAAAATGTTCTACAGTAAAGAATACCTTTACTGTATTCTGTCTAATCATATTCTTATGCATGATTTGCAGTTGTACGAACTCCAGAGAAAGCCCAATGCAGTTAAAAGGGAGTCCTGAAGAGTGATCAGTTTAGAAATGGTTTGCTTAGATGCTTCTGAACACCTCACATACAGTCCAAATTCTATGACATGCTAGGTGACTAGACAGGAAAAACAAGCCTGAAGCTCAGTCCAGCGGAAGAATATCACAAGGCAGGCTGAGAGCAACAGGCTTTAATGCTATGAACTAAAAATACCTTCACTTCAGACTAGGTATATATTTGCACTGGTTATACTTACCAGCATTGTAATGCCTGACTTACTGGCAAGTCAGATGATACTTCCCCCGAGCCATCTTCCTTGTGCCGTTTCTGCAATTATATTCTAGATTTCTTCAGACCAGTTATATCCCAATGTTTGTCTGTGTTGTGTCCTTTCTGAGGTACATATTCCAGTGTGTGTTAAACTTGTGGTACTGTTCTGGGGAAGGGAGGTGTGGCTTTGGGTAGCTGGGAGGGACACTGCAAGGCGAAGTGCCCTTGCAAGCCGGAGGGGTTTTTTGGTGGGGAAGAGTATTTGCTATTGTGGGGATGTGAATCTGTGACTAACACTAACCTCTCACATTGCTTCAAGTGCTGGGCGAGGAAGGCTGCTTCTGGCTGAGCTCAGCATAGCCTGCTTCTGATCAGCCTTCAGCTGCTTTTCCACCTTCCTCATGGTCCCCCACTCCAATGCTTCTCCCTTGCTCTGTCCCTCTTTCTCTGATCTGTCCAACGAACTGGAGGGGAAATGCAATGTGGCTTCCCCCCTCCACTGTCTTTCCTCTCCTTTAAATAAAAGTCATTTCAAATGCCTCCTTTTCCCACTTGCCTGAAGGACCAGCAAGCTAAAAATGCACAGATATTGATGTTGACTCAGATGTAAATCTTATTATCTTCAGTGGTGCTTGCTTCCATTCTTCTTATTATTATTTCTGTAATATCCCTTTGCCTAAGCTCCCTGTGCAGTTTACTTTTGGGGAAGTCAGCATGGGAGAGAAATGCACTTACTTTCAGGAACTGTGTCTGGAGTGAAGAAGATGGGAGAGCTGGTCCCTTTGGCTTCACCCAGAGGTAGCTGTGGGGATGTCAACTAGCAGCACCACATTCTCCCCTTCTTTTTACTCCATCTTCTTCTCCATGATGTTTTGTGAGTGGGAAGAGGGAGCTGCTTTTTTGCTTTTAAGAAAAAAAAAAATCCATGTTCACGCCTCTGCAGCTGCACATAGCTTAATGGATGCAAAAAGTAAAAAAGGGAACAAACTTCTTTTAAAGGCCATTTCTGTGCATGCATCCCCTTTCTGACTCCTCCTGCTTCTGCGGTTGTTTGCTGTGCATTTCAAGATGACATTTTCAACACTTTGGGAACTGCGCTGTGTTCATTAGCGTGTGTCCCAACAATGGTAAATGTGTTTTGTATAAATACTGTGATGATGTTTCCTGGTTAATGGAAGAGACTCTGGTGTAGATCTCCCCACTGAGAGGTTACTTCATGCCTGTCTTTTTATAAACTCTTTGGCACCTTGGTAGCTAAAACTGTTTCAGATTGCCATTGCATTGGACAGGGCTGATGATAAGAGGTTTGTTCAGCACAAAATTCTGGTCTCATTCAAAGCAGACTCATTTTAATGCAAGAAGCATCTGTGTGCCTCACTCATCTAGGCATTGCATGGCAGAAAGTTGTGAAGAACTTGAATAGGGAATTCTGATACAGTAATGTCTGCCTCAGATGAGACTCGAGATGATTGCTTGATCCTGTAGGGTTAGCGAAAACAGCTCATCATATGGGCATTCATCGAGATAATACATACACCTTTTAGAAAGATTTAATACCCGTGGTTGAAATATATAGTCTGCAGCTCAGGAGTTAGAAAAGATGGTTAAGCTTAAAATCACTTGGAAGCTGCTGCATTTTTAAGTTGCCATGGTAAAGTATTCTCAGACAATGAGAAGCTCTTGCATTAATGTCTTCGTCAGCCCTGTGATAGAATTGTCTCACCAAAGAGTGGTTTCTTCTTTGCTTCTGGTGACATACACACCGATAAAATCATAAACTAATTATAGAGTGTTATAATGATTTCTGAGCTGCTTCTCCAAGGGCTTTGTTCGTAGTGTAAAGATTGCTTCTCTGATGCTGCTTTCTTCATAATAGAACGTGTGTATTATTCAATGTTTTTGTCAATCAGTTATCAAGATCTACCCCACACACACACAATGCCGCTTTCTTTACAGTAGAATGTTAGCTATGAAAGTCCATTAATCTGGATACATTGATGAAACAGAGTAGACTTTAAAATATTTTCTGAAGGCATGTTTGTTTTGATTCTTCCACTTCTTGGCTGGAATAGCATTACTTTGCTTATTGGAGTAGGATTACTTTGCTCAGATTCATATGTTTATTGAACATACCAACATGTTTATATATTTAAGTTTATTTCATTGAAAGTTTATTTCATTGTAGTATCAATAAAGAGATACTACTTTTTCCCTAACATATAGGAATATCAGCATGAAGTCAACTGTGAGTTTTGAATAATGTAGATGAGATGTTTTGAACATTTAGAGAAATCAGTACATACAGAGAAGAGACTGGGAATGGGAAATGTTATTTTAAAAAATAAATAAATGCCAACTAATTCAAGTAGAACTATTTAAATAGCTCTATTTCTATTTAAATAGAAGTACACAACCTCATTCAGCTGGAGTCAGAGAAAGTTGGTCACAAAATGGCATGTTGTTTCTGAATTTTGAGATTTCTTCTGTTTGGATGAGTTCTCTAAAAGCCAGAACACAAACAGTTGTACCAACACAGAAGGAATGTTATTGTGTAGAATGCATGCGAGACAATAACAAAACACAGTCTTTTCTTTGAGAAGATTAGCTTTTTGGAGCTTCTGCAGGACTATTGAATTTCATTTAGGCTATCTAGCTATTAGCTGAAGAGTTAATTGTAGCATTTTCATGGAATAACTAGTTCCACCTTACACATCAGTTAGTGGGGGTTCTTGTATGCTATTGCCTTTCAAAGCTGCCTGGTTGATCTGATGCAATGATGTGAGCCCTGCTGTTTGTCTTTTATTTATTTATTTATTTATTTATTTATCTCCTGCCTTTTTCCTGCAAAGGGCTCAAGGCAGCTTACATCATCCATCTTATCCCCACAACAACAACCCTGTGAGGTAGGTTGGGCTGAGAGTCTGTGGCTGGCCCAAAGTCATCCAGTTGGCTCCATGGCTGAGCGGGGACTAGAACCCAGATCGTCTGAGTCCCAGTCCCATGCTCTTAGCCGCTACACCACACTGGCTCTCGGGCGACTGTTACACTCAACTCTAATAGATGTTGCACCTCACAAGATAATGGGTTCTGACAGCACTTTCCAGACAATATTGTTAATTCTATGGTATGTTTTAAACTGTGTGTGAAATGCTATGGCAATGCCCAAACATGTTTAAAAATAACTAGATTAATCAAATCTATCTCTAGACCATATTCTTTCAAAGTACTGTGTGGACTTTCAGCTGTTTAGCATTCATTAAAGTTAATGGCTAATTTACAGAAAACAAGAAAGCAAACAAACACTCTTCAGCTATAAATCCTCCAGGGCCCAAATTTTCCAGGGGTGTTGCTAGAGCACATAGTCTTTATTTTAGTGTATATTCAGGAACTCAAAACTGCCTGACCAACCATTGCAGTGCTCAGCATCTGCTGTGAATTGCACATTTATTGGTTTTTATAGGCGTGTAGACATCTTTCTTGAAAGGAATGATGCCCAAAATTATTTGGCATATATGTTACTCAAAATTGTTTTGAGTTACTCAAAAACTGCTGGGAGAGGTCATCAGGAGGTGTGGGCTGCGGAATCATCAGTACGCTGATGATACCCAGCTCTACCTCTCGTTTTCCACCAATCCAGGTGAGGCAGTGGCTGTGCTGAACCGGTGCCTGGCTGAGGTAATGGGCTGGATGAGGGCCAATAAACTGAAGCTCAATCCAGACAAGACGGAGGTCCTGTTGGTTGGTGGATTGGGCTTCGGAGAGGGTGAATTGAACCTTGCCCTGAACAGGGTTGCACTCCCTCCTAGGGACAAGGTCCGCAGCCTGGGAGTGCTCCTCGACCCGGAGCTTTCACTGGAAGCTCAGGTAACAGCAGCGGCGAGGAGCGCTTTCCTCCAGCTTCAGCTGATTCATCAGCTGCGCCCCTACCTGGAGTACGACTGCCTGGCAACAGTGACACATGCACTGGTGACTTCCCACCTTGACTTCTGTAACGCGCTCTACGTGGGGCTACCCTTGAAGACGGTCTGGATACTTCAGTTGGTTCAAAATAGAGCTGCCAGGCTGCTGACGGGGACTGGACGTTATGTTCACATGACTCCAGTTCTCTGTCAGCTTCACTGGCTTCCCATTGAAGTCCGGGCCCAATTCAAGGTGTTGGTAATGACCTATAAAGCCCTAAACGGCTTGGGTCCTTGTTACCTGAAGGAGCGCTTACATCCATATATGCCCAGCTGCCCCTTGAGATCAGCAGGAGAGGCCCTTCTCCGGGAGCCCCCCATGAGAGAAATTAGGAGGGTGGCTACTCGGAGGAGGGCTTTCTCAGCAATGGCACCTAAGTTATGGAATGCGCTCCCTAGAGAGGTCCGCCTGGCGCCGTCGTTATTTGCTTTTCGGCGCCAGGCGAAGACCTTTTTATTTAAGCGGTATTTTAACTGTTAATATTATTTGATCTTATCTGGCCAGGGCGGCTTATTTTATATTGTATTTTTTGGATTTTTAATGTTTATATGTGTGTGATTTATTTTATAATTGCTTTTATTTATTGCTTGTAAGCCGCCCCGAGGCTTCGGCAAATGGGGCGGCATAAAAATGTTTTAATTAATAAATAAATAAATAAATAAATAAATAAATAAATAAATAAATTGTGGTACAGAGAGGAAAATATCCTCTGAGGAGGATGAAGAAATAGAGAGCCAGTGTGGTGTAGTTGTTAGGAGCATGGGACTGGGACTCAGACGATCTGGGTTCTAGTCCCCACTCAGTCATGGAGCCGACTCGGTGACTTTGGGCAGTCACAGACTCTCAGCCCAACCTACCTTACAGGGTTGTTGTTGTGGGGATAAGATGATGGAGGAGATGTAAGCTGCCTTGAGCCCTTTGTAGGAAAACGGCAGGATATAAATCGCAATATAAATAAAATAGATTGCCAGAATCATTAAAATATTTTCTTTTTAAAGAGTTAAAGAATTCAGAGGCTAGAACAAACTCATGTACTGAAAATAGAAGCAAAATAAATGGCAAGAAAAACTGGAAGAACCTGATTAAAAAACTGGAAGCTTACTATACATCTAGAGATTTAAAAAATGGATATTATGCTGAATGATATAGCAGCTGAAATCATTGCTTATTGTGATCTGTTTTTAAAATGATATTAAAGATCCATGTATATGCCTTTTGAACTAAAATATAGTATTCAAAGAGGAGGAAAGTAGATATGAAAAAAATAATGCATTCATAGCATAAAGAAAAAAAGTGCTGAATTATTATTCCAAAACTCTACAAAGAGGGTAGCCTTCTCCATATATTTTCTAGATTCCTGTTCCCATCCCACCAGGTTTCCAACTTGCCATATTGGAACCCAACTTGCCATCAAAATACTAGGATGGATTGTAATCAAATGGTTTAAAGGTTTGTCAGATGATTTAGTAGACCCCTTAATCCTTGGGCTTCCCTTGTGTTGTCTTTACAGCATGCCTTTCCGAACATTATACTTCAGATAAGTTAGAAGCAAAAGCACTTTGAATATGGTTGCAAATGGCACAGAAAATGCGTTCCTTATACACTGAAGATCAGAATTGATTGTTATATTGCTTATCACTATTAAAGCTGTCAGTATATGTTTTCATTGCATATACACTTGCATTTTCTGAAAATTGTATTTAAAATACCCAAACACGTTAAAATAAATCTATTTTATATTTTATATAATACATAATATAGTCATTAGTTATTAAAATGATAGGGAAGGCTACAGTAAATACACAATATATGCAAATGATATCTAATTACTGTATGAAAACTGTTACAGAGTTTCCATTCAATGAGACTCTGGAAAATAAATCATAAGCATAAAGTATGGTTTTAAGAAAATGGCAAAGATACTATGCCAGCTTTGTTCAAAGAACTACCAATACAGACATTTTGATTTCGAGTACACAGTGACAATGACACTTAACCTTAGCAAGTTGGTTACTAATGGAAAAATAATAGAAATCTAAAATACTTTACAGTTATGGACAAATAAGTGATTGCAATTATCTATTTTGTAAGAATAGGAAAGATTATCAGCTAGCAGTCAGCAAGTTTAATGTCAGTCCTTTTCCCTCATACTGTATGTAAGATTTACTACTGTATGATGGCATAAAAGTCATTCTAGAAATGGGTTTTGAATTATTTAGACAACTTAATGAAAAATATGCACAACTGCTGTATCTTAGCCAACCCATTCATTAATTGCATTCTGAAGGTGTCCTTAACCTCTTACTTCAAGAAGGTTAGGAATTATTCACACAGAGATGATAACGCGATGTCTCCCTGCTCAGTGACTTTCAGCGGAATGTGTGAAGTGGCTCCACAAGTGCATTTTTATTGTGTGATGGGAAGGCTCTGTAGTACTTGACCTGTGATGCCCGCTTTGCACATTCAAGTGACAGGAAGCGCCTGTTGCTGGGATAGAAAGATTGCTCTGGCCATTAGCAAATATAAAGCAGCGGACAGGCAGATACCAAAACAAAGAGGTAAGGAACAGAATTGCTCTGAGTGAAGAAGTCTCAGCACCTCATCTGTGGATGTCCTGCCCTAATTCAAGTCCTGAAGTTATGAATTCTGGCCTCACATCCAATAAGAATTATTCTACCTACCTTGGCCTCTGATACATTTCTGGGCCAGGTGGCTGCTGCTTCTTTTTTTAATCTTTCACATGGTTTACCTGGATATATAAAGGACTCTCTTCTTCCACATGGCTCAGGTTATGCGATATACAACCTGAGTGGTTTTTTATTTTTGTTGCTCCTGTAGACCTCACCGCTGTACCACAAAGGAAAAAACACACACTAAAACTGGTCATTGTGTTGGTGCCTTCTTCACCATTATAGAACAGTTCGATGTTCCTTAGTCTCTATGAGTAAATTGCAGCTGGATACTGCTTAATTTCAATATAGAGTATTCATAAGTTGGATTTGTGTATGGTAGAATTGGTTGCATGACTATCAAAAACAGGAAAGGTAGTAGTATAGTTTATTAGAATAATTCTGTTGATCTGACAAATATATTATCACTGAAAATGATCGCACACATAGATTCACAAAAAAAGATAATGCCCCAGATGATGGCCAATGTAGAATTGACTCATGTTGAATAGAACACATGGAATTGTTTAAAAAGCAAGCAAGAAATAGAGGAAGTAACCATTGTCCAACATCAAAAAATATATTACCATTAGCTTATTAGGTTGTTAGCTCAAAACTGTTTCATGGAGATACTCAAGAGTTCCAGTTCTTATCTTTTTGTAGGCAATATTGCCAAAAGAACAGATCATTTTTTTCTGTAAAAACAAGCAGACCTTACCTTAGTTGATCCTCTGAAAGTCACATAAACAGTATGAATTGCACATGATTGTATCAGTACAGAGAGTGAGAATGGGAAATAAATTAGGTTTTCTCTTCAAGCTGCTTTGGTTGTTGAAGCGAAAGAGATTCTGAAACACCTAGGAGTACATAATATGCTTCTCCCATGCAAGATGGCAAGCTGCAGCCCACAATGAGCCTTAAGCTATGAACAAAATGATTGTGTTTTCTATTCAAAATGGTAATTCAGTGAAGTGTCAAGAATTTGTTAGTTCTTCCTCCCATCCCAAAAAAGCAAACACCCCTTCCCAAAGCAAGCATCTTTTGTTTCTGTTAATCCTTTCACATGATTGTAAATCTTGACTTTATTTTAGCAGAACATGGGACAGAAACAAAATCCTCTTATTTTCAGATCCTTGAAACCTGAACCCTTTACTTGAGAGAAGTGGATCATTCCGAAAGTATTGACTAGCTTGTTTCCCTTACCTGAACAGGTATCTTTGCAGCGGTATGAATAAACAACACTAAGCAACATGTTTATACATCCAAGCTGTTTTCCAGGTCTCAATTCTTAATGTATGTGTCTTGTGGTCCCTTCAAGCCTGACAGCATGAACTGGTTTCACAAAATATTTATTGTTCAAAGAATATTAAAATAATAATAAATGGAATGATGAAGCAAACAAGGCATGTCATGGCATGCAGGTATTTTTATCAAATACTTAATAGCAATTTTTATATAATTATAAAATTAAAACCAACCTGTAAAATAATCATTGTTAATATTTTATATTTACCCATCTGGCAAACATGGTTGGCAAAGCTTAGATAATTTTACTTGATAGACCTTTAATTTTCCTAGGATCTCTCTGCTCAACCAGGTCAAGTTCTTAGTATTTATAGTATACTATACCATTAGTTTAGATCCTTTACCTTAACAAATACTCATGCAGTTTAACTTAAAGAGGAGCTTCAGAACCATTCATAGTTCCTGCCCATAATCTCAGGACAACCTCTTCCTAACGCAGTCAGGTTTACAAGTACCTTCTTTAGCATCCTTGTGAAGATCCATCCCTCATGAGATTAAGACATTTTCTGACTTCCCAGAATTAAACAAGGTGCTTACCCCACTTCCAAGGAAACATTCTTGCATTTAAAGCCAGCTTGTTGCATATATAGAATTAATCACTCTGCAGTTACATTTAATGCATACAGATGATAATGAATAATGTTCTTTATGAATTCTTGCCAATAATATATTCTACCAACATAACTTGTGATGTACTCAAATGAGGTGAAGATGATTTCAACCTTTTGAGTTAATTAAAATGAATATAAGATTGATAATATCATGTCAATCTCTTTATTCATGGTAACCATGTGTAAATTTCTTATAGAATATTACAAACCAAAAACAATGAAATCAGAAGACATTTTTACCCAAGCAGTAATTGCAGTTCCTTCACTGTATTCCTTTGTATTCTATGTTTGTTCAGAACATGGCAGCAGCTTTCACTGATCTTTAAAAAATGATAATGTGATAATGTTCACATGGCTGAGCAGGAAGAAGCTATGCATGGAAAGAAATTATTTTTAAAGAGGATGCTCCATACCCTCCAGAGGAGCGATCCAAGACTGCTAGGTTTGCTTAAGAGTGGGGGACATTATCAATGCTTTGGGGGCAATGCTTTTTGGGAGTCTAAGCAAACAATGTCTACCAGATCACCCCATCCAAATGTATTTTCTCAAATAACTCCAAAATGGTGGGACAGGACTAACCTTTGTGGAAGCACTGTTGATTCTTTAAACTTGTCCTTCTATATGCTTACTAATTATTTAATAATGCTTTCAACCAATTGACCCAGAGCAGACATTAAGCTAGTAATTTTATGCAATTTGCTATATTTCTCCTGGATTCTTTTTTTTTTAAATGGTGTTAAATTGACCTCTTTCCAGGCGTCTGGTCCAGAGGCTGATTTTAGGGACATGTAACATAATTCTGTTAAAAGATGAACATTTTTCCTGAATGTCTTTAAGAACTCTAGGGTGGATACCATCTTGAAAGTGATGTATTAACTTTCTTGTTGATAGATTTGAAACTTCATCTTTTGTCACTGCTATTTCCCTCACTTCCTCAGACTCCCTTCCTTAAAATGTCACTTTTAGGCCCAGACCTATTATGTATCATCTGCAGTGAGGACAGATTAAATTAATTCATTAGTTTCACTGCAGTCTCCTTACCCTCCTCTAGTACTTGTTTAACTTCCATTTTCATTCAGTGGTCCAAAGGTCTCCCTAGCTTGTTTTGTGCTTTAGTTATATTTAAAGAATGTTTATGGTTGGTCCTGATGTTCTTAGCAGTATGTACCTCACAAAGTTTTTCCCCCTTTTCCTTTTTATTTTTTGTTTGTTTGGCATTCTGTTCTGTCACCTATCTCCTTTGTGCAAGTTTCTGCTCCCTTTCTTTCTCCTACAGTAAAGCAAACCTCTTTTCTCTAATAGCTTCCTTGCCACTCCCCATTAACCATGCTGGTGACCTCTTAGACTTGGTTGTACCTTTGTTAACTTGTGGCATGCATTCTACCCTGCCTTTGTTATTGTGGTTTTGAAAAACCTTCAAGCATTTTAAAGGGATTTAACCTACTGTCCATGGGGTTTTTATGACAAAGATACTGGAGTGGGTTGCCATTTCCTTCTCCAGTGGATCACGTTTTGTCAGAGCTCTCTGCTATGACCTGTCCGTCTTGTGTGGCCCTGCACAGAATAGCTCATAGCTTCATTGAGCTACGCAAGCCCCTTCACCATGACAAGGCAGTGATCCATGAAGGAGGATCAGCTGAGCAACTGAACATAGATATAACATTTTGCCTTCAAACAAACAAAAATCCTGTTGGTCTGATTTATACTGAGGTTTTACATTTGTTCTGCATTTCTCATTAAGGTGAACATACAAGTGTATATTTCAAGTCCACCCACATTACAATACATTTTACTTTTCCTATTTCCTCTGCCATTACACTGCAGAAGAAGTCAATGTTTCAGGGGAAAGCATGTGGAAAATAACATGAAAGTAGCCCTTACCTTAGGTCACTCATAATGTAACTCTTATACATACATTTAGAATACCCTTTCAACAGATTCCTCTTTTACTGAAATCTATGCACAAAAAATAGAGGCTACATTACACTCAACTTTTCACTGCCAGTCTTGTTAATAGGAAGAACTTGCATTGTTATTTTCAGTGAAGAATGATGCTAGAAAAACTGACAAGAATTTCTTGATGGAATTTGATAAATGCTGGAGTTGTGTCAAGGGCACCTTTTTGTTAGATGATAAGAAAAATTACCTCTACCATGGAATTATGTTGCAGAGGATACCTTGAGAACTCCTGCTGTTCTTACAAGGCATATTTGAAGCTAATCAACTGTTTTTTATTCACATGAAGATCTTCCTTGGAATAGGTTGCTGCACCCTGCCAATTACATTGAGAACCTCATCCAGAGCTCAAAATCTTGTTTTGATCTATTTCATAAAATCAGCTAGGGCAGGCTGTAAAGCAGTGTAGAATTGTAACACCTCCTCCCTCGCACCCCAAAAATCTCCCCTCTTTAAAAAAAATAATGCAAATTTAGCCAGTTCACAATTATTACTTTAATTGGAGCAGAATACTTTCTGAGAACTCATACAAGGGTTCCAAATGGTGCCCTCCACATATTTTGAGCTGTGATTCCCAACACCCCTAGTTAAATGGCCAGTGGCCAGGAATCATAGGAGTTATGGTCCAAAGCATCTGGAAAATACCAAGCTGGACAAGGTTCTAGCTGATTAAATAAAGGTCTGCTTTAATTCTGTTATTCACGCCAGAAAATAAATGTGACTTCTGTCAGAATTCAAACAGAAGAACAGAGAAACAAATGCATCATTTTTGTAGTGTTTCATATAACACAAGAAAGTTTTGAAATAATATCTTCAGGGTGCAATCCTATGCATGTTCAGACAGAAAAAACCCAGCAAATGCTAGGAGCTGAATGAAGTTTTCCTGTCTAAACATTCATAGGGTTGTGTCCTTTGTTGTAAATCAAGCTGATTTAGTATCAAGCTGTGGTAGGTTCAAATACTAACGTTTCATGATGGTTTTCTATCTTGCAAATATTGTGATTTAGTAAGACAAGAAAAAGGCCACCAGATAGAATCAGAAACAACATTTTGCTTGAGGTCCTGGATATTATAAAGTAACTGTGTGACACTAATGGCTGTTAGCTTTTGTTCTTAGGCTTAGTTCATATGTAATAGAAAATGGTGTATTGCATCCAGTGGTGTCCCTCTACCAACAGAAGAGTTTGCTCCAGCAGAGGTAGTCCATGATTGGGACTAGGAGAAGGTGATTGTTTCCTGATTCCCATTTCTCCCTGTAACTCTCTCACAGAATCTGCTCTGAAGGATTGGGGAAACCTTTGCATCAGTGTGGGAGATGATGCACAAGCCTGCAAGGAGAAAGAAGGAATGTACATAGTTCCCTTCCTTCTTTCCTCACATGGAAGTATCTCTTGGACTAAGGAGTCTTCCATTAGTGGAGTGATACCATAGGATACCCACTGGATACATAGAGAAACATAGAGGGAGAATGTGACCATTTGATACTCCTGGACCTCTCAGAAGCTTTTGATTCCATAAGCCAAGTATCCTTCTGGGGCAACTGTCTGAGCAGTGAAGTGGAGGGTGGGGTAATGCAGTGGTTCTGCCCCTACTTGGAGGTCCATCTCCAGAAAGAGCTGCTTGGAGAATATTGTTCAGCCCATGGATTTTCCAGAATGGAGTTCCTCAGGGATCTGTTCAGACCCCCATGCTATTTAACATCCACATAAGTGAGATCATCTGGAGTTTTGGAGCATATAGCCATCAGTATACTGATGCCATGCAGCTCTATTTCTCTCGGCAGTGAGAAATATAGTGATTTCTCTACAAGTGAGACTATAGATGTGCTAAATTGGTGTCTGGCTGTGACAGTGGACTGGGTGAAGGCTAAAAATCTGAAGCTTAATCCAGACAAGAGCAAGATGCTGTTATCGAGTAGTTCTTCTTACCAGATGGAGGTTTGTAATTTGGGGTTTGCCTTGATTTCCTTAATGCTCAGGTGACCTCAATGGCTCAGGGAGCCTTCAACCAGCTTCAGTTGATGGCCTGGCTACACCCCTTTCTTTATAGGGATAGCCTGGTTTCAGTAATCTACACTCAAGTAATCTCAAATTAGATTACTGCAGTGCACTGTACATGGGACTGCCCTTGAATACTGTTCAGAAGCTGCAGCTCATGCAGAATGTGGCAGTCAGATTAATAACTGGGACCCATAGGCTCGGATATATATCTGGCTCACCTGCATTGGCTGCCTGTATGTGTCTGATCCCAAGGTGCTGGTTTTAACTTATAAAGCACTACATGGCTTGGAAGCATAAACTTGGTGGAGTGCCTCTCCCAGCCGTAATCTGCCCAGAGATTACACTTGACATCTGGGGCCTTTCTCCAATACCAAGGAAGGCTCAGAGGATGGCTCCAAGGGATGCTCTGTGATGGCACATGCAATTACCACTGCACTGCAGCCCACCTGACACCAATCTTGTCTTTTAGGTACCAATTTAAGATGTCAGTTTATGTTGAGGCTTTTAAAGATATACTTGGTTATCCAGGAGCTTGATTGCCCATCCCATCCCAAGCGTCTCACTTCATTCTTCACTGTATGGATTTAGCTGTTTTTAATTTATATTCCTTTTGGTAAGATTTTATAGCAATTTTAATGATGTGTTGCATTGTCTTTATGCACTGTTGTAAAGCACCCAGAGAGCTTTGGCAATTGGGTAATATAGAACTGAAATTCCCACCACTGCCACATGATTCTCACCATGATGATGAACCATAGTGACTTCAGGTTCAGCTAGCCTTTCCTCTTTCACGTCTGTGCAGAACAGTTCCATTTTTAAAAAGCTAACCATAGTCCCCTATGATATCTAAGCTCAAGGATCTGTGGTTTGTTTAAGCTACTGCTCAAACTATATTGCAGGAACTGAAACCATGGTTTGATATGGCTTGTCCTCATTAGCTATTACATAAACAAATCACAGACCCTGAGTTCAAATAGCATGGGTAAGTGTCATTAGTTTAACACTGACACTGAAAGCTTTTGATCTTCTCAGGAGAGGAGAGGAGAGGAGAGGAGAGGAGAGGAGAGGAGAGGAGAGGAGGCTGAAGTTCACCATGTTTGCACAGAAGTTAAAAAGCTGCTCATGAACTGAGCCTTGTTCCAATAATGTTAAGATCCCCCCCACCCCCATCCCAGTAATTAGTCTGATTGGGTGTCTGCACAATCCTCTTATTTGGCACATGTGGAACTTGGAATTTTCATCTGATTTCCCTAGCCTGGTTTTCTCTTACCTCCCAGCAGCTCCAGCCAGCACAATCAATGGCCAGGAATGCTGTAGTCCAAAATATGACAGAAATAGCTGGGTCTTCCTGGCAAATTGTAAAAACTCCTTGAGCTTTATCCTTGAATTTTCAAATAACTGAACTATAATGCTTCTTTCCTTCCACTATAACTATCATAATAATGCTGTGACTGAATGAATGAAAATGAAAATGGCTAAATTCAAACACTGTTCTGTGGTGAAGCAGTCAAAGTGAAAGCATAAGTGCACACTGTCCTTAGGTCGGTTCTGGGACCAACAATCCTAAAGCTAAAAGGAACAGAAAAGTGCAGTTCTGTCTGAATCATGAGACCAACTGGGCAAATGTTCAGTAACTGACTTCCTATGTGCCTTTCCACCCAGTCACCTGTTTGCTATCTGTTTGCTTCTCTGCATTTGGGACCCTTGATAGTTTGTGCAGCTCTTGTGCAGAGCAGAGATGTGATGAAGCTCCACGGAATCCATCACTCTAGCATTCATGGACTTCCCTTTGTGTTTGGCCCCGTCTTGGAAAGCAAGCCAAGCCAAGCTGAGAAGAAGCCTGTGAACACATGTGGAATGAACACTGCCCAAGCAACAGTCTTCTTCCGCATCACAAAGAGACAAAGGTTGTTGCATGTGGTGGGGAATAGGGATGCTGTTTGCACAGTGTTTGCACAGGGGTTCATTCCTGGGGAGCACCATGTGAACAATCTTCTTCTGGCATCACATGCAGCAACACAAAGAAAGCCTGCTAAATGTGGCACAGAAGAGAGATGCTCCTTGCACAATGTATATGTGGGGCTTAATTCCAGGCACACTCACACTCAGACTGACAGCTGTGTCAAAGCAGACCTGAGTTCAGGAAGCTGAGCCCAGGGAATATGATAGATTGCCACCCCCAAAACTGATTCCTCACACCTCCGTAATGCAGAGTATAATGTTGTTGCTGTTAGTTGTGAAGTCGTGTCCGACCCATCGCGACCCCATGGACAACATTCCTCCAGGCCTTCCTGTCCTCTACCATCCCACAGAGTCCACTTAAGCTCACATCAACTGCTTCAGTGACTCCATCTAGCCACCTCATCCTCTGCCATCCCCTTCTTCTTTTGCCATCTATTGTTCCCAGCATCAGGCTCTTCTCCAGAGAGTCCTTCCTTCTCATTAGGTGGCCAAAGTATTTGAGTTTCATCTTCAGTATCTAGCCTTCTAAAGAGCAGTCAAGGTTGATCTCCTCTAGGGCTGACCGGTTTGATCTCCTTGCAGTCCAAGGGACTCACAGGAGTCTCCTCCAGCACCACAATTCAAAGGCCTCAATCCTTTGGTGCTCAGCCTTCCTTATGGTTCTACTTTCACAGCCATACATTGCAACTGGGAAAACCCTTACCCTTAGCCTTAACTATATGCAATTTTGTTGGCAGGGTGATGTCTCTGCTTTTTAGTATGCTGTCTAGATTTTCCATAGCTTTCCTTCCCAGGAGCAAGCGTCTTTTAATTTCTTGGCTGCAGTCCCTCTCTGCGGTGATCTTGGAGCCCAGGAAAATAAAATCTGTCACTACTTCCATTTCTTCCTGGAACGCCTACTAAAGCAAACACTGAAATATGAAACATGGGATTATTTTGGTTTTAAAATATGCCAAGTAATTCAAATTAATGTAAACAGATCCATGCAGTTGAAACCTGCAGTAAGATCATCAACCACTAGGGGCACTTCCCTAACCAGTGCATCACTTTGCAGACAATACAGTAAGAAACCAGGCGATATTCGTGGGCAAAGGGGAGAATTATATCCCTGCCCGCTACCTCTATTGTGTGGCAGTTTCCTTCTCTCAGAAGAATGGAATGGACAGATACTTTCCTCGGGGTTTTGAAAGGTGCATCAATGAATGGTCCATGTCAAGTTGCCAGGCGACATGGCTTCGGACACAGTGAACAGTCTGTCCAACTCTGAAGGCTTTGCTGTATCAAGCAGAAGGCTTGAAGGCTTTGCTGTATCAAACAGATATTCCAACCCATGCACAGTCAGATCTGTTTGTTACTGATAACTAAATGTCATCTTTTTAGGTTCATGGAGAGGTTTATACATTTCTTGGAAGTATGCATAAAGAATTACCAAGGCAGCGTGCAATCAAGCAGTTGAATTAATTACATTTGATGTGTATGTAATGATACCTCCTTTTTCTTGATTCCTAGCTAACTTAAGTGGAAAGGAGCTCACACAGGGGGACTCTATCATCCCCTCAAAACTTCCATGACTCCAGAAGTGCAGAAGACCCTATGGAGGGGCAGGGGCACTTCTGAACAATATGGGATAAATTGTGGAGGCAGCCAGCAAAGAAAGGAGAGCTGAAGTATTTCGTGTGAGCCAAGCAGAGCTCCATAAGAAAGTCCTTTTCTGTGAGCCTTTTCCTGCCTGCAAGAGTTAGGAACCGAAGCAGTGATTTTGTGTTCAAAGCCCACATCACACAGCCAATTCACCCAACAGTTATCATAGTCTCTGCACCTGTCTACCAGTCAGAAAGTTGGTGCATTACTGATAGCAATAATTCAGGTAAGAAGGTAAGAAGTGACTGCATTTGGCAAGTCTGAACATGAGTAACTTTTGCACTGGGGCTCTTCAGGGTAGCAGGATGGTTGAATGGTTTATCCAAAATTCACTTGGTTCATTCAAGTGGAGTTCTTGTATGATATGGAATGAGCACCCCAGTGCACACATGGGCAGGGCCAGGATAAAAGGCAAAGAGGGAAAATGGGCTCCTTTGAGCTTTTCTTCCTGGTGTATCACATGCACCGTGTGTATGTGTGTGGCAAACCCAATGCCATTTTAACAGAATAAATTACCAAATTCATTTTACATCCCTTTCTATCTTTCTTCTTCTAGTCCCAGGAGTTTTCTTGACAGGGCTTTAAGTATTTGAATGGTATTTTAATTTTGTCTAGGATGCTATCCTAGGATTCGTCTGGGATGCTCCT
Organism: Varanus komodoensis; assembly: GCF_004798865.1. Classification (NCBI taxonomy): domain Eukaryota; kingdom Metazoa; phylum Chordata; class Lepidosauria; order Squamata; family Varanidae; genus Varanus; species Varanus komodoensis. The sequence goes on along the minus strand of NW_025336481.1, from coordinate 29,578,286 downwards.
TCCAGTCTTTCAGCGAATACAGTATAAAATACCAGCCCATTATAGTCTCTATGCAGGGAAAAGATGCACAATGTAATTGAGCACAAAACCAAGTACCTGTTTGCCAGACAAAGATTTGGCCAGGGAGTTGCATAGCAATATCTAATCTTTACACCTCCAACTCTCAGACAAGACTGCTCACTGCAAACACCACTCCTCTCTTTAGAAGGTAGTGCCATTTTCTGTTGCTTAGCAATATGTTACTCCAGTTCTTTTTCTTGTTCTTCTGAATTATCCACCCTCATTATGGTTTTCTGACTGTGGAAAATTACAGCTGCCTAAACTTGTGTTCATATGGATTTTGTAATGCAAGATATAGCAGTAATATGGTGTTCTTGACACAAGAACGAAATATGCTTATGGCAATAGTCATATTATGCGTGCGAGGTATAGCAGTAAGTATTAAACAAACAAAGCAGTTATTTAACCAGGCTAGTATTCCTGGATTATCTAGCTCTGATGCTCAAGCTCCATTGCTCAAGGCAAAGACTCGCACTTTCTTCATATCAGAGGCTCTCTTCTTGATGTTGCATGGTGGATTGGAAGGTGTTATTCTGATAATAAGAGCAGTTCAGAAACACATGTAAGGATCTTACACCATGTCTCATCCAGGGCCGTCTTAACAGCATTATGGGCCGCGGGCAAAGCAGTGTACTGGGGCTCCTACAACAACTACAACTCCTGTTAATTTTGGAAGTTTTCCGATTTTCCAAGGGTTTGCATACGCAGATTAGTATGGGGCCCACGGGCAAGTGCCCATCAGGCCCATGCATTAAGGCGGCCCTGGTCTCACCCTCTCAACAACCGTATCCCTCTTACAAAAGAGGGAGCCACATTGTGGGCTGCTCCCATGTAGCATGCAGCTTCTCACGTTATTCCAGCAACATGGCAAGGATCTACCTTCTCATGGTTCCCACACAGCCTGTGTAGCAAGAGCTGGGCAAATTTGCTCCAAATAACTCTTGAGTCCAACTTTGAGGCTTCAGTCATGGTACTTAATCAGTGTAACTTTCTTTCCCTTTCTTTGTCTGAGCAATCTAAGACTACCAGAACTAAGTGTGAAATGTTTGAAAGTAAGTAGACTTAGTAAATGGTGGGGAATTACGAGTGAGAAGGTTCTCAGAAGTGTTGTAGATCACAGGTTGAATAAGTCAGCAATGTGATGTGGCTGCAAAAGCGAACAAACAAGCAAAAAAAGCTTAGCACTGTACTGGGCTGCGTTAATAGAGATATAGTTTCCAAATCATGTGTGGTACTGGTTTTCCTCTATTTGGCACTAGTTAAGGCCCATATTGTGTATTGTGTCCAGCATCATATTTCAAAATCAATACAGACAAACTGCAAGGAGTTCAAAGGAGTGCAACAAAGGATAAGAAGACAGGAAACAAAGCCTTACAAGGAAAGATTAAAAGAATGGTCATGGTTAACCTTGAGAAAAGAAGGCTGAGAGTTGCTATGATAGCACCCTACAAGTACTTGAAAGGCTGTCACACTGAGGAGAGCCAGGATCTCTTCCGAGTCATCCCAGACTACCGGGTATGGAATAATGTACTTTGCTCTTGGAAACATATCTACAATTCAAGTACACACAAAATCTATACATTTTAATCGCCTTCCCCTTGTGTTTCCTTCTTTCCTTCCAGCAATGATACAATGAGATAAATAGCTAGCAGCGTTTCATTTATCAGACACGTTGCAAATACATTCACATTTATGTGCTGATGTTTGGTATTATATGATACAGCTCATGTCCAAGGGCAAGGATCTTTTCCAAACATGTTATCTTAAATTATTTTTATGAAGTATAAAGCTACCTGTCTATGGTGCAGGGGGCGGGGGGGGGAACAGGAGTTCATAGAACTGGTGTTTACTAGTCTAGGAATATCCCATATCTGAATATATTTCTGCATTTCCAATCGCTGAGCAGGACATTTTGGAGGGCTTTCACTCCTGTGGTCACCACGCATCAGAAACAGAGAGCAGGTAGCAGTAACAACAACAGCGTATATATGTATGTATGAATGTATGAATGAAAATGAATATTTAAGGAAAGAACATTGCTGTTTGTGGGTTCAAACATAATTCTGTTTGATAAACAATACAATCCCATTCATATTTAATCAGATATGCATCACTGTTGATTCAACTGGTCTTACTCCCAATTAACTGTGTATAGGATTTCAGCCTATCATCCTACAGACACTTCGTTTGGACTAAGTTGCATGAAAGTCAGTGGGATTTACTTCTGTGTAGACATTTGTAGGCTTGTAGGCTGCATGTGTTGAAAATAATAATACACAGTGCAAAATTAAATGCAAGGTAAAGGATTCTCTTTAGTGACTATAAAATCCATAGCTTTCTAAAGGTGGATTTGCGCAAATGTGTTTCCTTCACCTACAGTGTTATTTTTTCATTATTGTTTCTATATTGCGATAAAGATCTGTGTGGAACTCTTTTTGCTTCAAAGGTTCAGATGTGGCAGTGAGAAGATGTGTTGGGCACTACACTATGGCACTCACGAGCAGATGAGGGCCTTAGAAATGGCCTGGCACCACCCTACAGCGCGCGCTCGCGCGCGCGCGCTCTCTCTCTCTCTCTCTCTCTCTCTCTGACACACACACACACACAGAGAGAAATATGCAAAATCGACACAAAAAAATCAAGGAGAAGACTGGTACATGGGCAGTGGAGGATTAATCCTTCCTGTACACCATTTCCTCCCCCATCAAAATTGTGCTTGCCAAAGATCACCAAAAGCTGCATGGAGGGTGTAAAGGAAAACAACATGCAGTGGACCTTCCATGCATGCAGCCCCTCCCCATCACAATCAATGCATGTGGTTGTGCAAGTTGTGGAAGAAAGTGTGGGTGGAACTCATCACAGTTGTGAACATTTGTGTGGGTCACACTGAAGACCCTTGAACACTGCCTGAGGTTCAGCAGTCTTATGGCCAGCATCCACACACTTCAAAAATGTTTGCTGTTAATCACAAGGCATGTTCAAGGGTGGTTTTCGGGTAAATAATGTTTATGCAAAAGCACCCTTAAATATCTGGGCATCAATCCCTTACAGCACTAGGAGCAGTTAATTGATTATTCTGCAGTAACTCTGTAACTGAATTGTAGTTTTGGTAAAGTGGTTAAATAGAATTGGAAAGTTTCACTCTTCAGGGTGTGCGTTCGTGTGCATGCATGCATGTGTGTGTACATATGTATATCAGTAACTTTGTTATTCAGTTGACTGGAAGCAAAACACATTCCCTCTTCATTAAGGCAGCTCTGCTCTGGGATAGTGATGCAGTTTCATTCCTATTATGGTAGCAAGAGAGATTTTGTCTCAGTTCCAGTACACTCTTTCCAGCTTGTGGAATGCCGTGAAAAGAAATAAGGGGTATGGAAGCAGTCCTGCAGTGCACCTTTTCAGCAATAAAGAACAGGGAAAGGATACAATAAACCTCAACTTTTAAACCTTTGTTATTTTTGCATTAACCTCTTTGTCCTTAAATCTCTCTAACAAGGCATAAAATGCTTTCACTTATTCATTTATTGTGTTAAGCTGACATTATGGAACATTTCAAAAATTAGTTTTGCCACAAATGTAGGTTTCTTTTCTTTTTCTCTGGCAGCATATTTGTAGTTTCTTACTGGAGAAAAGAAGAAATACTGTGTTGCACACTTAACTTCATATGTGAATACACATGTGCATATGTGTGTGCACACGCATGCACACACACACACACATGCACAGCTGTTTTCTAAAGTTTTACCACCTTCTACCTGCTCACAGAACAAAACGAAACAATTTCTCTATTCTCCAGTGTAGTGTCAATTTCAAAGTTTTTTCTCAACATTCTCATTAAAATATCAGTGTGAGGCAGAGCTTCTGGTGAATAGTTGGGAACAACTAAAGTGCAGTGAGACAAAATAATTCCTTCTCAGAACAAAAGCACAGCAGTATCTGTACAAATGAGTGGAGAGACTTATGAGTTGATTTTTGGAGGAGGGTCTGTTTGGACATCATCATAAGAAGTAGGAACTAAGAATGTGAGGGATGAAAAGGCAAAAGGATCCTGATAAGGACAGTGAGTCGAAGCCAGTAATTCTCAAACAGAGCAGCATTCTCATTAAAAGCTGGAATTGCAGGTGTGGTTAGAAGCAAGCATGCCATAGCAGACACTGTTATTTAAGCAAGGCAATTAGCTCCTCCTTGGAGTAATTTCAGGAGAGTATACTTCCCACCCCACATCAGTGACTGAGTCAGGACAGGAACATTCTGCTCAGCCAAGGAAGAGGCACCTGAGAAAGAGGCAGCAATTCCTTTCGCTTCGCCAGTTTCACAGCCAGAGAGTGCCTGGTGAACCCCTTGTCTTGTAGGCCTTGTGTCTAACATTGGAATCTCATAAGATCAGGCCAGTCATGTAGCCGGATGGACTGGATCCAGGAACCAGTTTACACTGATCAAAGAGCTCTGCTCTTGGAAGAGAGCCCTGCCTGGTTTTTGCAGATCTCTCCAGCAGCGTGTCATGATGGCTCTATCTGCATTGTTAGGGGGGCAGAGAGTTTGCCATGAGGAGGAGGAGGCGGTGTAGAGACCTTGCTTATGTCAGCATATGCTCACATCTGATTCCAAACCAAATGAGTCTTCATCCCTGTGCCAATCCTTATGAAAATGAAATCTTCTTCCAGGCTGAAATGGCTGTGATTATCTCATGATAAGAAAGCTTTTTATGAGACCGAGCACCACTCCTGTGTTCAGTCCATGGAATGGATTTGCACTTCAGATCTATCCATTCTGCTGTTTCCCACCACACGACCAGCACAATCCCTTCTACAGGCAGAAGCTTTGTTTTCCTGAACAACCACGGGCCATCTATAACTAAGAAGGGCCTTCATATATTGCTAACTGCACTGTGGATAATTTCAAATAAAACCAGGGAGAGATTTAATACTGATTTGACTGAAGGATAAGATTGCCAGAGTGGTACCCATGGGCACCAGTGTGCCTGTGAACATCTCTACTGGAAGCCATCAGGGTGCCTACTTTTTTAATTAAAAAAATGTTTTCTTATGTTTTAATGATTGTGTGCATGTATGTGTTTACCAAGATAATGGCATGCTGCCAAGTGAAGAATTGCCCTTCAGCACCATCATTATTTCAGTTTATTTGAAAGAGCGCTTTGTATTTTGAAGTTCAGACCCCACCCCTGCTGGTCATTAGTTCTTTCCTTTTAGTTACTTTTCTTGTCACCAGGTTTCCACATTTCAACATTGCTTCTTGTTATGTGTGTGGCCTGTTACAAAGTTTTTCCATGGTTTCTCCATTTCAGCCAGCCACTTTGGCAGCAAGAGCAGCAGTAGCAGCTGCAGTTGCTTTGGCTGCCGTTTTCCAATGCCCTGTTTGCCTAGTAACAGCCAAGTATCAGGTGGACGAGGCACCAATTGGCTGCCCCCATGCACCCCGCCTCCTCCCGGCATTTGTTCCCCAGCCACAGTGCTGCTGCCATATCTGCAGCCTGGCCAGTCACCAAGATGTCCACTTCATGGGGCAACCCCCTCACGAAGGCCTGCCCCTCACACAAGTCCTGTCTCTGCCTCTAGTGCAAGACTCTCACTAGGTCCTCATGCCTGTGCTCAGCCAGGCAGGGACTGTGGCAGGCAGACCTGGCCAGGTGGTGGAAAAGGTGTTAGCATAGCAGCCAGCCACTGGGGAGCCCACAGCAGCAATGAGCACAGGGCTGCTCTGCATGGCTTCTCCTAGTAGCTGCTCTCATGTTTCATTTCTATTAGCGCAGCATTTTGATTTTCTGATTAGTATCTAAAGACTTGCAAAACTTTGCTTTGCAATTGTTTGAATGGTTACAAAGGAAACAATTGCTACTGTCTCAAGTGGAACGATTCTGCTCTACAGCATATTGTGAGAACATACACAATCTCCTTCAAACACTTGGCTACAAATTCCCTTATCAGCTTATTTTAGGAAGTAACATTTAAATTTGCCCAACTTTTCAACCTCCCTGCTTCCACAGCTGTGACATAGAAATGATATTTGAATGCATGCAATGGATCTCTGAATCAGCTACCTGTAGCTTTTTTCCCATTTTTCATAGCAGATGACTCCAGACTATGACAAGATCTTGTCTCAGCTGACTAGCAAACAGAAATATGCTGAACTCCTCAAATTTAATCAAGGCAGTCAGTGACCCACAAGATCTTCCTGCTCACCCACTCTTGCACTGAATTGGCTATCTGCTGCTCAAATTGTCGCAAGTACCTGAGCTGAAAACTATCATGTAACTTCATGTTTCTGATGCCTCGTGTCACATTTCAGTGCCTCCTCAGTGAATGTGATGTACAGCAAGTGGCAAAACTGTTATGTGCCAATCCTGTATCCATTTGTATCACTCTATGCCTGGAAGAATTTGAGAGATCCTAAAATGCATAAGGGCATAAGCAGCTGGCCATGTTATTACACACCATTGCTGCCTTCCTGTCTTTAGAGGCTTTCCCCCTCTTGCAACATGAGAAATATGGCCCACAGTGCAATCCTATGCATATCTGCTTCAAAGAAAACCCCACTGAGTTCAGTGCAGCTTTCCAGGTAAATGGGTATAAGATCCAGCCTGAACCACCCGCACAAGTCTTTTTGTTAAGCTTCATTCCATCCAGTCTTTCTTGTACTTGGTGACAAACTGTGTCTGAGGCATGAAATTTGTTTTGCATGTGTCTGCGCACTGGTAAGCACACCAGATGCTGTGGAATAATGGATTCCTGGGTGCCTTGCTTCCTAGCAAATGTCAAGGGCTGTTTCTGTCTTTCTGAGGTCATCAATAAGCCCTGTCCTGTTCACAGAATTCTATACCTTTTTACAGGTTCTTGCTTTTCAAACAGAACAAAGAGTTGCTTCTGTAAGAAAAATGTGCTACGCTAGGAAGCTGTAAATGCATTAGCAGTCTTTACCAACAACTAAGCTGTACTGCACACAGGGTTACAGTCCCCATCATGCTGTTTCTCGGCTTTCTTGTTCTAAATGCAATTAATTTGCATTGGAAAAAGGGCGAATAAACATGCATGTCTCTTCTGAGTAGCCAAAAATGCTCAAAATAAAAAGCTGTACGGGAATTTGGAAATCTTGAAACTGCACTGTTCCCAAGTGCAACAAAGGGTAACTTTGGCTTGGGAAAAAGGGTCTCCCTTAAACACTCCCTTCAGGGCCAAGATTCCTTGGCAACTTGGATTTTGGAAAGGTAGACTCTCTCTTCTGGCCAATATTTTGCAGCCTTTCCATAGGATTAAAGAATAAGATGGTGAGTAAGCTCATGCCCGAGCAATACTGGGACATGGATTTTGCCCAAAGTGAATATATGCCAATAAATATGTCTTGCAGCATGTGATGAACCTGGAAAATTTAATCTCCCCTCTTTTACAGGCAGTTGTAGCCTGCCCCTCGAAAACTGTGAAAGTGCAACAGCCCACAGAAATATCCTAGACAACTTGTTTACATCACAGAACACTACTAAATTTCACAGTATAAAATTATCTCAATCTTCAGGGCAGCTGACACAAAAAGAGTCAGCTTGTTGATAAAATGTTTCTGATTATTCTTCAAAGAACAGAATTTATCTATGTTAGATCCTTAACAGAGCAATCCCATGGAGCTCAGCGGGAGTGGGGGGCAGTTGTGACAAAGCCACTTGCAATGCTCCACAAGCCCCTGAATGTGGGGATGTCTATTTATTTATTTATTTATTTATTTATTTATTTATTTATTTATTTATTAAAACATTTCTATGCTGCCCTATTCGCTGAAGCCTCGGGGCGGCTCACAACACAAAATTAAAATACAAGAAATAACAATATAAATATACTGCCAGGTAGAAGGGATAACAACTGCTTGTCCCATGTAAGAGAGAAGACATAGAGACATGGGGATACATTTCTAGGCCATGGAACTGTGGTTGGAGAGAAAAGACTGATGAATGTATCCAATTGTGTCTATTAGTACAGAGAATTTGTGTTACTGAAAGCTAATGTCCAAATTATATGCAAGAGAATAACCCACCCAAAGTTAAATGTTTGCACAGTTGCACAAACAGTTGCGCACACACACAGCTGCTCACAAAAATGTGATGTGCAAGCATATATACAATGGAAAAATTGAGCCCCACTAGCACTCTTTGAGTTTTCAGAATGACAGTGATGAGAGTCACCCTGTATGTTGGATTTAGGCTATATCCTAGTATTTGCTATATTCTCTGAGTGTGCTTTTAACCAACAACCTAAATCCAAATTTCTTTAGCAGTTATTGATGCAAAGCATGCTGCTTTATATAACCATACCTCTTCAACCAGCTACTGGCCTTTTTGACCTCCAGTTTAAACAAGTAAAACATAAGGACTCACAATTTTCCATTAGGAAAGCATCAATAAATTAATTTCAGGTCAAAACATTGAAAAGGTTATTACCATGTGGAGATAATAAAGGTTTATTGAATAAACAATTTATCTTCTTCAGTCTCTTACTCTCATCCAAGAATGCAAATATCAAGTAAAAAAATAACTTCAGTGAAAATACTGTGTGTACTTTAAAGGTGGGGAAGGTAGTAGAAAGTCCATGAGCTGCTTTCTTCATGAAGCAAATATGTGACATGCTCTTTTGCTTGCTTAAAAATACCCAAGAAAATTGGGTCTGTCTCTGAAGTGGCTGAAATTCAGAAAAAGATTCTTTGATGATCCTGCAGCCCAAGAAGCCTCAGGAAGAAGTGCAGTGACTGTATTTTATATTCTTTCTGTGGAGAATTGTCTTTGATTCTGTGCTTTTGGCTTTCTGTTTTATTGATTTGATACTTTTGACTTAATCAATTGAATCATAAAGCATGCCACTTCTACATTGTCAAACATCAAAGAGCTACATGTTTACTCAAGCTTAGAAACCTTGTCAATAAAACAATAACCTTGTCAATACACATTTACACAATACTGCAGACAGTTTATCTTTTGTAATTGGGATTTGTGTCATTCTGAAATTACATGCATGGAATATTTAATACCACACTTGAATTTTGGAGATGTATATTGCATGAAGCTACATAATTATTAAACCCTGTTTGCCCCTATCTCAGCAGAACATGATCCAGTGAAAATATCATCTCTACTCTCTGTCTCTTACTGTTTACAGAGGAGTAGCTGTGTCAATCTGTTGTAGGAAAAACTGGGTTGCAAGACTGTATCCATGTATGGACATGGGTCCCATGCATCCTACTTGAATTGTACCCAGCCTCTGCTCCTAATCCACCGTGACCTCATTGCTATTCAAAGCAGTTCCCTATACCAGCAGCAATGCAAGTATATGAAGGAAATTCCAGGTGTCCCATGTTCAAAAAACACCCATACCGATGACTTCTTATAAAGGCAATGTCAGGGCACTAAGGCATTTTATCATGACTGTGGGCAGGGCAGTGGACTGCAAGTGTAGATTGCACCAAATCATTTATTAATACTTTGATGCTTACCTTTGTGTCCATGTTTCAAAACTGCCTGAACTCTAATGTGAATTTGAAATGTTCCAAGAAACAGTTAATCAACGCCTGCCTGTATTTATCTGGCTACTGTATTCCCCAGTCCCATGTATGCATGCTGGCTTGGATCTTAAATTGGCCCTTGTTCATGTCAGGGTGTGGGCATTTCCCACTATTCCCACTGCATCAGCAGTCCACCGCATCATCTCCCACACCATTCACAAGGGACTTTTAGCCCCAAGCACTGCAGAGAGTAAGGGGATTCCTTCCATGAACATGGACTCTGTTCCATTCTTAGAAGGAAAGTTGGGATATAAGCATTTAGCTCCACGTATGTCATATAGAGTTTTGTGTAGTTGTTTGAAACATTATTAATCCAATCCCCCCCCCTCCATTAATTCCCTAGAATTAGAATGTTGGTAGTGGTGTGGAAATCCACATTTTAGCTTCAAAAACATGCTAGTGCTTGAGAACTGAAATAATTCTCGCCCACTCCTAACTTTTCTCCCTGTCTATCTACATTCAAAGCATACTTGACAAGCAACCATGTCAATTTTGCACAAAGGATGCCAGTCCCTGGTTGATGAGTGGAGACAGGTTTATTGCTTTAAAAGTTTAGAATTTTATTATAACCACACTTTCATTGCAATTGGGCTGCTTTCCTTTTGCACTTGGATGTCTTTGAAGTATTAGCTCTGAATTAAAGCATGAAGGCTTGAATTGCTTCTGGGTTTATCACAAATTGGCTATTTTATAACACAGCTATTTTGCTAAGCATGGATAGGTTGTGGTGGGCTGGCAGAGTTCACATGAGTCCAACAACTGCCCATACATTGTTTTGTTAGCTGTAACTACTGAAATAAGCCATAGGCAAGTGGTGGCGAACCTATGGCATGCGTGCCACACCGGGCACACTGAGCCCTCTCTGTCGGCACGCAAGCCAAGTTGCCCCAGCATCTCCCCAGCAGCCGAGCATCGGATAACAGCACACATAGGGGCCATGCGCATGCTCGGAAAGGAGTAGCCAGGCTATGACATCATGGGCTGCAACCCATTAGCTGTGACTCGTCCAAACTTTCGCATGGCCGGTCAGTGTGCTGCCAAGGATATATATATATATATGTATATTTGCTTGAATGGCTGTGAGTTGTTTTTTCTAAACTAAAACCTTGGTTTCTAGGTTTTATTGTAGTGTTGGCACTTTGCGATAAATGCGTGGGTTTTGGGTTGCAGTTTGGGCACTCGGTCTCTAAAAGGTTAGGGTTACAAAAACAAGGTGTCCTGGCATGATTTTGGTGGTTGGAATGTGTTTGGAATGGGCAGGAATGATGAGCTGTGCAGAAACAGCTACTCAAGGAAGGCTTTTTCAAAATCACCCTCTTTTCAATGGAACTTTAGCCCTACATTAGGGTTAGATGCGTGCACCAGGGCAGGGTTAGGGTTATTAAAACGAGGTGTCCTGGAATGATTTTGTTGGTTGGAATGTGTTTAGAATGGGCAGAAATGATGACTGGTGCAGAAAAAGCTACTCAAGGAATGCTTTTTCAAAATCACCCTCTTTTCAATGGAACTTTAACCCTGTATTAGGGTTAGGGGTGTGCACCAGTGTAGAGTTAGGGCAGTGGTGATGAACCTATGGCATGCATGAGACAGTGGGCACACAGAGCCCTCTCTTTCAGCATGTTAGCCAAGTCACCCCAGCACCATCCCAGCAGCCGAGCATTGGATAAGAGCGCGCATACAGGCCATGCTCATGCTCGGAAAGGAGTAGCAGCACCAGGCAATGACAGCATGAGCCACAACTCCTTAGCCATGACTTGTCCGAGCTTTCCCATGGCTGGTCAGTGCGCTGCCAAGGATATATATATATTTGCTTGGAGTGGCTGTGAGTTGTTTTTTCTAAACCAAAACCTCAGTTTTCAGGTTTTATTGTAGTGTTGGCACTTTGTGACAAATAAGCGGGTTTTGGGTTGCAGTTTGGGCACTCAGTCTCTGAAAGGTTCGCCATCACTGCCATAGGGTAATGCCAACTATTCTGCTTTGGTTCTGTGTTGTTAACAATTCCAGGATGAATTTTGCAATGGGGGGTGGACTTTTTTAATGCTTGGTTCTTCGTCAAGTTTATAGCACTGTCCTTCCTAGCAGTGCTTCACAGTGTGTTGTTAGAAGTGTTTGCCCTTCTGCATGCAATCTAGCCCTTCTGGAGGTACAAAAGGATCTTGGTTAGAGATGAGAAAGCAGATCCAGCTCCCCGTTCACTTAAATCAGGCAGCCAAATTTTTCTCAGTATGGAATTTTAATTTTTCACCCTTCGGGACATGGAATTTTTAAATGGGTAGAGATCTAAGTCAAGTATAGGATGTTATGACTGTGCATTGTAGGAGCTGAGGGGAAAAACACTACTGCCACATGTGTATTTGCAGCATAACATGGTGCATCTCCCTTATGGAGGTACTGCAAGGCTCATAGATGCACATGTAGGAGCTTTCACTTCTCAACACAGAAAATAAGTGCTTTCTGTTTGCCTCAGATATTCTGCAGAAAGCAAAAGTGGAGATCATGGCACTTCCTCTCTTCCATCTCTGCCAGCAAATTGCATAAGTTCCAAAGTACTTTATCTCCTTCACATTACATAATACCTGAAGCTGTTTTTTAATATATATTGTTATATTATATTATATTATATTATATTATTATAAGCCATATATATATATGGCTTATATATATAGGAAAAGGGTCAGAGACAGATGACAACCAAATTAGAAGTGGAAAGTCCACTCTTATTATGAAAGGGAATGTACAGCCCCTAAGTTCTCCTTCTGTCACAGCATTATTTCCAACAACTGGGCCAACAGGATGGGACTTTGGGGCAAATCCCAGTGCCTTCCTCAGCAGAATGAGCAGGAGAGCTTCCAAAAGCATCAAGTCAACCTCAAGTGGATCATATAGAATAATATATGCTATCATCTACAGGGAAGGAGTACTGGTCTTAAGGTCCAGAGTCTAAAGTCACTTAACTAGCTCCAAAGTACAGAAAATTATTTTACATGAAGAAATGTATTTCTAGCCAGAATACTGTTCCGCGTTTATCCCTGAGAGATCATCAGCCACCATACGTGTAACACTCTGCCTTCAGCCTATTATCTTGTCACAGAAGGCAAAAGGCACAACACTGTGATTTAATGAGAGTGAACCATAGCATTTATGTAATCTAGAAGGCACCCCAGCTCCTGCATGTTTTTTCCAAAATTGTGCCTTCTGTTACTGCTTCCCCAGAGAGTCCAGTCTGTCTCCACCCTGGTATTCCTTCCCATGCCGAGGTTTTCCTTTGGCATAATGAATATTGATTTAGACAACCCATGCATGTGATCACTCTAAACTCATTAGGGGTTATTTCTGAGGCCTTAATTATCCCTTCCCACGCAAACACACACAGGAGGAGAAAAGCTTAGGCAAATCACCCCTGACTGGAAAGCCACAAGCAGCATTCTGAGTCATCCTCTCACGAGGGAGAGGTTTGCTGGCCTCGAAGAAAGCCTGTCTTGAGATGCCATGGGGGTAAAAAAAAAAACCCTCTGGCAGATCTGAAGGCAGCCAATATGAAGTCCCTGCCTCTGCTCAGCTGCCCTGTGGGGAGCCACAATGCTGGTGACTCCACAATTTCGTCTCTGCCCAATGCCTGGCTTGCTGCATTAAGGGAACGAACTAATACAGAATGTGCTGCCAAAACTATCAACATCAAATTGTGACTGGAAATATCCTAACACTACACTTAATGGCTTTGGTGGACAGGCTCATTTGCTGTCCACATGGCCATGGATATGTGACAGGGGATGGAAGCCATTCTCAGCATTTCTGCCTCCAGATGTTAAGTGAATAAGCCCTTCCTCAGCAAGACCACCTTCTCACCACTTCTGGTCTTTCTGCTCTCTCATTCTTGCTCCTTCTTGCTTGCTTGGCAGGCAGAGAGCCAGTGAGCAAGAAGACAGGGGCAACTCTGGCTTTACCTTCTCACCTCCACCATTGTTTGGGCAGGAAAAAGAGGCAGGTTGTAGTGATGAAGAGGAAGAGCAAGTTCAATAGGCTACTGCTAAAGAGCGCCCACTGTGGTCCAGGTCCTGGCAGATGCCAACCATGTCTATCTTGACATCAGCCATGATTCTCATAGTCCCTTGATGATCTATGTACATTTGTCTCTATCACTGCTGTCGAAGAAGTAATAGGACACTTAGTCCTCCAACCCACTCCAAAGATATACATTATACATTAGGATTCAAGGATCTTTTTGCTGTCTCACAGTCTAAATGTAAAGTCCTGAAAATGGGGAACTTCTCTTTGTCTCCTTGTGTTTCTCTGGAAACTACTGTAATCTGACTCAATATATGTGCAGAATTGTAAGGCAGGCCCAATTTGCATTGTGAACGGGATAATTGAGATGTTGAGTGTTGTCACAAATATAGAAGTGTAGGATTAGATGGTAAGCTTCAAACTGCACAAAATCTTGACTGCATGATGCTATCCTGAGGGCAGGATTTTCTTCTTCTTCACTAATTGTCATCACGGGGTGGAGAATAGGAAGGATTTAACCCTTTGCCTTCCACTGTGGTCCTGATCCAGACTGGGGTCCTTCTGACTGAAAATTATATAGTAAAGGCCCCATTGCAACAAATTGGATTTTTTATTTAGGGGTCCCTGAGCTGGATTATGTGTATCATGGAGTGTATCTTCCTAGGGTTCCAATCTGGATTAGGAAACCTACTTTGACCAGATGGCAGGACAAGGGTAACTTCACTCAAGGGAAGAGTGACATTGTTAACGTCATGAGTAGATTAAAATATCCAGAACTTTTAACCAGTCAGGCAGTGGAGCAAAACCATGCAAAGAAGCAATCCTTCCACTGAATTGTCTTGCCCAATCTTTATATGGGTTTGGTCCAAATTTAGACATATGCGGCTGGTAGAAGTGCCCTTCCTTGCCACCTCTTGGCACAGCAGCCCATCCAGGGCCCTGAATATGTTATACAGAAGGGGCAGGCTGCTTACTGGGATGAACTGTGCTGCAGGAGTACCCCTGCAGTGGGGCAGACGCACCTTCTATCACTGGAAGGCAGTTCCTGGATCCACCCGTACGTTGCACTGCCTTCCAGTGAGGTGGAAGACCTCTTAAGTGACCTGCCAATGATAAACTCCCTGCCTTCCCACATAAAAACAAAACCAGAGCTGGTCTGAATTTTGTGCTTAGCTCTCACACTTTTACTAAATACCTCCAGGGGACTTGCAAAGAGTTATTAAAAATTGCTAGCTTTGTGTCCAAACCATATTCAACTTATATTTGTGTTTTAGCCTAGCCATCCTTTATCATGGCATTCTTGTAGACATCCTGTCCTAGTGGATATTAGTTCTGAATGTTGTCCTTTCAGAAAAGCAGGTGGGAAAGCATCAAGAACCTGCAATGTAGTTCTCACCCTAAAACTCACTGACAGTCTTTGCTCAGTCTTTCCAGATTTTTTCTGAAAGAAAATTTTATTCCCGTCTTGATGCAGTCCATTTAATCCATCTTGTACTCTGGATACTGTTCGTACATGTGATTCAACATTGCTGTTGTGTCTTAGAAACCTTGTACATCATAGGAACATTTTTTAATCTGCTAAAATAAACATTCCTTGTCCACAAGCCTCTTGCTGTGGGTACTGGATCCTTCTTTGAACATGAGCAGCTCTTTTCCCAAGATCAAGATCAGTGTATTTATTGCCTGGTTGACATCCATTTCAAATAAGACACAAGTCTTGCGTTTGCCTCTAAATAATGAGCTGACATCTTTGCCTCTAAACTTCAGTGAAGCAAAGCATGTCACTTGAGTATCCAGCTGCTTTTAAAAGCCTCTTCATTAGATCCCCCCCTTTCCAATGGTCTTATAAAATCAGTAATGCACAATACAAATTGTTGTGGATTTTTCAGCTTCTGAGCCTCCATGCATGGAATATTAATCAGAGCAACTGAAGAGGCAACAGCTTCCTCTTAGCTCTCTCTATCAAAAAATGGGGCTCTGATGCACAGCCAGTCACTTCATCTAAATGCACTGGAAAGTGTCCTCTGGGGGAGAGTGAAGTCTGGGAAAGTTGGCTTTTTTGTAAAAGCTTTCCATGGGGAATTGCATGAAGAGTTCTGTTTGTTTCTCTCTTAAAAAGGGAATTAGACATGGAGGATAAGACTGTCCCTGGCTATTAGTCATGATGACTAAGTACAGCATTATGTCCATGATCAGAGTGGTGAGCCTCTGAATGACACTTGCTGAGGAACATGAGCAGGAGGATGCCACAGTGCTCATCTCTGCTTGTGAGCTTTCCATGGGCATCTGTGTAGCCTGTATGTGAACAGAAGGTTAGACTAGGCAGGACTTAGGAGCTCTAGCATGACTCTCCTTCCGTTCTTAAGCCTTGAAACACACCCCTGCATGCTTGAGGTCCATTTCCCCCTATAGCCACATCTAAGCCTTGCTGACCAGGTGGCCGCATGTCCTGTTTCACAGAAAACAGGCCTTCGTTTGAAGAGCTTTAAGGGTATAATTTCCTCGGTCTGAAGAGCTATCTGATCTAGGTCCAGTCTAAAGAGAAGAGCCATAAGCAGGAAGAGCTGCCCCTTAGAATTGCCTGTGAGAAGTTAGCACCTGAGCAGCAGAGTACGCAAGGCACACAGGTCATTGGTCACAGGCTTCCCATCTATGGTAAGATGAATCATCTTTAAATTATAGTTATTAGTTCTAAATGCGCATCCATATGTACAAATCAACATGACCTGATGTTCTGCAAACCTGGGGCCTGTTTTGCCCTCTCTGTGGTAATGCATTTCTCTTGCTCAGTGATACCTCTTGCAGAGATCTGTTTTCAGAAATTAAGCCTTCTGTGCTCTCTGACTCGATTTTGCCACAGAAAGACTGCCATTTATAAACTTTGCTTAAACTGAAATTATCAGAATACCAGGCTTTTAACAAAAATAGCATCATTTGACTCCTGGGTGGCTGGAGAAGAAAGGGCAGGGAGTAGCTTGCCCTGATGAGATCAGCAGCTTATATACAGGAGAAAGTATGTTTCATTGTAACACATTAGTAGTTGCAGAGAGCAACTGTTTCCTAGGGCTTGGCTTGCTTTTAGCAAACTCAGACAAGGCACAGCTGTAGATAAGCAGACATAAAAAGAAACATCACAGGAGCATCACATCTCAGTGTGGGAGAAGTGAGTTGAGCGGGTGATAAAGCTAAAATATCTCAGCCCTAGTGCTTTGGGATGTGAAAATGCTCTTCAGCCCAGACTATGGGATCATGTGAGCCTAAACCAAATTGGAAGGGGCTCACCTCTCTCTCTCCCCCTCCTTCCACCATAGATCAATTTGAAATGCACAGTGCAGGTTAGCTTAACACCGACACAGTGCTATAATAGAATACATGTGTGTTAATACCTTAGTCGATACGGGATATTTCTTCTGGCACCTTTTCTTGAGTGATCAGTGCAGTCACCCTGCTGAGGCTCATGTCAAAATCCAAGTTCAGTCAGATTCTTTGCACAGGCCTACTGAAAATAAAGGAAAGTTCTAGTGCAGTCGTCATTCATCCCATTGGAGTTTATCCAGAAGTGCATTGTAGTAAGTTGTGTCTTATGCAAGGCTGACATATGAATCATGCACACTGTAAATCTGGAGGAGACCATAAAGGTGATAGTGATGATACCTGTGTGCTTGTGCAGACTGCTGTCTTGATGGGCATCAGTTCTAACTGTTCTTGATCTAGTTGGAATTGGAGAGGGCACCCTTCACACAGACGACATGGTCAAGAGAAGACTGTGATGGCTCTCCAAACAGAGGGCCATCTTCTGTGTGAGAGGTCACATGATCAAGCAAAGCTAAACACATTCACCTTTAGTGCAGAGAGCCCAGGGTGGCATTAGATTAGGTCCCAAGGTCTCCCAGTCACTTTTAGGATAAAGTGAATCCATGTTTCCCTTGGTCCACCACTTTAACCACCACTGCATCATGATTCCCTTGCATGTTGGTCCCAAATTCCATAATTCATTATATGCACTCTGAAGAAGAAGGAAAATAAACACAGCATAGTGGGTTCCATGGGTTTATTTATTTTGTAGTTTTCTAGCCTGCCCCATTAGCCACATGGCTCATGTGAGTTAAATATCAGAGGAGTAAAACATGGAAAGAAATTGATTAAACAATCTCAATCCAATAATCTCTAAACCCCCACTTCATTTTACCAGTTTGTTTTCCTCTTGAGGTATCGGGAGTTCTTTTTGCTATGTTTAAATTTGCTATGATATACCCATAAAAAGATTCAGAGAAGGGAAGGATGCAGCCCCTGGCTTGTTCTGTTTGAGCTGAACGCATTTAAATGCATTACACCTTCAGCCTTTCTAAATCAGTGATCCAAAGCAGTGGCACTCAATTAAAGAAGGGTGGGGAGAGATAACTCCTCTGCTGAGAAAAGTCTAGATGAGTTTTTACATTTTCACACTCCACCTCCTAATTATAACCTGATGAATTTATTCACTGGTATACAGAAGCTCATAGGAAAGATACAGAACAGAAAGTAGAAGACATTCAGCTGATTTTTCTTCTATTATAGTGTTTCTTCTTTCTCTCAAAATTGTTCTATGTATTATATTGGGGTTTGTTTGCTTTTAAGGCTATGCCATTTAAGGCAAAGATGTTGGTCAGTGGTCAGGTGCTTACAGCCAAGTAGTTCATAAGACTTATATTAATTAAGGGTACATCTGCCCAGGAACTTCCACTATCTCTTCCACTTCAAAGCAAAAGTGAATGTTGATGAAGAATCCACTGAAAATGATGGAGTGTATAAAGCTGACTTATACTGAGTTCATCTAGCCCAGTATTGCTGGCATTGACTGGCAGTGGTTTTCTAGGACTTGAGACAGGACTTTTTCCCAGCCCACCTGAGATACCAAGGATTGAGCATGAGATCTGCATGCAAAAGCAAGTGCTCTACTACCTTGGCTCCCTTGTCCATGTGACGTGATATGAAATAATTCCATGGTCATATAGAACCAACATTCCTCACTTGCAGAAGGAGGCGTACACTGAAAATCAAGAGGTTTCTAAACAGCAAAGCTCAGCTATTGGATGAACCTGATCTCCAGAGAAAGCCCTGAGCAGATACCTCCTGAGCTAGCTTTATTTCCTCCAAGAGACAGTCTTGGCTGAAATAAAGCATAATAATAACTATCAGCATATAATCACAAAGGAATTGTCTTGCTGGACATGCACTAGTTTCTAAACAGGGCTGACTCCTATAGGAATTTTATTTGCAGGGCTAGATGAAGATAGTTATCCATCTGTGACTTGCATTTTGCCTCTGGTAATCAGGATACTGCCGACCATGACAGTTCCTTTGTAGCTGCCAGGCATATTGGGTCCCCTTCATGATTCGGTCTGATCACTGAAGCTATTCGCCATCATTACTCCCAGGGCAAGCAGAGCAGGTCTGTCTTGTTACTTTGCTTTCTTGTATTTTGTAGTACGCACAAAAAACAACACGCTCATTTGTATCGTCCATGTGTTCTAGTCCTGGCAACAGGCTGAGTAGTTTTCCTATCAAACAGGGACATGTCAAACAATCTGTGTGCAGGCAAACATTTTAGGGCAGAGGCAAATTAACCATAGAGCCTCCTCTGGCTGTTTCCCTAAAAGTGAATTTACAATGTATCATCATTTGGCAAAGCTACATGCTCTGAACAGGAGCTGCACGATCTCATCTGATCTTTCTCCAGCGTATATAAATAGGCATATTGCCAACAATGCACGTCTGGTGCATTTTCATGTATCCGCGACCTCTTTTGCCTCAAGGATTTTGCTCAATAGAGGACACACTGCATTAGCCCCAAAGCACCGTCTCCTAACAATCTTACTTTTCTGGTTGTTGCTCAGATCCCTATGTGAAAATTCACCTGATGCAGAATGGGAAACGGCTGAAGAAGAAGAAGACAACAATTAAGAAGAATACTCTGAATCCCTACTACAACGAATCTTTCAGCTTTGAAGTACCCTTTGAGCAAATCCAGGTAATGTCACACCTCGCCTTGCAATTGTGCTTCACAGTCCTCATGCATATTTAAGAGGAACCTTGCTCATTATCCAGCGTGCTTGCTTTCATTAGCACCTATGTGCCAATCTACCAGTCCTACGTGGCATGAACTGACTGTGATTGCTTCCAGAGGGGAAGGGTGTGAAATATATGGCATGGTAGGGAGTGTCAAGTCATCCATAAAAGACAGGTGATGGGCATTTTATAATATTCAACAGCAATGGATTCTGAACAGAAATGGCAGCAGTAAACAAAATGATGGAGGGCTCCGTCCAGTCAGCCCCATAGCAGATGCTCCTAAGGGTCTGAACCTACAAGCATCCAGTGCACAGAGCAAAGCACAAAGCAGTCCCCATCACTACCTCACCACAAGTATTTTCTCTACATGACTATTTTCAGCCTTATAGAAGGCACCAGAGAGGGGGAGGTAAGGAAGTTGGGGTGCTAACATGAAGCCTCCTCTCCTCAGCACTTCCTGGCATGCCTCCATTTGCCTCTCCAAGACCTTCAAACAGGCAGCAGGCATGGTTCTTTCATCACTGCTGCAGGGTTTGGCTTTGGAGTCCCACCTCTGAGGCCATTGAGGTCAAAGAGCTCAGAGTTATGGCTCCAAAACTTCTGTGCACCCCCTCACAACATCAGGAGCCCATAGCATTGCACCCTTATTTACCATAGTTCTGCAGCCAACAGGAAGTCAATCTTACTGTTTTACCTGTTTCATACTGCAGGCTTTTCTTTTCTCTCTCAGCACATGAAACCTAACAGAATGCAGTAATAATACATGAATCTCCTCTGTCAAACTGAATGGCTCAGTTCATTGTTTTATATAAATATGGGAGTAGTTGGAAAGCTGGTGTGGAAGAACTAGTTTAGCACATAAATTCCGGGATGAGGTATCCATCATCAACTTTAGCACAACTTTGCAAAACACTGTCACTGAAGGAATGTCACAACGACACTGCAGACAGATACTCTAGCTCATATTAACTATACCTGTTTATACGTGCATGAAATGTGGATCTAAAGAGTGACTTATGGAACAGAAGACACGATATGCTAAAGGGATATTGAGATCATGCTTTATGGAGAAGCATAGAAAGATATGAACAGACTCACCAGTTCTTGACTGAGTCTTTACCATTATAGTTCTTGACGACTAGAAGCATGCATCTTTTCCCCCATTAATTTAAATCTGAAAAGCTTAGAAATAGGATAGACATGACAGAGTCTGCACAAAGTGCCAAATTAATCAATCAATTTGTTAAATTGGCCTTTTAAAAAACATGTTTTTAATGTAAATTGGGTATTCAACTTTCCATCTAGCCTTGATAGTTCCAGAAGCCATGGTAGCAAATTTTGTCTCGATTTAGGCCTATTAAACTGAACTGTAGGAGGTGAGCTTATCTTCTCCCATCCCCAGGCAGAGCCTTCTAGGCTCCTGAAAGTGGAACACGGAGGAATGGAGGACCCTGGTGAATAGGGTAGGCTGTGGCTTGAGGAAAATAGGGTGAGGGCACTATCCTGCGCCAGTGGAGATTTGATAGGCACCCTCTGTGATGGCTATTGGGTTGTTTCTTGGCGGGGATGAATGGCAGTATAAGCCGACCAGCCCAATAGCACACCCGTGAAATGGATCCTACTGTATGGTTTGTAGTGGAGCTTGCCTTCCTCACCTTTTACTCTGTTCCTTTTGCTCCTGTTTCAGAAAGTGCAAGTTGTTGTAACTGTTTTGGACTATGACAAGATTGGCAAGAACGATGCCATTGGCAAAGTGTTTGTGGGCTACAACAGCACCGGCGCAGAGCTGCGACATTGGTCAGACATGTTGGCCAACCCAAGGCGACCCATTGCACAGTGGCACACCTTACAGCCAGAGGAAGAGGTAGACGCCATGCTTGCAGTCAAGAAGTAAAAATTGAAAATTGAAATGAGAAAAGAAGCCTTTCTGCATTTGCCCATATAGTGCTCTTTAGCCAGTATCTGTAAATACCTCAGTAATATGGGTCCTTTTATTTCCAGCCATGCATCCCTAACACAGATCAGTGGTACTTCAAATCTTGTTTTAATTTGCACAACTCAAAGTGTAGACAGCCCTATAAGGCCCTCCATCTCACCACTGCCCTCAGATCGACTCTTCTTTTAAGCAATATGTGTAGATAGAGCATGACAGAAATTATTTATTGTATCACACAGTTGTACATACCAGTATGCTAAAGAAATTATTTCTAGTCTGTTTATTTGTATGTTGTAAGCGTTTCCTAATCTGTGTATATCTAGATGTTTTTAATAAGATGTTATATTTTAAATTATGTAAATTGACTGAGATATAGGAGAGCTGATAATATATTATAGGGTAATTATTGTATTGTCTGCATTCCAGCAAAAATTCCAACTTGTAAGGCACTAGTAGTGTTACACTGACATCTTAAAGGACAACTTAAATCTGAGCTTTCAACTGAACCATTAAAATACCAAGATTTGCTCACACGGCGCTCCTTGACAGGGTGAACCCTATTGGTAGCCTTTTCTTGTGAGCAGTTTAGCATGATCTGAGCACCTCCATCACTGATCTCAAGGAAGCGTAGCCAGAAGCCAGTATATCATTTTTTTTCTTGTGTATGTGTATATATATAAAAACAAACTGAAATCATGGCTTTACATTTAGAAATTGAAGATAGAACCCCTTGTGGTGGGAGGGTGCATGAATTATTACACATAGCAAACGTATAAAAGGGCGGGGGGGGGGGAGACAACACAGCAGTGGAGCTGCAGAAATAGCAGACCACTGCATCTAACCATGGCAAACACATACCTGAAATCCAGTAGCTCTCCGTTATCACCTTTATACAAAATTTGCATACTGTGAATCCCATTTGTGAGCTCACATTCTCTAATTCTAATGAGTTTGCACATTAGACTTTGTAACAAAATATTTTATTATACTAAGCCAGATGAGAAGGAATGCAGCATATTTTTTAAAACAAACAAAAAAAAAATCACCGCCGTGTGTGTTTATTATACAAAAGTAGTTTCATGGTGATGAGACAGTATTGTAAAATCCCATCAAAAGAGGACAAAAAAATTTAGCCATATTTCTGAATGCACTTCAAAGCAAGCCAAAAGATAACAGCTAGTGACCTTTTATATACTATTTATACTTAATAAGTTTTAATTTGTCCTTTAAAAAAAGTGAAACAAAACAAAGAACAAGTTCTAGCAAACTGAAGCAACCTCTTATGTACACTAGATGCTCGTTTCAGGAGGAGTTTTTAAATGTTTTCAATGTTACAATGTAGTAAATGGCACTATTATGAAGCTATTAGTCATTCCATAAGCGTCTTAAAAGACTGCTCTGTGTATCACTGTGACTGCCGTGTGTGCTTAGAAACTGTAGTTTTCTCAGTGGATAGCAATCAATTTATTCCGTAGTGATCTTGTAAAAATACTGCCATTCCCTTCTACTGCACTGCCGAAGGAGTGCATAGCACACACAGTTCTCATACCTATGGACCAATTCAGAACTGAAAAGCTATGCATAGGACAAGGGCATCATATAAAACGGATAGACCACACAGCATTTTGTCGACACTGTGCAATATTTCGCATCTCCCTCTGTTTCGAAGGTGGAGGGCTGTCCTACAGATAAGGTGGCCCATCATTTCAGTTTATTCTCATTTTATCATGTCACGTGTGGGCGTTACTATTTCAGCTCAGATCTCTTCCTTTGGAGACTGCTTTTGTTCCTTTATTTGCTTACTTATTTAAGAGACTGTGAATATATGATAATGCATTGATGTATAATGCATTGAACTGGTTCTGTTTTCAGTATCACCCAGCACAAAAAGGACAGGGAGGTCTCCCACCCCTCCAAAAAGCACGCTTTGGTAGAAAGAATGGGATATCCTGAGAAATTACTTGATGGTGCAGGGTTTGGATTTGTTATGTAAACCCTAAAGGCATCACCAACAACTTTTGAAGGGTGAATTTCCCTTTTGTGGAGTGGTGGGTCCACACCTCATACTTAAGAAGTGGGAATTTTCATTCACCATCCTCAAATGGAATTTGTGGTGACAATCTGCTTTCTACATAGCGTCCCAAAAGAAAAGAACAGCAACATCTATTGCTCCAGAAGTCTTTCTAGTTTCTAAACAAAAAGGAAAAAAAAAAACATAGTTGAGTCAGAAAAGCTGAGATGTACATAGGGAGGGGATAAAACCAACAGGAACACTTCTATAACATTGCATTTTTAAAAGGACCAAATCCCACCAAAGAGAAGAGCTAAACACAGGCTTGCAGCTTACAAAAAGAGAGTTACAGCTCCACTGTAACTCCTTTCAGTTGATCATTGTAGCAGGGACAAAAAAAAGCATCTTGAAATTTACAGGCTCAAGCTGCCAGAACTGATTCATTGTGCTAAGGTATTCTTAATGCATTCTCTTCCTACACTGCCAGATGGATTGTCAACACAGAATTGGTTGGTAATGTACTATGGTTCTCAGCAGAGAGCAGACCTGCTATTTGACCAAGATGACATTTTCATCCTCTAAGAAGCCACATGTACCTTTCTGACAAAGCTGTGTAAAGTATTAGAATCTGATGCTGTAGAAAGATCCTAGTTGCCTTTGTGTATATTTACTGCCTGCTTGAGTGTTTCTATGTGTGGGTTTTTTCTCTGTATCTTGTAGAAACATTTGGGGTGTTCTATCCTGCCATATTGCTCGTGGCCTGCGAGCTGACAAGTTTAGCTGTATTTTACATTCAGTTTTGATGAGGTGGTTTATATTTTGTTTCACTTTTGTGTAGTGGATCCCACAGTAGAGTTTTTCAGGTGTCGTTAAAATAAAATCATACATACTACACAGATATTCAATAAAAATGTTTTATTTCCTGTTGATGCCTTGCGTGTTTTCAGTTTTCTTTCTCTGTTGAGCAACTAATCAGACACAGGAATCCACCATCTGTAATACAGCTATCATCAAGCTGTCAGTGGAAGTAAGAGTTGCATGCAATTTCAGATGCCATCACTTCAGGGGAGAAGCTCCAGAGCGTTCTCATTGCCTAGACATACACAGCTGCAAGAGGCTGCCTCATTGTGGGAATACACCATGTGTTCACTGGGCATGCTGCTCCAAGTAAAGGCAAAAGTGGAGTGAAGTTAGCTTTAGCTTGAGTAGTTCTGGCTATTATTTTCACATGCAAACAGCATACTGCTTGGTTTTCCAGCATGATCCACCACTTTGTACAAATGCACAATTCCAGTCAGACAAGGCAAGAGCATCTCTAAAGATGAAAGGCTATACTTTAGCTGTATCCTTGCTCTCTTGACCACCAGTTAAACCAGTGCTTTCATCATGCACCTCACTGTGACTGATCAAGTAGCTGAACATGAATAGCAGAGTTTTTCTTATACAAAGCTGTTTTTCTGATGTATCTATTTTCAGGTATGACACAGCTCTGAGAGATGAACCGTACTCCAATTTCCTTTCTTATTTTTCCATTACATTACCTCTAGGTGGCATTGTGGTAAAACAGAATAATGCAAATATACAAGAGAAAAATGTGCTTGCTTTCACAATTAATTAGTGTGTATGCGATAATCAGTGCAGCATGTTGGCTGACAAAAACAGGACAGATCCTACTATGCTACATGTACACATTAAACCCTATAGGAAGGCCTATAGTATATACACACCTATATTGCTGCACAGTTAATAGAATGCTTTTAAAACAGTTGGTCATGATATGAATGGCAAGGCCAATATCTTGGCCTTGGAAAGTATTTCTTCCTGATAATTAATAATTCCCAATCACAAAGACAGAGTTTGGGTGCTTAGATATTGTAGAAATTAGACCTGCTTCTCCCAAAATACACGAGTTCAAGCTAGAGAGTTCAGATTTCAAATCTGAGCAAGAAGAAGGGTTGGAATTCTTATCTGAAATATCAAGGTAAATGAGCCCCAAGATCAGCCAAATGGCTGGTGAGAATGAGGCTGCCTCTGGTTTGAGAAAGACACTGTAGAACAAGGAGGATCAGCTGGGCAGGGGGGTGAATTCATCAACTCAGTGGTTTGTCACAAAGTCAAACAAGCAGACCAATTAAGTAGTGCTTGCTGCCTGGCCCATTAGCAGCATGAACCTCCCTGAGGGTGGAGCCACCTCATTTGGAGGAGAAGGGTAAAGGAATTCAATTTGCAATCAACTTCTAGCTAAGGCTAGAACTAACCAAGCAACTAGAGAGATCATTAATTTGATTGATGTTTCTTGCTAACAATGTTTATATTACTCTGTATACAAAGTCACCCTAACTTAATAAGGCACTATTGCCAGAAACCTCTTATCTTGATCATCTGCGAAGGGAAAGGAGAGAGACATGCCCATGAAAGTCATATTAACAGAGAATATTTATTTTTTTATTTATTGAAACTTTTCTATATCATCCCATACTTAAAAAGTCTCTGGACAGTTTACAGCAGATTGGTCAAAAACAAAACAAAAACAAGAATAACAACAATTGCCCAGCATCCAATGATTAAAATGTCAACCCTCCACTAAAACAAATTAATACTTAAACTACTGGGAGAATATTGCCTGATGCTGAAAAGAGAGAAGAGTTGGGGCCAGGTGAACCTTTCTGGGGAGCATGTTCCACAATTGGGGTGCCACCACAGAGAAAGCCCAGTAGTTTCTGTTCCTTCTCTTTTTAATGGCAGTTTTTCCTTCATTAAAGTGTGTTTCAGATACATTCTTGGCTTTGGAAGACAAAAGGGTTAATTATTTTAATCCAAAACACTCAGAGGATTCAGAGTTCCCTTTTTGAAGGTGGAGAGGCCTGCTCTCAAAGGATCAAACATCAGGGGCTCCTCCCAAGCCCTTGCAGAATTTTCTACAACTCATCTCTCTACAATGTCAGACCTCTGACTTCAGGCATGCTTTCTTTGTCACAATCCCCCCCACACACTTTCTGTGTGAGTTTGTAGGAGTAGTCTAGGAAAAGCTGAGATTGCTAAGGCTCCATAGCAGGCACTTCCTTCAAAGTCGTACACCCAACGTGGCAGGTAATTTTTATCCCTGGAACTGGCACAGATTCCTTCCCACTGGTTTTAGATTAATAAGATATTTAAAGCCCCCCTCCCATTCGCTTTAAATAATTCTATAACATGGCTGAGCAAGGGGAATGGAGAATGAAACTGCTCTTTGCACATTGCCAGTGTTAGTCCAGCAGGATTTTGAATTTTTCAGAGGCTCTGATGTCAGACCTATAAAACAAATGAACAACTATTAACTTATACTTACTTCGTGAAGTGCTCCCATTTTTGTAACTAAACAAACTGGCAGTATTGTTTAATTCATATAACTTTATGTGAAAGCATAAGCATTGAGATACAGCAGTTTGCTTATTTCAATTATAGACTCAGTTCTCTGCATTTCTAATTTTACATTGGATTCATTTTCAGATATGAATCCATCCCCCAAAGTATAACTTTGTGAGATAATTTGCAAGACAATAAAATTCAGTAGAGTTTCAACATGAAGCAGTAGCATTTTTTTCTGTTCAAAACAGAGAAAACAGGCATGGTTTAAAGTCCTCTCAGCAGTAGCCACAGAAGAAGCTGGATATGCCTTGAGATGAAATTAGGTACGTAAGGTAGGGCCACAACTGAGAAGGTTCATTCTGTAATGATTGCATTCTTAGTGACCTTTATGGCAAACCTAGAAACCTTAACTTAAAACCTGGGCAGTCTGTCAAAAACTACAGGTCAACTGAATGTCGACTTAGAGATGATCTGAAAACAAAACTGAAAGTGAAAATGGATATGTTTAGAAAATAGAAGGAAGACCAGGCTACAAAGGAAGAATATAGGCGAGTACCATGGAATGTCAGGAATGGTGTTAGGAAAGCTAAAGCTAGGCATGAACTGAGACTAGCAAGGGATCCTAAAGGTAACAAAAAAGGCCTTCCTCAGATATGTCTGCAAGGAAGACCTGCAGACATATCTAGCCCTGGGAAAATTCTGGAGCAGATTACAAAGCAGTCAGTCTGCAAACTGCTTGAAAGCAATGGAGTGGTTACTAGAAGCCTGAACAAATCCTGCCAGACTAATCCGATTTCATTACTTTGATTGGATAACTTCAGCAAAGCTTTTGACAACATGGCCCATGATTTCCTGGTGAGCAAACTGGCTAAAAGTGGGTAGATGGATCAATGCTCAGGTTGATCCACGGTTGGCCCCAGAATCAGGCTCAAATGGTGCTCATCAGTGGCACCTTCTGAAACTGGGAAAAGGTAACAAATGGAATACCACAGGTCTCAGTCCTGGGCCCAATGCCCTTCAATGTTTTTATTAATGATTTGGATGAGGAAGTGCAGGGAACAATTATCAGATTTGCAGATGACACAAAACTAGGTAGGATAGCTGATACCCTGGCAGACAGAAACAAGATTCAAGGTGATTTTGATAGGCTGGAGCATTGGACTGAAAACAACAGAATGAGATTCTATAGGGATAAATGCCAAGTTCTGCACCTAGGAAGAAAAAAATCAGAAACATCATTACAAGATGAATACCTGACAGAACAATACTACAAGTGAGAAGAATCTTGGAATTATTGCAGATCACAACCTGAATACTAGTCAACAATGTGTTGTGGCTGCAAAAAGGGCATATGTTATTTCAGGCTGAATTAATAGAAGTAACACTTCCAAATCTTGTGAAGTACTAGCTCCCCTTTACTCGGCACTGGTTAAGCTCATCTGGAGCACTGGGCACCACAGTTTAAGAATGATGCAGACAAGCTGGGAAGGGTTCAGAGGAAGGCAACAAGGCTGATCCAGGGACTGGAAACAAAGTCCTAAAAGCAGAGATGAAAGAACTGGGCATGTTTAGGCTCAAGAACAGAAGAGTGAGGAGAGATATAATAGCACTCTAGGTACTATTAAGGTTGTCTATTAAGTACTATTCAAGTACTATTAAGTACTTGAAAGGTTGTCACAAAGAGGAAGGTCAGGATCTCTTCTCAATCATTCCTGAGTGCAGGTAATGGGCTGAAGTTACAGAAAGCCAGATTCCAGCTAGATACTTAGAAGATTTTCCTGACTATTAGAACAGTATGACAATGAAACCAATCACCTAGGGAGGTCGAGGCCCCAGCTGTTGTCCATCATGAATTTCTTCTTTCTTAAAAGGCATATGTGGCTTAATCCCAGCAAGCATCAACACCTTCTTATCCAAAATCTCTCCAATGAATACAAAGTGGTACCTATAGTGCACATTTTCAGATGATTTCACTGTGCATTTCCATCTATGAATATTTCTTCAAAATGTGAACAAAATCTTAAAATGTTAAATCATGGCTTGATGTTATGCAAAATATGCTTTCTTGCTATGGATAACAGTTTAGGCTTTACAGCTGTCATAAAGAAAAATGCTTAAAATAATTGCTGTTAACACTAAGCAGAGAAAATAGCAAAAATTACCCAATTTTATTCAGTTCATTTAACCCCTAATCAACTACCACACAAAATGTTCTTCCCAACTGACAACTTCACTTAGCAAGCTAAAAGAAACTGCATTTCTCAAATTGCTTTTCACATCAAGATTCACTAATTGCTTATAATTGGTGCAAATCAGAAAAGAAGATATTCTGTTTTCTACTACCTGATACATGACTTTTTTATATTTGCATTCTCATTCTGTGGTGTCAGATCGGAGTCTTACTTTTAAAGAGGAAAGCCAAAGATACAACTTTTTAGAAAACCAAAAAACCTAGAATCAAAGTGTTACTGTGGAGTATAATCCACTCTGCTTGGATATGGTAATCTGTGAGACAACAATTGTTTATAGTTCTGTATGTTATTTCACTTTTATGTCCGCTCAGCCTGCCATTTCGGTTTCCCACAACAAATGTCAACAGAAATCTCTTCATATAAAGAAGGAACTAGCTGATTTAAAAAGGCATATTGCTGCATCTCTCGGAAGCAAATGGACATTGCTTTTAATGAACCTGCATTATATGTCTGAAGCATATAGTCCTGAAATTGTCTGGGGGTGCTACACGATTATTTGGAGTCCCAGCTTCAAGATTGACTAAGTTCCTGCAGTCCTGGAGGTGGGACCCAAAGGCCAAAAGCTGGCCCTGCTCCTCTTGCAACTGGCATGGAAAAAAACAGCACTGGCTGCCTGCCCCCCACAAGTCACAATGCGCCTTGTGGGGAGGGGGGAAGGGGTGTGTTGATGGGCTGTGAGGGAAAGAAAGAAGGAACCTCCTTTCCTATTCTCCCTGGTGCTTAATCTAGACAGCCAAAAGCAGATGGTAGAAAGAGGAACAATCCAGCCACTCATAAAAATGTCTGCTTTCTGTAGATACTCAGTTATCATCCATGATAACAGTCAATCCAGTGAGAGAAAAAGAATGATGATGATGATCCAAAATTCTAAAATCATTTTAGAATAGTGTGTTCCAGGAAGAACAAAAGAGCAGCCACTCTAGTTCAATTTCCTGCAGAGGAATCCTGCCTTATTCTTGAAATACTGCAGAAACAAAACAGCCAGTTTCAAGGTATGTAAAATGGCTGTTGTCATTTTTTGGTGCAGCCCTATGCCAAGGGATAAGTTACCTATATTGTGGGAAGGGATGTTCAGTAGCTGCTAAACAAGACAGATTTTCTTGCCATATCCATATAAGACTTCATGGACCTTAATTTTCCAAATTGATTAGAATCTTATCTGTCCTTCTGGAATCAGGAGAGGAGGGCAAAAAGAGCAAAATGGAAGATCGCAGAAGCTATAAACCAAATTATTCTAAAATGGGGGCTGACATCTGTGGGCATCTGTTTGTCTGCTAGACACTCAGAGATATATTTTCAGGACACTGAGAGTACTCAAGCCAGTAGATGGATTTAGGTTCTCTCTGAAGAACAGCCAATCAACAATAACAAAGCTGAAGAACAAGCTCTCAGAAACAGTTTAAGGTTGCTTGTCTGAAAAAGAAATATTAGCATTTATATGGTGAGATCAGTCACTGTTGCCAAAAAGAAGACTGTGTGTGTGCCTTGGAAACAAAGTTCCACCTAATGACCATCAGTTAATGTAGTAAATGTAAGAAATAAGGACTGTTTTAATCCACTAATTTATTGTGACAAATTATTTGGACTGCTGAAGGATAGAGTTCCAACCCAGATTAAAAATGGGACTCATGAATAAGCATTTATATGAATTCTGTGGCTTACTCATGCTGAATTAATACCAGAAATCTGTACCTAGAGTGTCATAAAACAGGACTGATTAGCCGTTCCTCTTTCATGTTCAACTGAAAAGCAGCATCCTTGGCTGATTCAGACCAATCATTTGTTCATACGCTCATATTTGTATCTGCAGCTCCACTTAGTGGAAAAGAAGAAAATCCAGTAACAATTCAAGGTGTGCTACCTAAACAGCCACACACAGAATGTCCGTGCACAGAAAATGTACAAAAGGCGTCATCTTTCATTAGGCAGAAATGTGGGACACAATGTATTTCTTAAACCCCTTGCCCTTCAATTTGATTATATTATAACTTGCTGAAAACACAAAGAACCAAAAGCCATGTCTAAATTAGTCCACATATCTAAAGTGCCAATTGGTACAGCTTGATGCAAACAGTTTGAGTTTATCTCTCTAGACTGTAATGAAGGCACCAGAAATCTGTTACCTATTCTTCTAATAGGGAAAGGTGCTGTCACAGAACCTGATAAAAGTGGCAAATCACTTGACATGATTAATGGGAAAAAGTTCTCATATTTTAAACCCTATTTATCTGTGATTTACATAAAAGAAGCACAATTTCCTTCCTTCCTTCCTCTGGAAATAATTCCCATCTTTACAACTACAGATGGATCAGGGCAAGGAGAACTACCCCCTGTTGACAGAGAGGCAAACAGACAAAGACCTTCTCAGACTCCAACTCTCTTCCCTGAGAGAGAAGTCCCTGAGGGAATGTACCTGATGAGTTCTTATATTTTAATATTGGTTATTGTGATTTTGTGTATTTTATGTTATATTTGTGCAATGCATTTTATGTAAGGTTCCTTGGCAGGATTTGTATCCTGAAAGGTGAGGTATATATTGTTGTAATCAACAGATAATGCATTGAGTAATAGGTAAAATGCCATTTTCATCCAACACAAAAGATAATAGAATCATAGAATAGTAGAGTTGGAAGGGGCCATGAAGATCACAAGTTTGTCCCCCTGCTGTTGCAGGACAGCACATTACACCATCCCGCTCAGAAGTGCAGTACAGAATATACAGTTATCAGTAACAAGCTTCTCTTCACTAAAGGCAGATGTTTTTAACTCAGTCATTTATTGAAACCGAAAGAAAGAAAGAAAGAAAGAAAGAAAGAAAGAAAGAAAGAAAGAAAGAAAGAAAGAAAGAAAGAAAGAAAGAGGGAGGGAGGGAGGGAGGGAGGGAGGGAGGGCCAAATAAGTACAATCCAGCCACATTAATCAGATCTACCTAATGGATGCCCCATTGAATCGGACCAAAGGCCCATCTCTTCCACCATCCTGTTCCCTGCAATGGCCAGCAAGAGACTTCAGGAAGCCCATGAGGAGGTTTTGAGGACAAGGGTCTTCTCCTTTTATTGTCCCCCAGAAATGTATTTCCTGGTGTTAACATATAGCCATCATGACTATTAACTATTGATAGTCTCTTCCATTTACATTGCAGTGGCCATGGAAATGAGTGATTTGTCCCATATCCCTTCCTAGAAGCCGGTTAATGTTCAATGCTTAAGTAGCCTTAAGCTGCAACCTTGGAGGCTTAGGGTACTACAGCGCAAAATAGGAGGAGTGATGGAGACATCATATGCCCTCTTGGACACCCTCCTCCATTTCATTAGATGTACTTTTGTGCC
The DNA here is from genome assembly GCF_004798865.1 of Varanus komodoensis. Classification (NCBI taxonomy): domain Eukaryota; kingdom Metazoa; phylum Chordata; class Lepidosauria; order Squamata; family Varanidae; genus Varanus; species Varanus komodoensis. Next base: position 29,545,739 of record NW_025336481.1, on the reverse strand, counting down.
TGTCTAGCACAAACCACTCAGAGGGGAAAGGAAGGAGGTGAGGAAAGCCCCAGACTTCTCCAGTCTCCATCCCTCCTCCTCTGAAATGCTCCCTTCTCTCCCTGCCTGAGGTTGCCCTCCTGACCTTGAAGAAGAGTTGGTGCAGTTCTTCCCATGCTGCCTGCAAAGGGGCAGTACTTCAATTCCCAGTTCCAGAGTTTGGAAATGGGAATCTGAACGGCCCTATGGCCATCTGATGCTGTGTAGGGCCATAGAATTATCCCTTTAAAGATTTTATTTCCATTGGCATGTGATCTGCTGAGAAAAAGACCGATCAGCATTGTTGTTTTCAAAAAGATGTGGCCTCTTCCGTTCATGGATGTGGATCTAACTATATGGAATTATAAGCAGGGGTGGCTTTGAGGCCACATCCCTTCCCAGAATTGCCTGTTGCACTGGCGCTGATTTTGCCACTGAGATATGGACAGCAAAAGGGGTTAGTTGTACTTTAAAACATACTGTGTATGGAGTGTCCACTTTGCTTTAAGTCCATATTGTGCTCCTGGAAGGTTTCCAGGACTACAGGTCTACTTAGGGACAAGAACCATGCTCCCCATGTGTCTTTTTTTGTTGCCCCTGTCCAAAAAATGCAGCAGTCTCTTTTTTTCTCTCTTAAAAGTATTTCCACTGTTTTGCATTTTCACACTTATGCCTAGCTTAACGGATCAAAGCACACACAGAGAGACATGCATTTTTCTCTTTTGAAAAGGATTGTTTCTGCACATATCACCTTTTCAGCTCCTCCTTCCTTTCCAACAGTGGCCTTTGTGTGTGGCCCACAAGTATGCTGTCAACATCCGATGGAAACTATGGTATATTTGCATGTGGCCCAGCAGTAAATGTGTTTTGCATCAATACAGCAACAGTGCTTCTTGATAGGCAAAAGGGTCCTAGCAGCATTCCCTCACAAGTGCTTCCAGGAGTCAGGTCTTTGGCTAATAAAAACATTGGAGAACAAATCTCTGAGAAGCAAGCAGAAAAATATTGGAAGACTCCATGATCTCATAATTATTAAAAGATGCATGGTCTCACAAGGAGATGGTAAAGTGAACAGAAGCCTTAAACTAGAATTGCCTCGCTTTTCAGCCCTCTATAGCTGGCAACAAGAGTGCCCATTTTTTGTCAAGAAATAAAGACATTTAGTTATTGGATTTTCAAACTGCTTGGAATTTTCCTCACATATTTTGCCAAATATGGACAGAAGGCACAAAGAACAGGCACCTGGTTTTAAAAGCACACATGCCCAAAGAGATGCTTCTCTGTTCTCTACTGAGATGTGATCTGGATTAACAGGACAATATAAAGCTCTCTTATCAATTTCAGGGCTTTGCATGCCTGAAGGAATTTACAAAATCAACTTACTGAGATCAAGCATTATTACCTGCTAGTCTTTGGGGCATCATGTGAAGGCCATTTTATTTTCTCAGAATTTTTATTTCTTCAGTTTTGTTTTTAAATGTATTGTATTTTCAGCTGTTTCTGATCATCCTCCTTTTACTTTGATTGCAATACTTCTCAGAGAGCTTCAGCTATTTCGGCAGTGTAGAAATAGAACTGTTAAGAATAAGAACTTGGTTTTATTCAGTTTTGACTGCAGTCTTAGCACTCCCGCACATACTCCTCTGAACTCGGAGGTTCTGTGCATCTAGTGGCTGGCGTGAGGTGTTGGCAGCTCCCATCTACAGTCCCACCATGCCTCGTCCCACGCATGGTTATCAAGGGGTCCGTCTTCTGCTGTCTAGATAAAATATCTGGGAGGGGAAGAAAAGAAGACTGGGACAGATGGGCTGTTGGTGGGTGTTTCCTCTGACTGGATGAGTGATGTTCACCCTGTTCTAGATGGGATTGCACCCTCCCTGAAGGAGCAGAGTCATAGCTTGCGGGTGCTCTTTGTTTCATCTTTGTCACTTGAGGCCCAGGTGGCATCAATGGCTCAAAGTGCCTTCAGCCAGCTTAAGCTGCACCTAGACAGAGATAGCCTGGCTTCAGTAATTTTTGATCTGGGGATATCTATATTAGATTACTGCAATGCAGTCTATGTGGGGCTAACTTGGAAGATGGTTGAGAAGCTGTATTTGGTGCAGCAGCCAGATTAATAACCAGGATCCATGGGTCCGAACATATAAGACCAATTCTGGCCAGCTTGCATTGGCTGCCTGTATGTTTCTGGTTGTAATTCAAAGTGCTGGTTTTAAGCTGCGAAGTCCTATGTGGCTTAGGATGGCAACACCTGCCAGAGTGCCTACCTGTGATCTACTCAGACATTACATTCAACCTCTGGGGTCTTCCTACAAGTGCCAACTCTGAGGGAAGTGCAGAAGGTGGCAACTAGGGGGAGGGCTTTCTTGGTGGTGGCCCCTGATCTATGGAATAATTTCCCCTCTGCAGCCCAGCAGGAACCAAATCTGTCATCTTTTTGGCACCGGGTAAAGATGGTCATCTTTTTGGAGGCTTTTATGAACTTACTTGTCTACTCAGGGGCTTGAGGGAGATTACCAGGTGTTCGCAGGGTCACCCTTCTTGTCATTCTTTGTATTGTCTTTGTAAAGCCTGTTTTATCATCTGTTTGTAGCCTTTTAAATTTTTAAATGTTTTTGCTGATTTTGTGATATTTTAAATTGTATTTTTAGCTATTGTTTTTATGGATTGTGTAAACTACCCAGAGAATTTTGGTTGTGGGGCACTTTAAAAATCAAATAAATAATAATATTTCCCCACATCATAAACCAACATGAGCAATAGGAGGATAAAACCACAAAGATTTTACTCCTTTCTCCAAGAAAGTGACCTTGGAAACTCATGTGGTGATCAAGTCAAGGTGATTCAGTAGGACCTACTTGGGCATACCATTTGGACATAGGCTCGTAAGATTGCAATTGTAATAGAGGGTTTTGCTACACAAACCTGTGAATTGTTACATTTACTTTCAGTGTTCTCAGAGCAATGAAATCCCTGTTATATCAAGAGCTTTTTCTTTCCTGCTTACCTGCTATGTACCTTCTTCATGGAGCTGAGCCAAAACACAATGGCTCAAATGCAGAAAGAAAAACAGTGGCATTTTCCCTCTTCTAATATATTTTGCCACTCCTTAAAAAAAGGAAAGGCAAGGCCACGGGAAGCAAAACTGAAGGATCATGGTGGTGTCTAAAGAGCCCATAACAACTGAAAGGAATCACAGAAGCACAGTAAATGCTTTGTTCGGGAAAGCTCCTATTCTAGACCCTTCATTTTGGCAGGGTCCAAATTTAAAAAAAGAAAGAAAGAAAAACTGGAAAAGCCTCCATCCATGCAGGCTATGTGCAAACACTTGAGCAGACAATGTGGGGCAGCAAAAGCTGGAGGCAGCAAGCCCAGCTAACCCCCAGTCCCACCCACACGTTGTGTTTGCATACATCTGTTGTGCATGGAGCTCTCTTTCCATCAGCTTGCCCTGGGGTACTGCTAATATTCCTGTCACTGAGCAAAAATTAACACCTTGAAGTTACAGGATTGTGTATTTGTGTATGGGCCCAATTCAAGCTGCTGATTCTGACCCTTATGTCCTAAATAGCTGGCAACCACCAAACCTATATGATCCTGCCCAAACATTACAATCAGCATCAGAGTATTACTTTCTGAGCTACCAATTCTTTCTGATGCTTTAGGCTTTAAAACCGAAATGAAATGGAAGGCTCATTCATTCCTGTGGGCATGTGTTAGCGGCTACTGTAGGTGTGTTTAATTGTGATTGTGCGCTCATGGTGGCAGCTTGTGAGGTCCAAACATCCTCAAAGGTGTGTTGAAGCCCTTCTGAGTAATTACATTTATTTGTTCAACTTGTACCAATTTTCTAATAAGAAAATGGCAGCTTCTAACCACTAATACCGTAATGGTATTTCAGCTGCTACAGCTCAAGTTCCACAGCCATGGAGCAGCCCCTGAGAAGGCCCACTTTGGTTCTACCACCAAACTTGCCTCGCAAACTTGCGATCTCAGAACCACACGTGTGCAAGTATTCCAAGTTCTGTAGAACTTGCGGCACTCCAGCTCAGCACCTGGCTCAGCCAGCCACCTTCAGGGCAGTCCACAGCTTTGGTGGCTCCCCCAGAATGAGCACAGGAGGGAGCAGAGGCGAGCAGTGCTGCCGCTGCTCTTCCGTGTTCCTTCTGCCGGACGCCATGCCGTGCAAGCATCTGCATGCAACCCTGTCTTCATAAACTCCAGTGGTGCTGGGCCCTGACACAGTGTAGGGAACTCAGTGGCTGTAGCAGCTTTGTCTGGCACTCCTCTACTCAGTTCCCGGCCCTGGAGAAACGGAACGTCATTATTTGAAATAAAGTGCAGCTGGTGTCAGCCGTAGTCCACGCTGCAGGGCCTCTGGGCCCTAGCATTTGCTCAACCATGCCTGAGCGGACTGCTGTGCCTGAAGTCAGACTCTCTTCTGTAAAGCAGCACTGTTGAGAAAGGCAGCAAGACATTTCGAAAGCAAATGTCACGGTATCCCACCGCAGTATCTGCAGTGATGAGAATACCTGAGGCAACTGGTGAGGCTAGACTAGAGCAAGGGGAGGCAACTGCTGGGAGTGGGGAAGGGATGACGCCCTCCTCAAGCCCCAGGGTTGGGTGCCCCCCATCCTGCCAGGCTTGTGCTGTGCACATGTGCTCGGATGAGATACCCAGATGCGCCCAGGAGATGAATGGCTTTGATGGGAACGGCAGCTCAGGCTCAGAGGAGCGGGAGTGGAGAGCTCACCCAGCTGTGGCTCAGAGTTCCCACTGGAGTTGTTGAGACTAGTGAGGCCCCGCCTGCCCAAACTCTCCTGGTGAGCCCACCCAAGCCAGCTCTGGATCAAAGCCCTCCAAGGACCACCCCCCCTCCTAATTGTGGGAAAGAAGCCAGTGGAACACAGGCTGCAGAAAGGTTCTCAGGAGGAGAGCTTGACACCCCAGGAGACGTGGATGCAAGGGCCCATCGACATATCCACAGGCTAGACCAGTTAGGGGCTCAACGGGAAGAGTGTCGGTGCATCCTCTTCCACAGCATGCCGCCCTCCAGAGACCAGCCCCAAAGGGTTCATAAGCAAAGCTTTGGTTGAAGGGGGCAGAGCGAGGGGTCAACTTTCCACCTGGTGTGTGTGTTTCAAGGCTTGTGAATGCGTTGTTTCTGTATGAAATAAAGACTCTTCTAATAATTGCTGAAGTACCTGTCTCATTTGGGAGGGGATGCCTAGCTCATGACAGCTTGCTGCTGTGCTGTTCCCTTGCTCCTTGGAAAAACTTGCAGGGATGATGTGAAGAGGCAAGGTGTGTGGAGAGTTTGTGCCTCATTCCCAGAACTGTGCTTCCAGGAAGCTTCCAGTGCTGCAGTTTTCTTTGCAATAAGTGTGCATTCCTCAGATGCCTCGTTCCCCTGTGAAATCGAACTTCTGCCACCACGGCAACTACAGAAATGGCAGAGATGGGGAGACCAGCCAAGGCCACAGAAGCATCTATGGGGCAGCAAGTTTCTACCCCTGCACTGAAGCGCTCAGAGGGGCTGAAACCCACCAAATCTAGGCACATGGTCCCACTCTCTTCCACACAGTCACCAGCATGCTCAAGGTGCTTGAACAAGAAGAGTTTTCAGCTCTTCCCAGGTGCCCACAGGAGCACATTAATCCAAGTGGGAATTCCCCAGGATAGATCCTTTTAGCTGAAACAAAATGTCCCCACATTTTACAGTAGAACATAACTGCAAGGCATCAGACCATGTAAACAGTTTTCGTATCTGAATGCCTGGAATGCTGAGTGGAATGAAATAAAGAGCAATTCATGTCAGCCAAACAGGGAGTTTCCTTCCAATTAAAAACATACCTATCCACCCACAATTCATGGGCCACTGCTTCAGGTGAAAGGAATGAACAGGACCCAGTCATAGGAGCAGGTGCTGGGAGTCCCACTTTAAGCTTTACTTAAGGAAATGAACTTTATGAGCTTTTAAAGCCTGTGTTACGGTGAGCTTATCTGTCACCAACAAGGGGCCTAAAGCCACAAAGAAGCTTCAGAGAGCTAATTGAAAGGCCATGCAGAATTGTGCAGATTTAGCGCATTTTTCCCAGCCTACTTTTGAAAAAGAATGTTGCCCTAAGTTCTTAGTTAAGATTTAAAAGAAGAAAAAGAAGAACAAACTGAACACACTATCAAATAGAGAATCTCGGCACCTGATCAGGCAAGTATATAAAAATGGAAGCTTTCTTGCATACTTTTGCAAGAAGAATTGGAATTGTTGCTATTCGATTTTTGGTTTTTGGGTTTTGTTTTGTTTTTTAATGTCATGGATCTTGCATGCAGATTGGCTTGACCTGAAAAAAGACAACAAGGGTGCAATCCTGTGCAAATTTAGGGAGAAAACAGCCCTACAGGCTGGCTGGGGATGCTGGAAGAAGTAGGCTTCTCCCACCCCTGCAAAAAATGCATAGCATTATACCTTTCCAGTTTAAGATTTTCCAAATGCCACATGAATAAGGAAAAGAAACCCCTTGCAGAGTCATAAGAATTGGGAGAAAAAGGTGGGCTCTCTGGAACTGTGACTCAACCCAAACTGAACCCCAACATGGCCACAAACTTTGACTTTTTCATTTGCTAGACTGATATTCTACTTTCTTCCAGGAGCATCAAGGTTGTGTCGACATTTCTTCTTTCTTTCTCCCTGCTTGGGCCATTTTGTCCTCACAGTGACCTTTTTCATACATACTTCCAGTGCTTTTTTTGTAAAAAAAAAAAAAAAAAAAAAGAGGTGCCGGAACTCACGTTGCCGCCGGCAGTAAGCACTCAGCGCGCGACCACACACCCCAATCCCAAGCTGAGCAGCGGAGCAGCGTCCCAAGCCGAGCAGCACCCTCACTATCTCATAGCAGATATCAGACACAAAAGCAGCCGGCAGACACTATGTTAATGATGTTTGCTGCCGATCTGCTATGCTGTTCAAAATCACTTTGCAAAATCCATTGGAAAAAAAAGGTGCCGGAATGCCGTTCCGGTGCGTTCTGTGACAAAAAAGCCCTGCATACTTCTATCTAGACATACATACATATATACATACATATTTGTATATGATTTTTTTTAAATTAAGAGGACTGCATTACAACATTTGAATGACTGCAAATTCTGAAGGAATAATATACTGGGTCAGGAAGTGCAAATTTGGCCTGGAAGGTAGAGTACATTAAAATGTGGAGTGATCCCCCTTCCCTTTCTTTGATTTCAGTTCAAACAGTGGAACACCAGTAGAGTGTAGAGGTCAACCAGAAGACACAAGTTCTAGTACTACTTGGCCATGAAGCTGACTGGGTGACTTTGGCCAGTCAATGACTTTCAGCCTACACTATTTCAGGAAAAAAATGTAGAGTGACAGATAAGGGATGCCTATATACACCAGCTGCTGGGGAACTTGGGTGAGGGTGCTGTTGCATTCATAGCCTACTTGTGGGATCTCCTGGGCAGCTGGTTGGACTAGATGGACCCCTGGCCTGGTCCAGCAGGGCTTTGCTTATATTGACCCTTCCCTCTGACACCTTGGGTTTTTTGGAGAAAAGGTGGGATATACATGTAACAAAGAAATAATAAAGAACACTGAAGTCCAGTATTTTTCTTTCAACCTATTACTGTCACAACTGTTATTTAAAATTAATTTTAATTTTCACTGCCCAGTATCCCTGGTGTGAATATTCTCTGTGGGTTATGATGTATTTTATAATTAAATAGAATGCCAGGGCTGAGCAGCTCGCTGCAGTGAGACCTACTTGCCACAAGATGGCAGAAAAAGGATGTGAATGCAGCATTTCTGGTTTACATGAACGGAGAAGATGTGCTGAAATGAGAGAGTAATGCACATCTTAAAAACTTTCCGTATTTTTGGTGAGTACACTGAACAGAAGAAACAGAAAAAAAGAATATGGAAGTCAAAGATTAAAGCATTAAGTTTGAAGAGCTAAAAGGGCGACAGCCAGGGTATTCCTCAAACCTGGAACATCATCCAATGTGTTGAACTCATTGGCTGAAGCCCAATATAAACAGAAGGATGAGCTGAGTGGGCTCACACACGCCCAGTGCTCCCTTGGATTGTGGACTTTACATCAGGCCTGCTGAAAATCTTCCCCTTTCTTCTCCCTGCCCCCCCCCCCCATGTGTCATGAGTTTTTTTAGATCTCATTTTGCTGATAAATTGCAAGCTGGTTAAAGAGGACCGTAAAATACTTTAGATTTATTTTTTTAGTTCCTGTGTATGAAACAAACAGACAAAAACAAAGCAACCTAGTTCAAAAGGTTTTGATGGGTACAAAAAGTTACTTTGTGGTTAAAGTTCTTGATACACTAAACTGATAGTCATTACAAAATATGTTTCTCTCATACTCTTTCCACTTCTTCATACTCATTGAGTACTTATGAATAAGGTGGGTCATCGTAGGTCTGCTTATGAGGTAACTGTGGACTCTAGCCTTGATTGGTGTGTGCGCCTGTGATCTCATAATGTTGTAAGCCAACCATGATTCACTTGGGGGCCATACAGCTTGTTCCTGCTGTAGCAGCATCACTGCCTGTACGTGATTCCATTCAGTTTGATTGTGATGCTGTGTAGTGCAAGCAAGCATGGTTTGAGCCCACAGCTTCAGCACATGCAGTGAGGAGTCTTTCCAAACAGTAGCACACTGCTGAACATGCGTCTTTCTTAGGTTTGCTGGCAGCCTCTGCAAAGGAGATGCCCATGCTTCCAGGCAGATTTTTAGCACTAAGTAGTCAAACACTGAATGGAATTGCTGAAGTTGTTCTTTCACTTGGATGAAAAGGCACTAATCCCATGATTAATTAGACAAGAGATCAGACTAGATCCAGAATGTGTTAGACGTGCAGAAAGAGAGAGTTCTAGGAGAGGGAAGAGTTAATGAGAACTAACATGCCAAACCACTCCCACTTCCTTCCACATCTGGGAATTTTCCTTAGAGAAAGTGTCCCTCTCTCTCTTCCCTGACCTTCCCTAAGGCTGCCTGGCTCTCCTCCAGCCGTACTGGTTTCAAGGGCCCTTAAACTGTACTGGCATGAATTCACCAGCATGCAAGAGTACTAGATGGGCTGTGGTGACAGCAAAGCATTTTTGTTATAACCAGGCTAGATTATGTTTGATCTTAATAAGTCTTCTGGGGTCTTGACACATCAGCCTTGCAGTTGAGTGAGTTAGTGGTAAAGTTTCTCTGTACCTCTGCTATGATAGAGCAAACTCTTTTGGTATTACCAAGCTCCAGTTTTCAGTGGGCATGCATCTGACCCACACCTCCCCTTTATGGTCCCTTGGAGAGACAAGCAAATAAAGTTTCTGGAAAAACTTGCTTTTTCAGATCAAACTTAGGCAAAAGTCTATGTGTGTCTGTGTTAAATCAGCACATGCAGTAAATGCTATTTAAGAGGCCGAATCAATTCTATTGCATTTGTGGCTATTTCTCCTGAAATTTGTCTTTCCCCCTGCATTTTAGTGGGAATGGTAATTTCTTCTAGCCAAAATAAAAAAAGGAGTAGCAAGAACTATCTCTTACAAGAGCCAGCATTCTGAAAGTTGACATATTTGCATGCTTTCAGAGGTTGTGCCAAGCTATTAAACATCTCATCAGTACTTCTTAGTACTATGTCAGCAACATGAACAGAAAGTTGCAAAAACTAAAATCTGGACACCCAGTCTGAATCATAAAGCTCATTTATCTTGGTCTGTTGTGATGTTCTGCACAAGCTTGTCTCCTCCCAGTGTAACAAACACATTTGTTTATACCCCCAGCAAGCATATAGTTACAGGGAAACAGCCTCACTTAAAGCAAGTTGGGAGTCAGAGCACTTCTGAGGATGTGATTTGACATCTATTAGAGACCCACACCACAAGGCTTAAATTGGCAAGCCATGTTATTGAGGCTCCCACTGGAATACAGAATGCTGGGACAAAACACTCTGCATTTCAGTTAGAGAGCCAAAGACCTTTTCCGGATTCCCAGAGAGAAAATCTTTGGCTGCCAAATCTTCAACTTGGGAAGTTGAACAGTTGTACAGAAAGAGACAAAAGAGAGAGGAGGACGATGGGGGGGTGGGGGGGAGAGAGAAGAGAGAAGTGTTTTGGTTTTATATGTAAAGCCATCTTTGTAGATGTAAGTGCTTCATTTTGTAACTCAAAACAGAAGTAAAAGCTGTATGCACAATAACTAGTTTCCTGAAGATTTTTCAACATTCTTGTAGGGTTGAAATGAGCAATATTTATTTTTCAACCACTACTGTCTCTAGGATTCAGCTCAACTTGGATAATTCAGATACTCTGAAGAGGAGAAAACATTCTCAGGTCGAATGCTGGTTACTTCCCATGCATTTAAATGTCCAGGCTGCATTAATCTGTTCATTGCTTATCATCGTACACTCTGACACTATTGTCCAAGCCTCCCAGAAGCTGATTACCATTACACTAGGATTTTTTCCTCGTTATTTTGTTTCACATCAAGCTCAGCCAAATCAGGATTAACTAAACCCAATTTGAGTTTAATCCAAACCACGCACCCTATCTGTTCTCTGCCAAATCAGCTTGAACTGCTTAAGTCCATGAGCACCACCAATCTAGTGACCTGCATCCTTGGAATGCATGAATAGGGGTCATACAATAACACTGCAAGTCAGGGAAAATGTTGAAAGAGAAAGACAGTAAACAGCTTTGCCCAAAGACATACTTTCATCCAAATTACTGTTTCTGGTAGAACTGAAAGGCAAGAGTTTACGTTCAGAAAGTCAGAGAACACTTTCCCATCCACCAAATAATTCTGTTCCAGGACTGACATTAAAATAGTACAATTTAAAACCCACCCTTTATTAATTTGTTGGCAGAAAATCTTAATCTTCTGGGACAAAAACCTGGACAAGTGCCATGTGCTTTCATCTGATGTTTGAGTGGGTTCTTAAACTGATCTGTTGATACAAGCCTTAAATAGACACATTTGTTTAACTCTTGTTTCATTGGATGTCAATAATATGGAAGAAGAACTTACATACACCACCACATCAGGAAAAAGCAGGTAATACATTTGCTACATTACTGTATGCTTTACCCTACAGCTGCCAAGACTAAGGATACAATTGTATGCATGTTTAGACAGAAAAAGTCCTACATAACCCATCATTTCCCAGCTGGTATGGCTGGCTGTAGAATATTGTGAGTTGCCAGATATCTTCTGTCTTGTTGTCCTCCATTCTGGTCTCTCCCTCAACCCAGTATATAACAGGATCTGACTCATCCATGATCACATTGACCTGGGTGCTGACCTGGCGTGTATTACTGAGACCTGGTATGGCAAGGCAAATGAGGTTGTTTTTTACCAGCATTGGCCCTCCAGGCACTAACTTTGCCTTGAGAGCCAGGAAGAGGAGTCGCTAAGGTTTATTGGTGTTCCATCTCCCTCACTAGCCTTCCTGTTCACTTGAGTCCAGATCTCAAGTGTTCGCACCTTGTGCTGGGCAATTTTGATAGAGTTGGGATTCTACTGACATACCATCCACCCTGCTCCCTGCCTGAGCTGGCAGAGGTGGCCTCAGACATGGTGCTGTGCACTCCCAAGCTCTTCGTCCTGGGGAGCTCAATTTCTGCACCGAGGCTGTCCAATCTGGGCAGCTCAGGACTTCATGGTGGGCATGACAGCCATGGGGCTCTCTCAACATGTTATCATCCCATTGCATGAAAAGGGACACACTCTTGATCTGGTTTTCTCAACTGGGCAGGAAGATGGTGATTCAGTGGTCAGAGGTCTTTAACTCATTTGTCATGGTCAGACCACTTCATTTGAGGTTTGAACTTTCAGCCATTTTTTCTCTCCGCAGGGGTGGAGGACCCGTTAAGTCGGTCTGTTCCCAGAGAATGATGGATTCCTGAGAGCTCTAGGGGGATTATTTGGCTAACATGGCTGGTGATCCCGTCAAAGCCTAAGTCACCCTGTGGAATACAGAAATGACCTGAGTGGTTGCCACAATCACTCCCAGCATCCTCTCCTTCCTTGGAGAGCCTGTTTGGATCCCTGATATATGGTAGAGCTGAGGGCGATGGAGCAAGCTGGTAGATGACTTGAGTGAAGGTGGTGGGAAATGCAGGAGGACTCTAACTATACATGGATTAGAGCTCATTATTAAGCTTATTCGGTGGTGCTCAAGGTGGCTAAGTGCTTTTATACCATCTGCATTGTGTCCTCAGAATGCTGACCACTTGACCTTTTCCAGGTGGTCCAGGGCCTTTTACATGCTGGCCCCAAAAAAGATCCTGTTGAGCCCTTGGCAGCACATTGCAATAAGTTTGCTCAGCATTTCAAGGACAAAATCACTCATATCTGCTCCGACTTGGACACCACAGTTACCACCGTGGTACTGGGCAGTAACAGTACGTTTGGAGGTTTCAAATACATTGTCTGGTCCATCCTTGCTGGATGAGTTTCTGTCTCAACAATGATGTGAACAAGTTGCTTGGCCAAATCCAGCTCACCACTAGCTTGTTTTATCCTTGTTCATCTTGGCTTATTGAAAGATCAAGGGAGGGGATCTGCACCTGGATCTTGGAGGCTGTAAATGCCTCCTTGAGAGAAGGTGTCGTGCCAGCCATGTTAAAAATGCCCATGGTTACTCCACTCCTAAAAAAAACCAAACCTGGACTGGGTGACATGAATAATTATAGGCCAATAGTTAATGTTCCCTTCCTGGGCAAGGTGATTTGAGCAGGTGGTAGCCAGAAAACTCCAAGCCTTTTTGGAAGAATCAGATTATTTTGACCAATTTCAAGCAGATTTCAGGCCTGGTTTTGGAACCAAGACTGCCGTGGTCACCCTGTGGAATGAGCTTTGCTGGGAGAGAGACGGGGGAGTGCAACCCTGTTGATTCTTCTGCACCTGTCAGCAGCTTTTGATGCCATTGACCATGGTATCCTTCTGGAGCAGCTTATCAGGTTGGGAACTGGAAGCAGTGCATTGCACTGGCTCTGCTCCTACCTGGCAGACCATCTCCAGATGGTGGTGCTAAGGGATTATCATTCTGTTCCAAGGCATTTATATCATGGAGTATTGTGGGGTTTGAGTTTATCACCCATGCTTTTCAACAGCTATGTGAAACCTCTGGGAGAGATCATCAGGAGGTTTGGGCTGAAGTGTCATCAATATGCTGATAATATTCAGCTCTTCCTCTTGTTTCATCTGATCCTGGTGTGATGGTCTCTACCCTCAGTTGGTGTCTGGACTTGGTAATAGGCCAATAAGCTCAAGCTCAGTCCTGAGAAGACAGAAGTACTGCTAGTGAGTAAGTCCCCATTCCAACTGAGAGATTTTAAACCAGGAGGGGGTTGTAATCACTCTAAAGGACAAGGTTCATAGTTTGGGGGGGTGTTTCTGAACCCCAACATTTTCCTGGTTGCTCAAGCAGGCATGGTTGCCAGGAGTCCCTTTTATCGGCTTTGGCTGATTTACCAAGTACACTCCTATTTGGATGAGGTTAGTCTTGCCATGATCATTCATGCACTGGCAACCTCCAGATAGGACTACTGCAATGCACTGCATGTGAAGCTTCCCTTGAAGATGGTCTGGACTCTTCAAATGATCCAGAACAGGGCAGTATGGCTGCTGATTAGGGCTAGTTCTTATGAACTTATCACATCTGTCCTATATCAGCTGCAGTAGCTGCCTGTTCCTGTCCAGGCTGAATTCAAAGCTTTAACTAAGACATCCAAAGCCCTAAACAGCTTGGGATCACAGTGTCATAGGGAATGCCTTATTCCGTATATTTCTGCCTTTTGTCTAAGATCTACAAGTTCCTCTCCCAGGGAGGTTAAAGGGGAGGTTGCAAGGAGGAGAGCCTTTTCTGTGGTGGCACCCCGATTATGGAACACTCTATTTTTAAATAAATCTGATCAATAAATACATAAATAAATACGACAGAGTTCTGTGATTCTGTCAACAATGGGCAACCACTCTCCACTCTGTTGTTGCTGCTATTGCTCTTGTTCCCAATAGCCAAAGTAAAGGTAATACAGACAACCACCTTATCAGGTAGGAAATATGAGGATGTTTGCCTATTCCTTAAGTGTGTTTAAGTAAAGCAAATGCAGATGAGGGCAGCTGGCTGTGTTGATTAGAAATTATCATTGTTTCGAGATTATGGGTTAATGTGTTTCTAAATTCGTACAAATGTATTCAAAGTAATCATGGTTTGCAAAGACGTTCCTTCTCTCTTAGAGTTTTATGTTGCAATCCTATGTATATCTACTAAGAAGTTTTGTCTCACATAAAGTTTATGATTTCAGATTGTCACCTTCCTATTGGATTCTTCACATACAGTATCTGTTGTGCAAACGGCATTGATCACAATAAGTTATGTATTCAGTGCTTTCCTTGGTAAAAAATTACACTCTTCAGCTACACATTTAATATCAATGTGTAACAGAACAATCCTATGCACTTCCTACTCAGAAGTAAGACCCATTGACTTCAGTGGAGTTTCCTCCTAAGTAAATGAAGCCAGTCTACTTTGATTCATTTTCATTTAACCTTAAATCATCACAAAGCAAACAAATCCTGCTCTATAAAATCAACTGAAAAAAAGTCATGTTCTTACTTTAAATTCAAATCTAAGGTGATCAAAATGATTGTGAGTGTCCTATGTAATGCGATATTCAGAAGGCAGGCACCAAGCGTTGTTGTTATACAAATTTCTACCTTTTCTGGGCCACAGACAACTCCAATACAGCCCCTTATGTTAGGCACTTTACTGATAGCTAAAGATCGCTCTTATCAAAATGAGCCAGCAAGGATACCAAAAAACAACAACAATCTTCCCAGGAGATGCTAGATGCAAACAATGAGTGCACTTCCTAATGGGTAACATCTTCTATCTATTAGAACATCTTCTTTTTCTGAAGATCACAAAGACATACAATGTGTTCTCATTGACAAGAATCCAGGCACATTTCTTGTCTAAATAAACCAACTGTCTAGAATTACAGGGTAGTATTTTTTTCTGCGAGGTACAGTACGTTAGCTTGGCCCAATATGGTATAAAAGCATGATTTGTTTTCATTACTCTATAGCATGAAGGAAACTGCATATCATGGAAATAATCCATGCTGACCTGTACATCAATCTTTATAATCCTGTTTTTTCTTCCTATCTTTGCCAAATCTACAGGAGAAGCAGCACTAAAGCCATCCAGATTAAAGACACATTTTGACATAATCACATTTTGTTTCTTGGCCCAGGTAGTTTTAATAGCTTTAGATATTTGGTCCAGATAACATTTTGTTGGCAATCATATACTGCCCATTTACTGCAGTCAATTATTGTCGTAGTCTCAGTTCTTAATGGAGAGGTGGCTTGGAATGTGAGACAGGAGTGCCTTTCTTGCTCAAAGAAGTTTTGCATTGCGTCCAATTAGCTGGTTTCCACTGCCCATATTTCCAGAACCATCTGCCCTTTAAGTGCAACAACAAAAAGAAGTTTGGAGGAGCCAGGCTGCCTCTTCTTGACCACATAATGTTTAGAACAGCTAAAAAATGGGAGTGCTGTTCCCAAATGGCCTACCCAGATATGTTTCTTCCAAAATAAAATGCCTAAATATTTGCCATTTTTAGTCTGTTCAATGTTTCTTTAATGTTCAACCTATGAACTCTAAGCCAGAGGCAATTCCAGAAAACTTAATTTGAAGGAACAAGGAGATGCCAAACTATATTCTTAGCAAACTAAGAATTTAATCCATGCATTTTACATTGGACCTTAATTTACTATGGCTGAAAGCTGGACAAGCTAATGAAATTGCAGGAGATATTTTGAGTAAGTACCTTATATCAGGAAAAGCTTCCCCAGTGTCAGGGCAATACAACAGTGAAACCAGCTGCCTAGAGAGGTGGTGGGCTATCCCACACTAGAGAAACTGGACAGCCATTTGAGTGGGATGGTGTAAATTGGTAACTTGCAACAGCAAGGGGTTGGACCCGATGGCCTTCATGGCCCCTTCCAGCTCTACTATTTTATAAGTCTATGATTCTATATCTTGCTACTTCTTGGAGTCATCTCTACACTCTACACTGCAAGACACCCTGTTCCTTAGTTCTAACTGTGTCCCTATCCCCTAAGCTACCACTTCAGGCGTCTGGTATAAAAAGTCATGGACCCCAAATCTGCCCACCTCTGTTTTAAACTATGTTGTTTGCCTCTGGTTGAGGACTAGCTTCCTCCTGAACTTGGGGCTCTATCCTATCCTATCCTATCCTATCCTATCCTATCCTATCCTATCCTATGACTGAAGACATAGCTGAAATTCTCTGTGGCATAAACATTATTCTTCAAAGTGTGTGTAGCTCACAGTGAGGGAAGCATATTGAGAATTTGGTTTGTCTGATTTCAGATGGGGTATCCTGTGGAAGAACTCTTCTGTCTACAGAATGCAGTGTGGAAAACCATTCCAGAACAAAAACACTGCAGGGACTACTAGAAACATAAGGAAACTGCTTTATGCCAGGCCAGGCTCTTTGTCCTTCTAGTCCAATACTGTCTACAGTGCCTATCAGTGACTCGCCAGTGGCTCTCCAGGGTTTCAGAAAGAGGCCTTTCCCATCACATGCTAAAGGTAAAGGTAAAGATTTCCCCTTGACATTATGTCCAGTCATGCCTGACTCTAGGGGGCGGTGCTATCTCCGTTTCCTAGCTGAGGGAGCCAGCGTTTGTCCGCAGACAGTCTCCGTGGTCATGTGGCCGGCATGACTAAACACCAAAGTGCACAGAACGCTGTTACCTGCCCACCGAAGTGGTACCTTTTTATCTACTTGTATTTGCATGCTTTCGAACTGCAAGGTTGGCAGGAGCTGGGACGGAGCAACGGGAACTCACTCCGTTGTGCAGATTCAAACTGTTGACCTTTTGATCAACCAGCCCAGCGGGACAGTGGATTAAACCACTGCGCCGCCATCACATGCTACTTAATCTTAAAAACAAATTTTAAAAACCCTAGAAACAGGCAATCCTAAACACTTTTCTGCCTGTGGGAAAGCAAAGGACAAGATGGTGTCCATGCATGCAATGTACTGAACACCAATCTGCAGTTCAATCTCGCAACAGCCTGCATATCATAATACAAACTAGGCTGCCTTCTAACTGAATTGAGACAACACAAAATACCCACACTCAAGGGTATGGGTTGACAGTGGGTTGTTGCTGAACTGCAGGTTGTAGATGAAACATGGGTTATTATATTGTCTGAATTCAACCAAGATAACAAGCCATGGTAAACTACCCACAGTTGGCAACCCAACAGAAACCCATGGGTTCTCATCATGGGTTGATTGTGGTTAACAGTCCATGGTTAGTTAGTTTGTTCAGACAACATGATAATCCATGAATAGAGCAATGTGTCTATCTCCTTGTTTATTTTTTGAAACTGTTAATTTTCATTTAATAAAAATTGCTGGGGGACCTGAGAAGCACTGCAGACAGGTAAACCCTGCAGGGGAGAAGCCCACCTCAGGACCATAGTGGACCAATCCAAAAGAAGCTGCTATGATCCATGAAAAAGAATAAGGAAGGGATAAGAATTTCCTGCACGGGGCTACCAGAAAGTGCAGCAAAGCTGGGACAACAGATCAGGGAGCGTGGAAACTGCATTGTACTCTGAACCACAGAGTTGTCTGACCAGTCAGTGTGAGCAAAGATCCATGCACCATGGAATCAGCATGGGGTTATTTGCCATGTCATGTGAACCCAGCCAACCACAGATTGCGCTTGCCCAGTGCACATGAAAGGACTAGTGCATCGTGTTTACTACTGCTGCTGCTAAGTATCACAATTGCTTTTCTTTTTCCCCGTTCTATTTCCCTAAGTTCAAGGAACGATTACTGGAAAAGAAAGTGTGCATGTGTGCAGTTCCCCAATCACTGCAGTGTTGTATAAATAGAACTAGTTTTATTACAAAGTTTCCACCCACACCCCTCATGTCAAAATATCTCTGCATGTCTGCAGTTAGTATTTCCAGGACAAGACTAAACTACATTTCTGAATTCGGAGGATGGCACAATTCCAGAGGGACTTTATCATGGATCCTATTTAAAATTTGACTCAGCTCTTGCTTCAGCCTCTGGTGAGCTTTGAGCAAAAGGTGTTGCATGAGAAAGAGAAAGTGGCTTGAGGACAGGCTTAAGAACAAAGAAATGTTCAAAATGGATGAAATGTAAACAAACCAAGCTGGAAACACCGTTAATAAACGTGAACTGAGAAAAGTATACATTTGGGTAAAGAAACTGAAGAGAGTGAATGGAAACTAGGCAGATATGCTTTTTTAGAAGCTATTAAAAACCATCAATAGATATCTAAAAAGAAGATGGTCTGTGAAAGGAGTTTTCCTTCATCAGCTATGTAGCAGATTTATAAACGTGAACATTGTCACTAAACACTAAATGTCTTTGGAGAATGCCTTGGAATAAAGCACATTTTGGATCAATTCAGATGTCATGTTTCCTGAGCTTCAACAAGCTTAAAACTGGCAGCGTGCCATGGCCTGGCAAGCTCGTTCTCTCCTCTCACCAGATTTCTTCCCTGCTTTCCCTGGTTTTCTATTATAATGGAAAGCAGTTATGACCACATCAGGGAAAATAGTCCACGGTGGACAGCACCTTCCACACACTCAATGAATGATTAAAATATGTGGAGAGGTGCTCAGTGGCCTTACTCATATGAAGTCAAGGCCTCTGAGTACAGGCTTGGCCCACCCCAAGCTTTCAGCAACTGTTGCCCACATGGTGAACCTTCCAGGTGGCTTTGCCCAGACCGGCCATTGCACATCCTGGGCAGAAATTATTAGAAAAGAGCATCCATTCACAATGGAAATTTGTTTGAGCAATGAACTCAACTGAACTTGGGTTTCTAGTCTTGCTTCTTAGCCCTGCCATCTGCTTTCCCTTCCAATTCCAGTTACTCTTTCATCCTGTCTTGCAGCGATGCTCATGATCCTGATTGTTCCTTGCTTCTGGCTTGTTTTTCAGGGCTGCATTCCAATCTGCCCTACATTCCTGAGAGCTCTTTGGTTCTGGTTTGCTTACCCCTCTCCTTTGACTGCTGGTGCTGCAGTCCTGGCTCCCAGCGAGTTCCATATGGCTGCCCATGGTTCAGCTCTGTCATACGCTTTCAGCACATCCATAGGCAAGGTGAAGCCATCTGAAAAGTCTTGTGCTGAAATGCTGTTTTTGACATAAAGGGTTCCACCATTGTCCATTCATGCATTGCGTCAGGCATTGCTTGGGCAAAGGGAGAGCCTCATTCCTGATATAGCGTGGTCCTTCCCAGGCCCAGAGTGGTCACTCATGCATCCAAGGTGGGCAAATGTTTGTGCATGGTAGAGTCATATGCTTAACGGCTTTCCTGGATCCTGGAAACTTATTCATACATGGTTCTAGGACTTAGGGAAGCCCAACACAGAGACTTCGTACAAAGTCCTTTCTCCCTCCGATATCCATGTTTTCAAGAAAAGAGGAGAGGCAGGGGAAGGGACAGGAGAGACAGTGGAGTTTAGTGGTGAAGAAAAGGCATAATTTTACAGCCCCATTCAACCTGAGTAGTATATAGAAGTGTTCTAGCTAGTCTTAACTGTTGCTTGCTCCCATCTAGGGCAAAATAGTTAAATGGTTATGATTGTAGGATGGTGTATGTGTTTGAAAGATCTGCATGTTGGAAGGGGAAAATGGGGAGAAGGATGTAAGCTCAGGGCTTCCTGGGTGGAATCAATTTCACCCACCTAATGCATGAAGGAGCTCTGTACAATAATCCTGGGAGTGGGACTGCACTACTGGCCCTGCCCCCCAATATCTGCATGTTGAGTGAAGGTGAACCCCTGTGTGTGAACAGCTGCTTGTTGGTAGGGCCCCCACACGATCAGCGTCACAGGGGTTTCCTACATGCAAGCAAGCATGGAAATCAGCTGGCAGGCCTAGTCCAGCTGCATGAGGCCATGGGCAGGAGGCAGTCCCTCCTCCCAGTTGCTGCAGACCTCCCCCCATTCATGCATTACAAGAAGGGGGGCAAGGAAAGAAGACCCTTCTCTCCAGAGGCCCACTCAGGCTGGAAGCATGGACAGGCCTGGGCGGACACCTGAGCAGGATCCTTGACAAGGCCTCCTGGGACTGCTGCTGATCTCTCCCAGTGCCACCTGCTCATTCAGCCGCCCATCCTCTGGCCCAGGCAAGAGTGGCAGTGCAAAGAAAGAGGAGCAGGAGACGTCACAACCTGAGTGCTTGTCAAGTGCACAGCTGGTAGATGAAGGGAGGAACAGGAACGAGAGCAGCTGGCAAGCAGGGAGTTGAGGTGCTCCTCCCTGAGAAAGGGCCCAGGGAGCCAACACAGCAGAGGTCTCGCACAGGCCCCTCTGACATCTCAGCCAGCAGTGGCCCCACCAATGAACACATTGGGATATCTCAGAGCATTGTACATCTTTTGTGATCTTCATAAAAAAAAAACAGCATTAGACATAAATGGATTCTGCTCAGTTGTAGGTTCAGTATGACAGGAGCAGCAGTAAGTCTTAGGGTGCTTCCAGATCTTTTAATTAGGGGTGCCAGTGGCATTTGGGCTGGATGGACCCTGAGCATTTTCCAGTCACTGCCGCCCTGAAGAACTCTCCCTTGCATTTAATAGCTTACCTCCAACCTAAATGACAGGCTGGTCATCAAGTCATGGAGAGCAGAACAGACAAAAAATCCAAACTTGCTGAGTTTCTTCCTGCCTCATGACCAGAAACAGCACAGAAGCTTTCCTCAGTCAGGGAGACAACATTCCTATGTAGTTCATTAATAGGTTGACAATTTTCCTTTTATTCTGCTAAAGAAAATGTAATCCTTTTTTAATCCTATAAAAATGCTGTTGGCATTAAGCAATGCAAAAGTTTGAATTATGCATCTGTTCCACAAGAGGGAAATGTAAGTAGAAGTACAAGCATGCTTACAATTTCTGAGACAAGGATCAATAACTGAACATGTTGAGCCTTCTTTAGATTGGGGTTTTGTGCTTGCATTCCTTGCATTCTTCCCTTGAAATTCATCCGTGGGAGGCAAAGGGTGCGCATGCAACTGAGCAAAGAGCTGCCGAGAGCTACAGATTGCAAGGCAGGAAGGGTTCCACTGGGAGCACAACAAGAAGAAAGGGCATGTTTCACTGTCTGTGAAGCCATTTCTGTGCCCAGGATGTTACCAATCCTGGCAGGAGAAGAAAAACTCTTCAGGGAAGGGGAAATGAGAGTTTGCAACCCACTGACTGTACATGAGGTTAACAGACTGACAAACCCATGCCCATTGCTCATGATCCAGCTTGTGCCACATATTCATGAAGGGGCAAGGGGCTGTGGCTGCACCATGGGTCATGTGGGACTGCCTTAAGCCATTGTAGGGACTACTTGTATTAAGCCAGATCCCAGGTCATCAGCAAACATGCATGCTGTAGTTGGGCAGCTACAGAGAATTCCCTTGCTGTGGATGGAGGGTGGGCAGCAGGGCAATTCTCTAGGGGGAGCAGCTGCACACATGGGAGTGGATGTGGGAGTCTGCGTGATCCTTCATACTGGGAGCGGTTGCCTATTAAAACAGGTATGCACGCTTATCTCTTGTCAGGAAATATTGCAAGAAAGGTAGTCAAATGCCCCCATCTTATTAACTACTTCTCTAACAATGTCATGTGTTAAGATCAAATTTCGCAAGTGTCAATCATGTTAATTACCAGATCCCAAAACAGTTTTTCAGAGGATCCTTCTAAAACAGGGAGAGGATGTAACCTGTAGACTGACCCATTATTTGAGAGGGCATCATAAAGACATGCATCATCTGCCGTTTTTCCCTCTTGCAAGGACCCCGTACATGATCCCTCCTCCCCATTTTATCCCCACCACATCCCTCTGATGTAGGTTAGGCTGAAAGTTCACGCATTGCCCAAAACCACACAGTGAGCTTCATGGCTGACTTGGGACTAGAACCAAGTCTCAATCCACTACACAACAGACTATCCGCGACACCACACTGACTCTTATAGCCTCTTTCCCCATGTTATCATGAAGCTAGCAAGGGACCCATCTTCTGACTTGCTCACACCTAGGACAGATTTCCTCAGGAAAACTCTGTGTCAGCCTTAATATCTTTCTCTCAAGGCTGTGTCTGCCACACCCAGGCTGGGAACCTGGTTCTGTCCCCACCCCATCAGACAGACACCACTTATCCCAAGATTAATTATGCTTCCTGCCCATTCATTTACCTCTTTCACTCTCTCCTCCCTGCAGCTCAGCCTGCCTTTGATTAGAGTGTGTGTTTGCATCCTATTGACACACCTTGGAATGTCCAAATCAAAGCGGCTGTGTGGATCAGGGCTCAGGAGCAACAGCAGAGGAACTATTCAATGAGCTTGAGTAATTCTCAGCGCGCTTTCCTCGGCACTCTTGACATTTAATTTGATTCCAAAGGCTCCAACCAATTTGCAGCTTAGCAGTTCTAAGCCTTACGCCTTCCATCTCTGTTATTAAGAAAATCCAGCGACAGTAGTTTAATCTCCACACCTGTTTGTCACTCTCTGTAGCTGGCAGTACTAAGGAATGCGAGTAGCAGGGAGAGCCTTGCTAGGCCACCTTCAGGGAATAGCATGGGCGATGTTTTTTAGAAGCTTCCCACAACTCCCATCATACCAGAGCCAAAATGGCTGGCTGGGACATGCTGGGAAGTGTAAGAAGGTTTTGTTTCTGTCTCAGCATGCAGATGATTGGGCCCTTAATTCTATTGATCAGTCTTAATTCTATTGATCGACCTGTCTATGCGATTTCATCCCTGCCTTTCACTAAAAAAAGTCTCAAGGCAGTTTACTTCGATAATATCCAGGTGTTGTGTATGTGTGGATAGCAGCGGAATGGGGATCTTCTGTGCTATATTTTGCCATGCAAAATAAAAACTTCAAAATGCTTGGTCAGTTCGCTGTACAAGATTTTAGAGAACTGAAATCCAAAGGACTGAGACAAAGTTTCCACCTCTGCACAACACATATATTCAGAGCAGGAGGTACTTGTGATAGCTGCAAGATTGCAATAGCCCTTCATTTAAGGTAATCCTATCTTGCTTTTCCACATTAATGCAAGTGAAAAGGAAAAACAAAGCAGATTCCCTTGCAAATGCTGAAGCCAAACAGTTGAAGAGTTGGTAGAAGGACCTGGGTGGCAGGCATCTGTGGCTAGGATCAGGAGTGCTGGAAGGGAACAGAGGTCTTTGAAGGATCCAAGAGGCCCAGAGACAAAGCCAAACTCCATATATGAACTGAGGCTGGATACTGGCAAGTGGTGCAGAGTAAAAGGGGAAGGCAGAGAGAGTCCAGATTCAGGCAGAGGTCAAATACCAGCAAGATGAAGTCACAGAACACAAAGAATAGAAACCCGGCAGGGCAGGGTCACACTGCAGGCATAGGCAGGAGTCAAGGCGTGGCTGAGGACAGGGCAAGAATGGAAGCAGCATCAGGACCACGATCCAGCTGCTGCAAAGGCTCATGTTGCTGTACCAAAGCTGAGCAGCACAGGGAAGCCTTCTGCAGCTTTCAGCTGCACCACGGGATCACACGGGCTCCAGTCCATGCAAGCCACTTGCAGGGTGAGCCATGTGGCTGGTCAAGGGGGGAAATGGCATCAAGGCTTCAGACCAAGAGCAGAAGGCTGCACAGATAAACTGCTGCTCCTTAGTCCCAGGTGACACATTGTCAGGTGTGTGTCCCACATGGGATTAAATTACAAAGCACTATTTTAACATTTGGTTATGTGCACAGAAGCCAAAAATGGGGGCAGTATATTGTCAGTGCCGCTTGTTATCTGTGTGACTTGTATGACTTCTTAGCATTCTTCAGATTGAAAAGAGACAAGAGTTCCGCACAAGCCTGTGCAAGTCTATTTAAAAGTACACCAGGGACTTACCGTCAGTCAAGGAGTATAGATTTTCTTAAATCTCTGTCATCTGTGGTTCATGTATTGTCAGGTATCAGTCATTCCATCACTCACTCACTGATGGAATCAGAATGTTTAAGGGTGGACAGGAATTTAATTCTACTTGTTCAGGTGCACATTAGTGCTAAAGTGTACTTGTGCTAATATAGATTGTGCAAGAGCAAATGTGTGCAAATCTCCCCTTATCAAAAAAAGAAAATACCCTGTCTGCAGAATATGCACCTAAAAATCCAGCTGCTGTGGAATCCCTCAGTCAGACTGACTGCAAGTCAAACTAATTTGAATCCATAGTGGCTTTCTTTGACACTCCTAATCTCAGGTAAGTGCGTATGGGCCGCAGTTATGTTTTCAGCACTGACATCTCAAACACAGTGAGGCTCATTGTTGGATGTAACCTTACTTTGTAGAGGCTTGTACTGAGTCATGCCTCTGTATAAAATGTCTCCTTAAAATCCAGGAAGCTGAGGCAGTTTCCCCTTTTCCCCTGCACACAGTATACATTCACTTGCACAATGTTTTTGAAAGAACAATTCAGACTATCTCTTGCATGTATGGCTTTGAGCCATATTTGCAGACAGGAGGAAATACATGTTTTTGGTGCCAGTTTTTAACAGAACGTACCACAAGTCTCACAGCTTCGTGGAATAGGCAAAATAGTGACCAGACAAAATATTTGAAATTCTGTGCTCCTTAGTTTTGACATGTTATCATCTGAAAGTAATTACAGCAGCAGTAAAACCATCTAGCAACAAAGTTACTTTTTTTTTACCACCCTTTAGAACATTTGCTTCAGTCTGGTTCCCCTAACAGCAACAAAATTCCTGTAAAGTGTCAGTGTAGAAGTCTGGTCACAGTTTCAACAATAAAAGAGCACATATATTCAGGAATGAAAATCTAAGAGAGAAAATTTGCCTTTGCTAGCTTGCTTTTTGCCTCCACTGAAAGAACATATTGATGAACCCATAGGAATGGTCAAAATAAATAATAAAAGAACTTTCCTAAGGGCTCAGAGTCCTTCACATGGATCACTTCAGTCATCAGTTCCCTTTCCTTTAATCTTTGAGAGTGCAGACAGCATTGCATCTACAGTAAAGGTAAAAAGGTAAAGGTTTCCCATGCACACGTGTGCTAGTCCTGTCTGACTTTAGGGTGGTGTTCATCTCCATTACAAGCTGGAAAGGCATTGTTATCCAAAGATGCTTCCATGGTCATGTGGCCAGCAAGACTAAAAGCCGGGGCACATGGAACCCTGTCACCTTCCCACTGAAGTGGTACCTATTTAACTACTTGTGTTTGCATGCTTTCTAACTGCTTGGTTGGCAGAAACTGGGGCAAGTAACGAGACCTCACTCCGTTACACGGCACTAGGGATTCAAACTGCCAAACTGCTGACTCTCTGGTCAACAAGCTCAGTGTCTTACCTGCTGAACCACAGCACCCCTATAGCTGCAGTATAAAGAATGAACCCCGCTGCAGCAAAGACAGTATCTTTAGGAAGGAAGCTGCGCTCCTGTACAATAGAAACCCCGGAAATAAATCAGGCATGCCAGCAGGCAGCCTGTGGTCCGATCGCTCACTTTTTAAATGTTTAATAGGAACTGCAATGCACTGGTTTGGAAAGAGTTAAAATAGCTCCATGAAAACCCACCCCAGAAGGTACTATTTGTACTCACAGGGAAAATGTACGTGATGTTTTGATATTTTACAGCAGGGATGGGCAGAAAGTAGAATGTGATCCCTTGGTAGCTCTCTTGGAGTTGTGACTAAGTCAGCAAGGATTTCTATTGCTTGGCTGTGGCTACATCAGGGGGATTCCTACCAAGTCCCCTAAATTATACATCTGCAATAAAAGTGGGATAATCAGAAAAGATTATTGTGTGGAAGGACCATGAGCTTCATTCGGTTCTGGTACTCATATTCCAGGGCTCAACACTGTTTAACATTCTATGCCTTTTGTACTGAGCACCAGCTGGGTGTTCTTGGGATAATAGTAAAAATCAAAGTAAAGCCTGCAAGCCTGTGCAATATTTAATTTTCTGCTTCTTATCTCTGCACTTATATATAAAAATATTTATAATTGACTTTCATCCCCTGCGGCAATAAGCACACATAGAAAATAACAACGCATCTCAAAGGAACCCATCAAAAGGAGGAAAAAAAATCAGTCCCAGGAAGAAGGCAGAGAGCAGATCAGTTAAACCATCAAAAGTCATGGAGAATGAAACCATGTGTTTGTTTAGTCACTAAGTTGTGTCCAACCCTTCACGACCCCATGACAACATTCCTCCAGGCCTTCCTGTCCTCCACCGTCCCCTAGAATCCACCCAAGCCCACACCAACAGCCTCAGTGACCCCATCTAGCCACCTCAACTTCTGCCATCCCTTTCTCCTTTTGCCTTCAATTGTTCCCAGCATCAGGGTCTTCTCCAGTAAGTTCTTCTGTCTCATTAGATGGCCGAAGTATTTGAGTTTCATCTTCAGTATCTGGTCTTCTAAAGAACAGTCAGGGTTGATTTCCTTTAAGATTGTCTGATTTGGTTTCTTTGAAGTCCAAGGGACTCTGCAGAGGGTCAAAGGACCTTGAAAGTTTGGTTGATTACAATAACCTTGTGGTTTACAGTATCTTGACTGATGTCAGTTCAGTGGATTCCCGTAATGTGGTGGAATTTATCATTTCTGAATTCATTTTTCCATCGCAGTTACTGTTAGCATTTCCTTTTCTTCAATTGTTCCTATATTTTATGTGTCTCTATATGGTAATCATATGCATGGATTGTTTTTCTTTGCTTTTCTTCTATAAACTTTTAATTCTGTTCATTTATTTGTGGTAATTATAAAGCTATGTCAAGCTTCATTCTGTGCTTTGTTGGTTTAAATAAGGGTGTATACTGAATCCAGTCCAATCATTATGTGAAACTGAAAGCATCACAAGTAATTGCTGTGAAGGAATCCCAAGGTTTAGCAATGTTGATCTTTTATATAATCCCGTTTTGACTTCACAGTTGTCGTTAAGACTCAGGCAAAAGAGTCTGACAGTGTGAGATATTCATAGCCAAAGCAGTCTAGAGAAAACCAGCCTCTGAATAAACTTCTGAATTTGGATTTCTTTTTGGTGAACTAGCCTATCTAGTAATCAGATAGTAATCTAGCAATCACACTTGTGCCCTGGGAAACAAGATGAGTAAACTGTAAATATGGCGTCACCCCAAATAAGCATCAGCAATTTGCAGGCAGGCTTGAATCTTTAAAAATATGCTCATGTAAGGTTGGGTCAGGAGCACTCTCCCATCCCCTTTCTTCCTGCAGCCCCCATGTCCTCCAACAAACGTTTCGTGTTCATAGCTACATACAACTTATCATGCATAGTTGCGTGTCATCACTTATTGTGACTGTGCAATCAGCGCACATATGCTAAAAAACTAAAGTTAATTGTGACATGGTGACTTTTCAGTATCTACACAGGAAGAACAATGTGACTTTGGACATCACGTGAGGAGACCTATATGTGTTTGTATTATCTTTTTGCTACAGCCATTGAAGGAATGCTTCATGTGAAGTAGCTCTAAGAAAAGAAACACAAAAATAGTACAATCTTATGTTTATGTTTATTTGTTTTTTCACTCTGTGCAGATCTTCACTTTCTGAACTATTGTTTGTTCAGATAAGCCCAATATCAAGAAGATCCCCTTGAACTACAAGGGGATATTTTGGCCCTGTGCTCAGTATCCTACATCCTTTCATGTACGTCTCAGGAATGGAGAGTGGCTACAGCTCAGTGGTGGAAGGACTCAATGAAGGTTGGGAAGATCACTGATGAACTGGCATGATAGTTTATTGAGAAGGAAAAGTTTAGTTCATTTGCAAGCTCAATTTGTCCTGAATAAGCCCCTGTGGCTGCTGCGTATGAGTAGTAAGGCACATTTAGTTTAAAACCAAGCTATTTTTTTCTTTAGGAAATCTCCATAGTAGTTTGCTGCTAAATTTGAGTGTTGTTGTTAAAAAGCCAGCACTGCAGTGCTTCGATGGATGTGGACTGAGCATGGCCCAGAGGAAAGTTGTTCACCCCTGCTCTATCCACTCTTAAAGGGATTTAGGGTTCTCTAAGCACACTTAGAGACATAGCACTTCTTCTGTACTAATCATTTATGGATCTTCCATGAGGACAAATGATTCTCCCAGTGTAAGAAGGCAAAAACACCATCCTTGCATCTTACTATGTCATGCCGTCTAGTAAGCAAGCACTCGTGTACTCGTTTTCAAAGTCAATGTTGTACAGTTTCATCTCAAGCAGCCCAAATGGGTTTAGCTCTTCTAGAAGTTTATTATTTAAGCATTCCTTCTGGAGATAGAGCAAGCATAGTTATTTCCTTAAACTAACAAAACCTATCAGACTGTGTTCTCGTCATACAGCTATGCAGTACAGGAAATACTAACTAGGATTAGAAACTGTGCAGGCCAGGCTGGGGCCATGACCTTAGCATCTCAACATTGGAGTCATTCTTCATCTCAGTTATTCAAAGGGTTGTCTCCTGCCTGCCCAACCCATTACTCTCCGCGCTATTTTTGTGATACTTGTATTTAAAGTGACATGATTGTTCAAAAAGGTGTAAAGTCCAGGTGTCCATGCAGTGAGATAATGTTTTTCTATTTTTCTTTGTTTGTTTTGGAAAGAATTTATGTGGGGCAATGTGTGTTTATGATCAGATGTAACTTTGCCCTTGTGCATTCAAGTGAATGTCTGAACAGAGGTAGAAAAGAGGCAACAGAGACAGGAACTATTGTAACCCTCTCTCTTCCTTCTCTTTTTCTGATCTAAATTTTTCTTGATTTAAATCTTGATTTAATTTTTTTATTTAAACAACGATTTAAGGTTGTTGTTGGGAAGAAGGAGGGACAGGCACACTGTGGGTACCTGTCACTGCAGCTGCTAGAAAATTTGCAGGTGGAGTAACTAAGAGAAATGTTAGGGGGACTAGATTTAAAGAAATAAATAACTGCCCATGGTGCTTAAGCCTCAATCTAATTTTGAACTGCTTTAAACTGCACGAACACCTGCTGGAGGATTCAGTCTTTCCAATTTGGCATGAATTTGACTTCCTCCTATTTCCTTTTTCTACACATACTCCTTGCTCCAGACTTCAGTCTGTTTTATTAGACCCACTGAAACAAATTGGACCTGAGTGAATCATTACTGCATTCTATTGATTTCAGTGCATTTATCTGTGACTAATTCTGCATCTTACGCAATGTCTTTATTGCATTTTTATTAGGTCCCGTTTCTCCACCTTAATAATCTCTCCACAATACTTTCCTTATTCTCTTTCAGCATCCCATCTCTTCCCTAAATCATGCTATTAGACCAGATGATATGTCAGACTTGGAGAGAAGAAAAAGGGAGAGAGGATTAGCAGAGTCAGTGAGATATTCATGTTGGGTGCAGAAGGAACTTTGGAGCAGAGAATCAAAACTGAGAGTAACTATAGAGTAAGAGAAAATGCATCTGGTTAGAAGTTGGGCCAGTAGTGCTTTTTCATGTTCCAGGCTTATAAAAGTGAAGCACTTTTGAATTAATCAAAATGTAAAAGTGGAGCCTGGAGTGAGTACACCTCTATTCCAAAGTCTTTCTGAGTTTAGTCTGGAAAGAGAAGGAGCATCAAAAGAGCCGACTGCTGTCAAGGGAACACATTCCCTATGGTGCAAATACGCATCAGTGTCTGTATTATGCAATTATTATTTAGGCTAGGGTTCATACTGTAATTACATTTTACATTAGTGGGAGGGGGACATAATTGTTAGCTGACAGGCACAAAGAAACAAACTTCTTATATGTTTAATCATGGATGCTCATTTAAATTTAATTAGGCCAATAAAAGAGGCACCCAACAGGATACTATTATTGCAATGGTACTGACTTGCTTCCAATTATTTTGAAAATAATTCTCTTCCTAAGTAAGCCTCACCCCCACCCCCACAAAAGCACCCATTATTAAGTAGCAGTAAATCTCTCAACACAAAGCAACAATTAACTCTTACTAAGAAAATTAAGTGCATATCTATATTGCTTTATTGCTAAGTGGTGGTTCAGTGACTAATTTTTTAAAGCAATCTTTAATTATTCACATAATTTCATGACTCTACAGAAAATCACTTTTTATAAATTAAAAAGTGACAGCAGCTAAAATACTGTAGGAAGTACTGAAAACAAAGAACACTCCAAAAGCAGAACAGAATATAAACCAACAAACTAATGAACTATTTCAGTGAGATAAAGAAATCCTACATTATTGTACAGATACATTTTACTTATTGTAAACAATCACTGCACAGATCATCACTTTGCATATGACACATAATGTACACAATAATAGAGCTGAATGGGAATAAACATATGGAAATTTTAAAGAAAAGTTCAACAGCACTTTGCACGTTTCAGCTATGTAATTATTTTATTTACGTTTGATTCTGCAAGTCTGGCTAGATATATTGGGTTGAATCCAGGATCTGCCTTCCAGGAGGCAGACTGTGCTTGGAGAGGGTCCTTTCAGGAAGGACTGTGCTTGGAGAAGGTCCCTCTGCCAAGTTTTGAGGGGCTCTCCTCCACCTCCTCACCCCACAGCTCACCCCACAGCACAGGCTTTCTGACTCTCAGTGTTGTATTTTTAGGGGCCGTAGGGGTTGGTGTGGGAAGGGGGAAATTCCAGAACAGCTGCTCCAGCATAAATCTGGATCCAGCCCAACATGGTTACACTGGAAAAGTCCTGTGCCTCACCATCACAACCAAGGATACAATCACCAACCTGGGCACACCAACATTTGCAGACGGAACTGGGAAAATGGAAATGTACTTTATTACTTTGTGCCCTCTCCTTCACAGGTATCAATCACTGAGGCTTCTGGAAAACTTCAGCTTGCAGCTAATTGGGAATGCATACTGTACTGCTGGAGCCAAATCGGGTTATGATGAAGACTGAGCTTAGGGGAATAAGCTGTTCAAAAGAAATTGAAAGAAGGAAGCCTTACCCATTGTTAAGTCTATGTTCAGTAACCTCTCTGAACATGCAAACAACTGTTAAAATCTCAATCTACAAAATGCAATCAATTAAAAATGCTCCAACTGCATCCATGAAAAATCATGTATGTTCTATTATCACATGATTATCCCTCCACCAAATCACCCCCAAGGTAAAAATGGGACTCGCCCTTGCTTCAGGAACAAAGTGTATTGCTTTGGGATAGCAATGCAAACGGACTATTTTTTCCCTTCACCATATAAGACTGCATGTTTTTAGAACACTGCCTTCCTCAGTAAAAGAGGTTGGAGAAGTGGACTATATTTCTCTCTTTGCAAATCAGCAAGACATCAGGAGCACAAACACTTCTGCTTCCACAACAAAGCCCCTCCATTTCTGAAAGAATGGCGAGAGAAAACACCATCTTCTAAGCATATGGCTGGAAAACCTATTATTGATGAACAAATATAGGAATAGACTGACCCATTTTTCCAATCAATGAACCCCCACTTTGTCTATGGCTCTCAGGTTGTGCTTTATTCAGCAAAATGTTTGTTTCAAGATAATTGGATGCTGTCATATCTCTTTAATTAAGTCAGCCAATTGCTGAAGGCATAACACAGTTAATGTTTCTGTTTAACATTTATGTTGGCAATATCAAGTATTGTAAATGGGGCACTCCTTAATATTTATTGATGTATATGCTTTTCAAAATTATCCACCTTCTTCCTGTAGGTTAATGCACGCTCACTGCATATGGATTCTCTACAGCCTTCTGACAACTAAAAGCCTGCTATGTCAGTACTGGAAGGATAAGCAGCCGCCTCCTGTAATACAATGGATTGAAGACCTTACAATCCTTTGAACAGGTGGTGTTTAGATGCCATATGCAAATGAATACTTATTTGGCTATTTGGTCTGCTTTTGTTAATGCTTATAATTTTTAGCAAGCTGTTTTCATACATACATACATTTCATATGTATATATGAAAACAGCTATATTCACATTTCATTTTTTCTTTTGTTGAAATTTTACCATATGTAGTGGAAAATATTTCCAGTGCTCAACTGCATACATTTGGATCTAGGCTATTTGCACATCAGCTAATTAATTATTTTATATCTAATGTCAAATTGCAATTTTGTTTATTGAAATAATGCACTATGCATTCATGGTTATTTTTACATCTTGAAGAAGTTAACCCCCAATCCTCTCATGTATACCTCCAAGTTCTAAACTGTTTTAAAAGCATGATGTACCTCATCCTTTTGAATTCAGAATAAAATGCAATATAAGCCTTACTTAGAGTAGATTCATTAAAATGAATGAGATGGAAGTTAGATATCTCAATGAATTTACTCTGAGTAAATTTTATCTGATAGATTTTATCCATAGTTCTTACCTCTTAAAACAGCACTATTTGATTGTCAAGGAACTACCGGAGGATAAATATATGGTATAAATAGAAACAATAAGTAAGATATTCAACACACATTAACTATGAAAATAATGCATCAGTATGCATAATACTTGTTTTTATTGAGGTTAGCCAAATGACTGATCTTGCCATTTCTGTAGAAAATATTAGGTCTTTCCCATTCAGAAATATTTCCAGAATGTGTGCTCATTTGTATGAGAAACTAACTTGGGAAAAGTACCCAAAATAATATAAGCTAAGAAACACACAATCCTCCATACAATTTAAAATTGTGGTGACGTTTAGATGATACCAATACTCTGCTAATCACCACAATTATTCCAAATTCAAAGAATCCCCACAGTAAGAAGTTTGACAATTATGAACATGGAATGGTTTATCACATTAGCATTGTTCTTCTAACAGCTCACCAATTTTTGCTATCAGTAAGTTACTTAAGTGATAATGCCTACGTGTAATTAATGCCAATCCTAACAGATATGTGTATACATAAGGTCCCAGATTCAATTTTCATAGAATCATAACAGATGACAAGGAAAAGGCAGAGGCGCTCATTTCCTACTTTGCTTCAGTCTTCTCCCACAAGGAAATCTGCAATCAAGAGGAAGTTCAAACTGGGAGTGAGAGGTGGCAGCCCAAGATTGACAGACAAATGGTAAAGGAATACCTAAGTGGAATAAACACTTTCATATCTCCAGGGCCCAATGAACTCAATCCCAGAATCATAAAAGAGCTAGCGGAGGAACTATCAGAACCACTGGCTATCATTTTCAATAAAGCTTGGAAAACAGGAGAAATGCCAGATGACTGGAGAAGGGCTAATGTTGTCCCTATCTTCAAAAAGGGGGGAAAGATAAACCTGGGAACTATAGACCAGTTAGTCTGACATCAATCCCTGGAAAAATTCTGGAACAAATTATTTAAAAATTCACCTGCAAGCATCTTGAAGAAAATGCAGTGATTAATAGAAGCCAGCATGGATTTATCAAAAATTAATCCTGTCAGATTAATTTAATCTCAGTTTTTGACTGGGTAAGTTCCCAAATGGACAAAGGGAACACTGTGGGCATAATCCACCTAGACTTTAGCAAAGTTTTCAACATAGTGCCACACAACATTCTGATAAGCAAATTAGCAAAAACTGGACTAGATGGAAAAACTATTAGGTAGATCCAAAATTGGCTGCTAAATTGGACACAAAGAGCACTCATCAATGGCATCTTCTCAAATTGGAAGAGGTAACTAGTGGGGTGCCACAGGGTTCAGTCTTGGGCCCAGTGCTCTTCAAGATCTTTATTAATGATTTGGATGAGGAAGTACAAGAAAAGATAATCATATTTGCAGATGAAACAAAACTGGGCAGAATAGCAAACACCCTAGAAGTCAGAATGAAGAACCAGGGAGATTTTGATAAATTGAACACTGGGCTCAAACCAACAGAATGAAATTGGTTGAAAGTGCCAAGTCCTCCACCTAGGAAAAAGAAACCAAAGGCATTGACACAAGATGGGCAATACATGGCTTAACAGAACTGAACAAGAAAAGGAATAATTGTGGAAAATAGGATAAACATGAGTCAACAATGCCATGCAGCTGCCAAAACAGCAAGTGCTATTTTGGGATGCATTAA
Organism: Varanus komodoensis; assembly: GCF_004798865.1. Lineage (NCBI taxonomy): Eukaryota > Metazoa > Chordata > Lepidosauria > Squamata > Varanidae > Varanus > Varanus komodoensis. The sequence goes on along the minus strand of NW_025336481.1, from coordinate 29,511,630 downwards.
CAGAAGTATTACTTCCAAATCATGAGAAGTAGTAGTTCCTCTATACTCCTCACCAGTCAGACCTCACTTGGAATACTGTGTCCAGTTCTGGGCACCAAAATTTAAGAAAGATGCAGGTAAATTAGGAAGGTGACAAAAACGATCCAGGGTTTGGAAACATTGCCCTATGAGGAGAGACTGAGGGAATTAGGCATGTTCAGCCTTGAGAAGTGAAGACTGAAGGGAGACATGATATCCTTCTATAAGTACCTCAAAGGCTGTCACAAAGAGGAAGGCCAAGATCTCTTGCTAATGCCAGAGGGTAGGACACAGAATAAGTAATTCAAGTTGTGGCAACCCAGATTCAGGCTGGACATCAGGAAAAGCATCCTCACAGTCAGAGCAATACAACAGTGGAACCGACTGCCTAGAGATGTGGTGGGCTCTCCCACACTGGAGTCATTCAAAAAGAACCTGAACAGTCATCTGAGTGGGATGGTATAACGTACTGTCCTGCAACAGCAGGGGCTTGGACTCGATGGCCTTCATGGCCCCTTCCAACTCTTCTATTCTATGAAATGGGTAGGATGTTTTTTCCCCTGAATTTTTCCACTTTTTTCCTCCATATCTCTAGTTAGATTATAGCTCTGATTGCACAACCTGCAAGGTTACTGGTGCAGGCCAGCTGGGACTTGATGCAAGGTGTAGTTCAACACACCTGGAAAGTGTAAGTTTGGTTGGAGAAGGCCGCTTATTGTATCATATTGCAGGTTCACAAGGCAAGTGTAAAGATCTTTCTTTTCAGTTGTTGTTAGTGGGGACGTCGTGTCCGACCCATTGTGACCCATGGACAACATTCCTCCAGGCCTTACTCTCCTCCACCATCCCCCAGAGTTCACTTAAGCTCATGCCGACTGCTTCAATGGCTGCTTCATCTAGCCACCTCATTCTCTGCCGTCCCCTTCTTCTTTTACCTTCAATTGTTCCCAGCATTAGGGACTTCTCCAGTGAGTCCTTCCTTCTCATTAGGTGGCCAAAGTATTTGAGTTTCATCTTCAGTATCTGGCCTTCTAAAGAGCAGTCAGGGTTGATCTTCTCTAGGACTGACCAGTTTTCTTTTCAGTGCATGATGGCAATTCATTTTTCCTGTTCTTTTTCCTCCAGGCAACATGCAATTGCAGATTCAGTGCAGCCCTCTCACGAACACACCAAGTGCTAGACTCACAGGGCCCTGCTGAGTTCAGCAGGGCTTCTGCCCAGATAAGCACATGGAGGTTTGCTGCATCAGCTACCCTTCCAGAGAATCAGCTGATACACTCCTTAGTGAAGCATTATTCTACCATGCAATTATAATGCTATTTCAAAATGGAATATCTACATATAATTATATACTTAATTTTTATTAAGAAACACTTCTTTTGTGGTCAAAGGTTGGAATCGGTTCTGCAGGCCTGTCTTTGTGGACTTAGGCTAGCCTGATTCAGCCTTCCCCAGTGTGCTGCATTTCAAATATGCTGAGCCACAACTCTCATCACACTCCTCGAGCACCACCAATGGCCATACTGGTGATGATGGGAACTGTAACTCAACACATCTGTAGAGCATCAGGCTGCTGAAGACTAGTAAATACTGCTTTCGGGGTCCTGTCCTCCTTTTGACCAGTCAGCCTAGGTTTAGGGTTAAGTCAGTGCTCTGGGGGTACTGGTGACAGTTCTGAGATCCCTGCATACACTCAGCAGTAGGCTGCATCACAGAATCCTAGTGCATTCTTGTTTCCCTTCTCAGGATAAGGCAGAGCCCATATATTGACAGAGGTGATGTGGCGAGATTAATCTCCCACAGGTCTTCCCTCCTATATACAGCATTGAACGCATCCAATGGCAACCCAACTTTTCAAGACGTTCTCATGACACATCCCTGCACTAATGTCTCATGAAATGGAATTCCCCCAAATTCTGTTTATGCATCTTGTCTTAGGTGCTGTGGCACAAAGAGGAACATTTGCTCTGCCAGCAATATACAATGCTAAGCAGTGTATTTATTTGTACATCGTATCTTTGAATGCCAGAGCCCACCTCAAATCAGAAAAGGCTTGGGGTTTTGGAAAAACTTTACTTCTTTTGGTAATTTATAAAGAGTATTTCATTGGTCATAACACAAAATAGTGACACAGGCAACTGACATGTGTGTGTAACAGAACATGCAACATACTTTATTTTTACAAACATCAGTGTTATTCTAGAATAGATGGTTCTCTATAAAACTTTTAGAGGGCCCCAAAATCATGACCTTCCCTTTTGTAAACTATATTCATTAACACATTTTATCACAGCTTCAAAAAACTTTATGAATCATGCAAGATCCTGATATGTCCACTTTATACAAATGTTCATATTGTTGCAAAAGGAATGTGCCATCATTTATTATATTCTGATGCTAGCTTGATACAAATCTTGGCAGAAAAGTCTAAGCTACCATTCGCATAGGCTTTGTTCAGACAAAACAACTTTAGTCCAACAGATCCTGGTTCATTAGATCAAGAACAAGCTTGACACCTATACTCTCACCTTCCTGTTACTCTGAGATTTAAAACTTCCCAAGTTTTAAGTGGTTTAATCTCTGACTGTAAAACTGGGAAGACCATTTGCTCTTGGTCCAGTAAGTTATAATCATTCCATCTGAGCCTAAGCCATAACCAAGGAAAGTTGCCCTCTCTGGATATCCCTTTGTACAAAGGACCCAATTTTCCTGTGGACAGACAAGCATAGTGATTAACCTAGAATAAACAAAATAGGCCTATTCCTAAAAACTACTTTGCTAGTGTTGATAATGACTGGTGATTTATTGATGTTTTATGAAACAGTTTTCCATCAAAGAGCAGCTATACAGGGGAAAAAACTATCTACCACAGTCAGTATTTCAGATACAGTATAAAACAAAATCACAAAATACAAGATTCTTTGTCAAATAAGTAACTCATCTGTAAAAGGCTTCACATCAGTACTGTAGTAAGGCACCTGCAGTACAACTGTTTGAACAAATAGCAATTATCTCCCAAAATATATATTTTAAATCTGTGTAAACAAAGTTTACTCTTATTACTTCCTCTCTTGTATTGCTGGGGGAGCCAAAAGAATAATTTCCATTGAAGCGAAAACTTGGTGAAAAGGTATGTTTAAAAAAACTGTTACTGGGTAATATAGAGATAATCTAAAGACACTAAAAATGCAAGGATGTGGTATTTTGAAGGTTGTCAATATCTGAATTAATTATTTTGGAAAATGCAAGAAAATGAGTTTAAAACTACTCACAGAACTTGCTTCTACTTCACTGAAGGAAGAAAGAGCATTGGATAAAACATTCATTCTTCCCCCTCCTTAATAATAAATATAAAGACAGTTGTTTTGACATATTGCAACAAAGGAAATATTCTAGCCTTGATCTTTAAACATTCAATCAGTAGTTTCCATCGTTCTTCACTGAGGCTTCCATCTTCTACCTTGTCAGCTGTCCAACAACTTTTAAGAGTGTCTTATTTTCTTGCTTTAACTGCTCATTTTCATCTTCTATATCATCTAGGTCCTTTGAGAAAAACCACAGCAAGGTGTAAATGTATTGATTAATTAATTAATGCATTTTTTCTTAAGAGAAGATCTGAATTATTGTGTATTAATGTACCCAGAAAAAATGCTACATTACAGAATCAAAAGGCTAACCGCCCCCCCCAGATTTGAGATGTGTGCTGTTTGTCACATGTTCAGCTTGAAAGATAAGCAAACTTTTGTGTCTGTAACCATTTCAGAGTATGGTACCATATAAAAAGTGACACTAGTCACACATCTGGCAATTGTGCGTTCATTTTAAATAGTAAACAACAGGCACATAGGAATCTGAACTGAGATTCTGCAGGTGTTTTAACCTGATGCCCCCCTATGATTTCAACTGTGTCCTCCACAGTTGCCATCTGCCATCAGCAGAACACTTCACATTAGGGCCAATGGAAACTTTCCTCCCCATGCATGTAGCAGCTACAAAAGGGAAAGCCACTCAGGGAAGGACAGGCTGCTTATCTGTAACTTGTTCTTCAAGTGGTCATCTGTGCATTCACACATGTGGGCTAGTGCGCCTGTGCAAGGCCTAGACCAGGAAAAACTGAGCATGCTGGACTGGGCAGTAGCCTCACTCCTTCTGGTTTCTGTACAGTACAGGGGAGGGATTTTTGCCCAGTCCCTCAATTCCTATGGAGACTGCCATGAGTCCAGGAACAGAGGGATGGGTGAAGGAGAGGTGCCAATTTGGTCCAGCTCCAGCATCTGACAGTAGGGAGGATGATCTTGGCCTATGGCAGTCTTTTGATGGGTATTGCTGTTGGTGGTTTCTTGGTATTGATGGGATGGTGGTTTCTGGGAGCCCAGTGCTTGGAGAAGTTAGGTCTCATGTGGCACTTCTTTTGCAGTGTGGCAGCCATTTTGTTTGGCCATTTTGCAGCCTTCATCTTCCTGCGGCCTTTGGATGTAGAAGGGCTATGCTGTCCCAGTTTGGAAGAGCTGGCCACTTAAAGGGCCTCCTTCCACAGTTCAGCTTTAAGCTGATTGGCCCACTGATAGTGGCTTTGTTTCTTGAAGGCCTGGAAATGAGCACAGATCTCCACAATGTGCTCATTACCGAAGCACAGGAGACAGAGAATGGCCATCAGTGGGTGGTAGTCTGGCCTCCCAGGAGGCACAGCTACGAAAGGTCATCAACACCATTGCATGGGTGGGTGAGTGGCAGGAAGTGGGAGAAGAAAGGGCAGGTGGCAGGGAACTCGGAAAGTATGATAGGAAAGATGGTTGGGGAAAATGTTTATGTGCACGTGTGTCTGTATTAGAAAAAGAGTGAAATGGATTGTCTAATAGTGAGATGGAAACAGAGAGAGAAGAGAGGTCAAGAGGTGAGAACCAAGTAAGTACCTAATGGTAGAAGTGGAGAGTGCAGAGATTCCCAGTCTATTGTGCTGGCAGCCAAAAAGGAACTGAGGGAGTGGGCGGAAACCCCTCCTCTATACTTCCAGAAACCTGAAGGGGAAGGGCTCCTGCCCAATCTGACATGCTCAGTTATTGAAATTTTCCCTGTCTAGGCCTTGTACAGGTGTAAAAGCCATAAGTGTGATGCACAGAGACCACAAAGACGAACAAGAGTGCACAACAGTGGCTTTGCTTTGGTCAGCTACAGGCATGTGTTGGGACAGGGTGGGGTAGGAAAGTGAGCTTTATCAGAAACTTGGTACAAGGTGGGAGGGAGGTCTCTGCTTTTACTGCCCAGCATAATCAGAGTCTGAATCTGTCCACAACCCCACTACATGCAACTAGGGAAAAAATTAACAGCATCAGTGGAATGCCTAACCCAACCCAACCCAACGCACAATCCTAACCCTAACCCAATCTTGCCGCCTTATGCTTATCACAATAGCCCCTCTCCACCTGCAATTAAGGATCTGTGGGTACAGGTTGTGAAAGTCTGAAGAAAGTCTCCTGAATGGGACTGGTAAGGTGGTTAAACCCTGTTTCTAATACTCTATCACAGCTGGACACAAAGGTGCCCTAGAGTAGATTTGCCTGCATTTCATATGCTGGAGAGGATCATGTTGCATTGCTGATAACAGATGGAAGGGCAATTTCAATGTTTAAAGTATGACTTTAAAGAACAAGCATTGTCTTAAGTTCTTAAAACAATGTAGAGGACTAGAGTAGGCAAAACAGAGCCACAAGCAATATGCCATAAAGCGTGGTGATTTGGGGTTTGGTCTGAAAGTAGGGGTGTTAGAAGTATGTCCTTATTTTCATCTGTAGAAGCCTGGAATGCTGTGAAATAAGGGAATGTAGACAATCAACAGAAGTTTGACCATGCAAAAGTTTTCACTACTGTGTCTGCCACAGCTGATGAGGCTGGCTCCTTTCCATCTTCGAAAACTGCTTGTCTCATCAGCTGTGGGAGCTGTAGCAGTGGTGGTGCTGAAAAACAAAACAAAAACAAAGAAACAAAAAACCCCCAGCTGCACACATTCCTCCCTTACATCTATTCAATGGCTTCTGGATAATATCCATTATTTTAGAAGAGGAAAGGGGACAGGATATCTGAATCAGAAAGTTTACTGTCCCATAAAAACTCAAGTAATAGCTCGTAGAAAGGTTAAAGTCACAAATGATGTGCCATCAAAGAAAGCGAGCATCATTCATTTCTTTGTGCACTGCTATCCAGTTACCTGCATTTGGATTTAGGAGCAGTGGTTTTAAGAACGAGACAGATAAAAGGCTTAATCAAAACAGGCTGTAGAACTCTCATCTGAGGAAATCATTGCCTTCTCTTGAACAACACAGGACTTGCTAGCATAATACTGTTTGATTGTTTAAACAATACAAACTTTTCCATTTCAAAAACAAAGCATTCTTGCCAGGATGGAACATTATGGTCTGCAACTATCTACATCTGATGTTTGGTTAAAGCATGCACCATGCTCACAAAATCCTTTCCCAAAGTCATACGTATTAGGAATGAAAAGAAAAGCAACCAGCTTTTCATTAAAGGAAAATTAGATTTTGCTTTTGTCTTTCTAACTTCTACCAAGCATACAATATCCAGATGAGTGGCACAGATACAAGCACTCGACAATGACTTTAAGGCACATGGACAGAAACTTGAAATTTGCTCCAAAAATTATATATAAAGATTTTGTGGAATGTTTATGTAGCAGAAATAACATTCCAAAAATGACTAAAAGTATGAACTACTTGGACATAGTCCAACCACAACAACAGCCTGGAATTTAAATACTCAAAGAAATCAAAAGGAAGCAAAGCAGCCAGTCATATATACAATGTGCTTCCCAGTAAACTAAGATTCCTTTTCAAAAATTACATACCCAACTTAGAAATTAATGTTGGTTAGTCAAAGTATATCGTTAAGTATATCACAAGGGTGTGACATACATTCTGGATTCAAAAATGAAAGTGTCATTCATGTAGTGGGATGGTTCCAAACTGATTAGAAGAACCAAGCCCTGCATTTCTCACAGTAGTCCTGAAAATCTCATTGCAGCCTCTATCAGCATTTCCAGTGTCATGTCTAACAGCTTAACAGACCTATTAATTGGTCCCAATTGCTTGACCACCTCATTTTTGTTGATCATTCAAAACACACATTTCACTGCGATGGAGACTGATGACAATACTTTTTAATCTGTTTTCTTTTCTAGAAATTTGGGAAGAGTTGGAAACAATTCACCCACTACCTTTCTTGTTCTGGGATACAAGCACATCCTATTTCAACTTTAGCTAAGACTGGCCTTTCAACTAAAGACTAATGTCAAATTTCGTAGAGTAAGTTCACGTTTTCATTTCATGACAAGGAACGAATACTCACCCTGTTTAATAAATCAATTTCTTCCTTCATTTTCCCAACCAGCTCTTCTTTGTCTTGTATTATCCTCACAAGCCTTAGGTTTTCTTGTCTCTCCTTTGCTAGCTCCTTCAAAGCACACAATTTATGATACTTTATTTAAAAACAACAAAAACAGTAGACCTACAATGCAGTAATATTTACTCAGTAGTAAGTTCAATGGGACTTCCTCCTAGGCATGCATGCCTCAGTAACTTCCAGGTTAGATTTCTGCATTACATAATTAGATCAGTAAATCCCTAAGCAGTCTGGAACATGGTTCCTGAAGGACTGCCTGCTTCTATATGAAATTGCCTGGCAGGAGCCCCACTTTCTTTCAACTTGTCAACCACAAGTTACTTGTAGGTGGGGCTACCTTACTCATGGAAGTCCCTGCTCCTCTGATGAGTTTTAGTAGCCAGATGAAACTACTGAAGCTTATCTAAGTTTTCAGCACGTTTTAGACAGAAACTGCTACTGGTAGTTTGGAGGGGTCCTGCATAATACTGTAAATATTTAATATGCAATCATTAGGTGCCGATAACCTGATGTCCTCAGAAATTTTAGACTATAATTCCACATAATCCCCAGCTAGTGGCCCATTATTGCATAGTGATTTTTACCTTTTCAAGATCTTCAATTTTCTTTTCCAAATTACTTGGTATGATGTTTCCAGAAGAATTTGTATCCCTGCTGTATCTGTTATAGCTTGTCCTGTCTGCTCGTGAATATCTAGCAGAAACATCTTCATCTGGTGTGTTTGTTGTGCTGTGTAAACATGTAGAATTTATTATGTCAAGGTATAATAATAGAAAACAAGCAAAAGAATTTTCTACATACCCTCATAATTTTTGCCCTCGTGTGCAGTATATTCAGCAAATAATTGACTGAAACACTTCCATTTAAATAGCAAACACATAATGTGCTGTGATCCACATGTAAAACTGAACACCTATGAGAAACCTTATCTTAAAGCTGCTTTTCTCAACCTGGTGCTCACCGCATGTCCTGGTGACTTTCCGGGGATTCAGGCATGGGTCTTGCCTGTAAACTATTATCCATTTCTTTTTTCAAAAAATTAAACATGCCAGGAATTGAACCTGGGGCCTTCTACATGAAAAACTTCTGCTGAGCTGTTCCTTCCAAGAAAGTACCATAGAACATGGGCTCTACTTGTCTGCTGAAATGGGAAGGAAAGGTTAGGAATCCAATGGCAGAGGGAAGGCCCAAGCAGCCCATCTTTAAGGATCACATCTATTTAGCGGTTAAGGAATGCTGGTTGACCACTGGAGGAAGTAAACTGGGGAGAAGGAGATGGAATGGAGTATCATGGAAGAGCCATCACTAACTCACTGGCTGAGCCTGGAAAAGAAGCACTCCACAGTCACACTGCATGTCAAACTGAGGCACACAGTGCCCTATGTTAGGCCTAGTTGTTTCCACCTAGCCAGCCTGGGAAGCAATTATTCCCATTTTGTGCATAAGCATCAATGGCTCTAAGCAGCAGCACTGATAAGGAATGCTCTTCATGCGCAGCCACAAAACAGCCCCATCTTTCAAATGTGTGCATCAATAGGAAGAAAATGCTCATCTGATTGTGATCTGCCACACCTGAAGGGGGTGAGCTGCTACTTTAAAAATGCACCTGGCAGGAAACCTACAGTGCCAGTGTGCTCCCTGAATTCCTTTTGCACAATGGGGCTGTTACAGTTCTAGAAATAGCTTCTGAAATGGGCAAAGATCTCATTCGGATTGGGACAGGCCAGTGAAATTCTCTCCTTTATACTCCTCTGATCAGCCTTTCTAGAAACAAGCCTTTGCACTCTTTGGGGGTTATTTTCAGGGCTGCGAGAGGCTGGCACACAGGTATTACAGGCCCATTTATTCTTCAGGACTGCAGTGCCTCAGTAAGTCTGGCCACCATCTACACCCACACCTACAAACAATTTATGAGCTACAACTTTCAGGCTCTGACGCACATTTGTAAAGCAAATTTTGTAAAAGCATATATTAATGAGCTCCAAATTCCAGTCCTCTCCTACAGCACAAAGAAAGAGGCCTGTGGTACCTCGAAGACTAAGAATGAGCTGCTTACTCTGTTAGAAGTATGAAACTGTCAACCTCAGTTGGCAGATATGCACAAGGGTACCAATGGGGGTGTGAGGAGAGAAATGTAAACAATGGGGCCAAAAGGCCATTCAGTGCCTGGGATAGCAGTGGGTCTGTGACATTTCAATGCAGAATCCAAGATAAGAACAGAGTGACTCATTCACAACAGCAGCTACTAGTGATAAATACCATCTCTCTAGCCATTCTGTGCTAATTTAACACCTGCAGTGGAAAAGTCCCAGTTAAGTCTGAATTGCCCAGATTCAGAATTTACAGATAGAGACTAGTTTAGCAATTTCATATGGGGATCTCCATCTGAAGTTATTTTGCTGAAGTATTCCAAATACTGTGCTTGCAATTCAACACTTTTACACACACACACACACAGAGAGAGAGAAAGAGCGAGAGAGCAAGAGAGGGCGAGAGCGAGAGCGAGAGCGAGGGAGAGAGAGAGAGAGCAAGAGTGCAAAGGTTTTCCGGCATCTTACAGACCAAGAGATTTATTGGTTCATAAGCTTTTTTCAACTAGGGCTCATCTATGAACATGGCAATTTCTGCCAGCAAGCTGGGAAGGAATTTTAGGTCAAGAAAATGGCATGGGGAAAGGGGTACCTTGCTCTCCCTGAGTGCTTCTGCTCTATGTGTATGGTCACATGCAGCTGAGTAGCAAAACTTTGTTGTTCCTTTTGACTTTAGTTTAGCAGCAGATTGTCCTAAAAGACTGAAACAGTCTTCTGTTGATTACTGCTTGATGCCACCTTTATGTCTGATTTGTTTCCACTTGCTTAAAGTGGGGAGGGAAAACAACCTGTTTTTCCTATGTAAGTGATCAGAGGCATATGTCATGCTGGAGAATGAGCAGGTGAATAAAACCTCTGAGCGTATGACTCATATTAGCACTGCCTGAGTAAATGGTATCTGAGTTTGCTGTAGGGCCCAGCCCCTAGATTCAGACTCTATTATGCCATCAATTATTGCTGCTGAGTAGTTGGGGGGGGGGAATATAAATAAAGAAAAACCCGCCACACAAAGCCGATAAGAAAGTAGCAGCCTTGCTGGTTCATTGACACTGGGATAGTTTAGCTGGAAGATGCAACTAAAAATTGCCATTCTTTCCTGTTGTTTCTTTTCTGGGTCTGCCCTCTAGCTGGGAGTGCCTGAACTCCTGACTCTCTGTGCAGCAAGGGCTTGGCTGCACAGGCGTTCAGGCACACCCTATTCCCAAACTATACCCAATCCAAAGTATGATTTAGTATTAGTATGGTTTAACAGATTTTTAGCATACTTTAGGGGGTGCAAATCCTCACAAAGTGGACATCCATCCAAACAACAAACATTTTCTTCCTCCCAGCCCAACAGCAGTGAGGACTTCCAGAGTTGTTCTTGAAATAGTAAAAGCATGTGTTGCAAAATGAAAGAGCTGAGAAGCCAAGGAGCTCTTGAGATGTGATGTGTGAGAAACCACTTTACTGAAGTTGACTGTGAGCATGTCAGGGTCAGATTGTGGCTTCAGGAAGCACCCTCTTGTCGTTCATGCCATTGCCTGCCAGGCTAAGGGTGGCGATCCAAGCCCCCCTTGCTCCATGCATTTTCGAACCAGATGATCTAGTGGGTGGTACTCAGTGAGCTGTGTGTCCAGTTAAAAAGATGAATAGAAGAATTACCAGGAGTCAACAAAATGGTGCAGATCTTAACTAACATCATCCAAACCTTTGGGGTAGGATCCTGCAGCACAATGCATGGGGACTGTTAGAATTTGCAGCTGAAAGCACTGCTGCAGGTATTTTATAGAAAACCTGTATTATAATTTAAGAAAGCTAAGGACAATACCTAACATGGCACAATAGACTTGCTTCATGGACGTAAGACTCCATGGGCTGCAGTATCAAAGAGATTCTTTCAAGGCATAATGACACAATTGTAAGGAATTCTGTGGCTTGATACTCTTACCATATTTGGCACTGCTTGATCTTGCATGACTTTAAAAAAAAAATCCATTTAAAGACAGGATACATGTGTTGCAACACTAATATAAAGTTTGTAATTTAACCCTCTGAAACCTGTTTCATTCATACCACGTAAAAGACCTAGAAAACGATTATATACATTGCTCATAGCTACAATATTCTGGCACAAAGGAAGTACATTTTGCTTTTTCTCCTCACAAGCAAGAATCCTTTTGCTGCATAGACACTTGCATAAAGAATGGTAAACAAACTAGACAGAAAAGAGCTAGCAAATGTAAGCAACTGTTTTTTAAAGGGATACTTGTATTTCTTTCTCTTTTTTAAGGCTAAAATCCCTTGTGTGTGCATGTTTAGCAAACAGTGAAGAGGAATTTCTGCTTGACTCTGACTATAAATAATTACTTTTACTTGGCCAAAGAAAAGAAAACATGTCCCAACTTCATGAAATGCGCACATGCAGGCGTGTGAACACACACGCATGCAAGGTGAATTAGGAAACATTCTGGTGTTAGAAGAGAACCTAACAACCTTGAAGATGAGTATGAAAAGTACAATAATTCGGTGCAGCATCTAATTATTACAGAAAAATGCACTGCCAGTTTCAGTTGGGTGTGTGGTACTGCTGGTTCAACTGAAGAATGCTCTAATTACACTGGCAAAATAAAATTATGAAATCAAATTTCCAGCTGAAATCACAACTATCTTTTTAAAAAATCAGCCTTTATTCCATAGGTTATGATTCTCAAGAACTGTGTTAGCCTTCACTAAGGAAATGGCAACAAGGCCCAGAACCCCAACTTTATTAATGTGCCCAGTAGAGGAAATACGCAGTAAAATTTTGCTCTGCCTGCCAGAAGGTGCATCTTAGCATAGTGCCCTCCATGTACACTGTGGCCAGACTAACACCCCTGGCGAGGTGAGGAGGAGGGGGAAGCATTCTGGGCAATGCAGCTTCACAGGCAAGAAAACCAAATGCAAAATGAGACTCACCCTTCATTGCAGTAGCTCATGATACAAAAATACTGACTGCAATGTCAACAAACAAAACATCTGTTATGCTATCATAATACGTGCTTGTCAATGGAAGCTGACTCATTTTATTGTTTTGTGGGGTGAGGTAGGTCTGTGCCCAGTCACCTTTGCTCTTTGCTATGGCTTTAGAACAATTACCTGTTCCTGTTAGTGCAAAGGGATGAGGGTAGGAAAAGTTAAAATCACTATCTGCAGATGCTAATATGTAGCCAATATGCCAATCTGTATCATCTATAAAATTTAACTGATGTATACTTTTGAATGTCTAACTACAAAAATACAAGGATATTCAAATTATGGATAATAAATTTATCAACAGAAGTGCAAGTTTGGATTTATGGGAGATTTGGGCTTCCCAGCAGAAGTAGCTTGATAAATAAACAAACTGAACTTTAATATTTCAAAACAGGCTAAATTAAATCACAGAGTTGTTACTCAAACTAAACTAAACTAAACTAAAGATCTAGAAAGGCATAGCAGTCTAAAACTGTCGTGATTATCTAGGATCGTGGTAGTTTGATCCAAGCCCTTGTTCTTGGTTAAGACTCTCCCATGTTGGTTGACTATCATGAACTTTAAAAATTTGGAAGAAATGCAAAATAAATTCAAAGAATGGGCTGGAAATTATTAAGTTAACAACCATGTAGAAACCTATACATGAAGGAAGACTTCCACTAATTTATTTTGGCAGTATGAAAAACTAGTTTCAGGACAACTGTTACATTTGAAGGACAAAAACAGGACAAATCAAACCCAATAATGTATCCATTAACTATATTCATTAGACATGCTCATTTTAATCAATTTTAATCCATTGTAATGGTCTTTTGGGAAAGTTTACATTAGTAAGAATGAGATGTATTGATCATTAAAAAAATGCACGAATGCATGCTCAGTCTTCCTTAAACTATTTTGGGGTGGGTTCGTTCTCCCACCCCCCTTTTTTGTCATGAATAACCTCATTTAGTACATTGGGTCTACTCTAAATATGACTCTGTCTGGAACCAATATACAGTAATTATACGTAGTTTAAATGTTTCCAGAAAAGGGTTAGATTATTTCATTCTAATAGCAACAAATAATGACAAAGTATTGGGTCATGGTGCATGTTTTGGGACAGCTATTAACTTCATGCCATTCTTTGAAACTTCAGGACAGAAACGGGGAACTTCAGGCAAAGGGCCAAATTTAGTCCTCCTGGAGTCCAGATCTGACTTCAGCAGTTCCCCAGACAGCTTTGGCCCTTTCCCTTGGCCCCACTTGGCCTACTTCCAACAACCAATAACTTGGTAATTTTCTGAGTTCTGTGTCATCCTCCCTCCCTTCTAAAAAGTTTATATGCCTTTCCTAAGTCTTAGTCACTGGCACTAAGAGGTTTCCCAGCCCTTGTCTAGAAGCAGCACCTGTTGAGAGCTCATCCTCTCCAATTCCTCCTTTGATACATCAGAGGCTTCCATGGGCAAAAGAAGAGAGTAGCTGATTTTGGTCAGTTTGCCTTCCAACCCTGCATTGTTCTGCAACCCTGCAATCACAAGTGGGCCCATGGCTGAACTAGGAAAACAAGTGTGGTGTGGTAGTCAGAATGTTGGACTGGGGCTTCGGATACCCAGGTTCTAGTTCCCACTCAACATTGAAGCTCACCTGGTCAACTGAGCCAGTCATGGACTCCTAGCCTAACCTACCTCATAGGATTGTTGTTGTGAGGATTAAATTGACATGAGGAGAATCTTGTGAAATGCCTTGTGTTCCTTGCAAAAATATGAATATGTATTCATAAATGTAATAATTATGATGATAATAATAATAACAGAAGCAGCCATATTTACCTTAGTATTTGTTCAGGTTTTTTTTTTTTTTTGCATTTGCACACACAGATTTTTGTGAAATTTAAGGAGGATGTTTCTGTTCAGGACTGGTATTATTAACCTGAACAGCTATTTCACTTTTTTGGAAAGATGGATTTCTTTACAGAAAAAAAGTTACAAGCCAAGAAAGAACATGCCAACCAAGAAATTCTAATCTGATTTAGTGTAAATTGAGCCAGCCAATCCTGTCTGATCCATGCAAAATCCTTCAGTTATTTTAAACCCAATAGACAGTTTTTACCTGAATCCTTTCTTCTTTGGCCTTCCCTATCTAGGCTCAGAACATTCCAGGTTTTTTTTAAATCCCCTAAAAATATTACCCTGCTCAACAGAGTGTACATATACATTACCCATACTATATTTTAAGATCAGGGCATACATTTGTATTTTTAGATTTTTTTCAGTGATAAACTATTTGCTGAAATCAGACTTGCATATTATACTGAAGAACATAAATGCAAAAGGCCAATACAGAATAACATCTGTGAAAATTCAAGAAATGGTTAAATTACAGTAAAAAAAGACTTCTGTTTAACTATTTGTTTTGAGTATACCACACTCAAATGGCAGCTTCAAACCGTTTAATGTGAAATGGTCTCAATTACTACAATTGTTTATATTTATTAGCCTATTTATTTGTTACAAATGTCTTTACATACAAATGCACTAGGATGCACTATATTTTGAATTAAGCCTAAAAGCCAGAAGATCTGCTAGATATTTTTGTTCCCAAAATTAAATAAATACCCAAACATTAAAAATGGCAAACAATTACGCAACCTGCTTCAATGTATTCCATTAAACTGAATAAACAGTGAAAAGTTAGCTGCACAACCTCTGAAAACTGATGAAACTATTTTTATAGATAACTGAAGAGACTAAAAATGGTAATAGTTAATGAATACTCTAACTTCTGTCCCTCTCTTCCCTTCTCGTTTGTTCTCTCGCAGGTGACTACTTCATTCCAAGTGTCAATCCTTCATCTTTTCCACTTGCAGGGATTAATTCAAGAGAATCCTGGGGAACAGGTAGAGTGCATTCTACCGCACTACTTCCTTATACATTACAGTCATGATTTCATGGTTTGAGAAGAAGGGCTAAGTCATTACGTGGGAAATGCATCATCAGCTGTTTTGATTGTGTAGATTCTCAGCAGCCTTGTAATAAGCTCACTTATGAGACTGTAATAACCTTATTTATGCTTTCCATTAGGTCTCAATTCACTCTGAAGCCTTCGTCACCCACCCCTGCAGCTGTATCTGCCAATGGCACTATGTATACCAGTACCAAAGTCAATGTATTTACATGTGTTAGCTCAGCCCCTTGATTCCTGGTATGAGAGTGGAACTCATCAGGAGTCCTGATTTACTAGGATTCCTGCTTGCACGGATCTACTTGTGTACAAATGAATGTGAGTATAATTCTGTTCCAGGCCTGGCCATGCAACATGTCAGAGTTAAGGAACGGAGAAGGTACAGTGATGCATACGGAGATGGTGGCAGTGGGACTGGGTATGTGTGACCTGATCCCCATGTAGTTGCTCACATATTCAGGAGATTGGCCAAGACTCTGACAGATAGGAAGTTCAAGAGCTGCAGTTCCATTTTTAATATTAGAGGGAGCAATTATGAAGTAACTCTGTAGTCATTCCTCAGCTCAGTTCTCCTCCACTCCACCCCCACCATCTCCTCTTTGCATGAAAGAGTTTCCCTGACATACAACTGCATTGAGTGCTACCAGTTATATTCTTTCTTTGAGCCTAGCAGACACCCTTCTCAGACCATTTGAGGGAGATTTTAGGCTTTGGGGAGGAAATATTGATGTCACAGAACCACGTGCCTTCACCTGCCCCTTTCTATCTTCTAATTCTAACTAGATCCTGGCTCTGCACTGTAAACTCAGACAGAAGATTCTACACCTTCTGTTTGTGAAGGGCTTCATTTTTCATATTATTTGCATTACTCTGTATCTGAAAAGCAATCAATATATATTCTTAAAGGGACCCCACACAGTGAACAACTGCTCCTTCAGGGTTTATTAAGTGAAATAGGAACGGCCACATTTTTTTCTTTAATGTTCACATATATAGCATGGGATTTACATTTTCAAAAAGGTATCGGAATATTTCACCCAGCCATACTCAAGTCCAGTTATCAAGAGAAGCTGGGAGAAAAATGCCTGGGTTAACATATGCGAGGAGATAAGTGGGACAAAGTAAGAAGGGTAGGTTGGATCTCCTTACTCCTCAACTTTAATATAAAGGACAGAGTATTTTCTCCTCCCTTCCTCTCTCCTTCTCTCACAGATAGGCCCAGAATATGATTCTTTATTAAGTGGCTGCTACAAGTTCACCTAATTCTGGGCCTTCTGAGTTCTTGCCAGTTGGTCTCCTTGGAGAGGCATGTCCAAGAATTTCTCCCTGCTTTTCCTGACCCTTGTGTCCTCTAACCTTTAACGGTCAGAAGATATGAGGTATGAATAGCCAGTCAGCTTCTGATTTTGCCTTGTTCCATCCTTAACCAGCCTAACAATTGTGCATTTTAAAACATGAGAAACAAAAGGATAATCATACCTGTTGGTTCTTTTAATTGCAAAATTCCCAGAAGAGTTTCTGAAGGAACAGGCACTTAACTACATCTATGAAAGATGCAGCAGTCAGCTGTGGAAGGGGCTATACTACAAAGTTATCTACTGACCACAATGAGGGCTGATAAAACATCTGAAGGTTGCCAGGGCTGGAAGAAGTCAATCTAGATGTTTTAGACTACAACACACATTCTCTATGATCATACTGGTTAGGAGTGATGGGCATTGCAGTCCGAAACAGCTGGAGGCCAACTGGTTTGGAAAGGCTGGTTAATAGAAGAGTGCTAGTTAAAACAACAGAAAATACCCTCAGTTGGATGTTTGTTTGCTGGATATATAAAGTATGGTGTATGTATTTTATTTTAAAATATGTAACTTAGTGATAAAATGGTCTCTTACCTTTTATATCTGTTTGAAATTGTCCTAGGAGTGTCCTATTAAAAACAAGAAAAACACATAAATACTTCCCCGATTTAATATACATAGCAGTCACTTTAATGCATTGCTTTCTCAGAAAATAAACAGGTTTTGTTTGTATTAATACAATTGTTTGTATTGTATTGCATTAAAACAGAATACAGTACAGGCTATGGAAAAGTTACATGCACACCTTTGACATGACATGACATTCTCTGATCAACGTAAGTCCTAACATCTTCTAATTGGAATTTCTAGATAACCCGTTTGTGTATGCATGCTTTGTTTTGTGGGTCTTGAGTAAACATGCGGATTAGGGGAAAAAACTTTCCAGTTGATGACTCTAAAGAATAAATAGATTTTAAATATAATGAAGGGTGTATACTCCATGCAAATTCTCAGGCACAGTAGAGTTTGCACTGAAGGTGCATCAACAAGCTACATCTACACCTGTATTTACAAGTCTGCTCATCTGCACCACACTGCAGCATGTGCTTGCAAAGAGAGAAGGCATCTGCGTGCTAGAATTTGGGGGAACTAGAATAGGGCCAAGGGATAAGTCATTAGAAGTGGAATCCAATTAAATTGCTCCAGGATTACAGGTATTCTATGCACACCAGGAGGAGGTGAATTTACTTCCATGGTGGTTCTGCCCCACAAAACACTTAGACAGCCACTTTGGCTGTTAAAGTGTGGTATCCTGTAGTCAGGGGGAAGAGGCTCAGGCACCGCCAAGATATGTCGCATCTTGGTGATACCAGTCTTCTCCCGTCCCCATGAAAGCTCATTTCCAAGGTCTTGAAGGCAACCTCTGCTGGCCCAAACCAGACTTAACAACGACCTGAAGCCTGCAGCCACCCAAGAGAAACCTGGGCTCTCTCAGGGAAGGCAAGAATGCTGGCTTTACTAACCTGCCGGCAATTTTCCCACCTGGCCCAACCCCTCCCTGCAGCCCTTACTGTCTGGTCAGTCTTCTTCTCTGAGTTGGTGGCTGGACAAGGGCTCTGCCTGAAGGAAATTCTTGCATTGCATCAGTCTGTTGCCTGCTGGGGGAGGGGGGGTGTCCCTCCTTCATGGTATGAGTATGTGCAGTGGACAGAGGGTATAGGACCAAGTGAGGAGTCCTGATGAGGGAGTCAATTAGTGTCATGCATTAAAATCTATATTTAAAATGGTATTTTATAATGTTTTGTTTTATTTCGCATGGTATTTTACTGCATTTTTTCTGCTGTTGAGAACCATGCAGAGAGCATTTGTTATTGGATAATATAGAAATAATAATATAATTAATAATAACCTTGGAGACACAGGCAAGGTGGTTCTTTCCACAGTGGCTGTGGAGGTGGAGAGAGAAGTGGCCAAGGCAATTTTCTGACCTTGTAGCTGGGGATCCAACCACTCCTACAAGCATCTTGACACTACCTAGCAGCCATCGGATTGTTCTCCCAGGGCTTAGGGTCTGGTTTCAGATCAACCTAATTAATCTGTGTGTCTTGGAGCAGTAGCTTCTAAATGATTTCTTAGTCAGAAATGGCTTCTCATATTTAAAAGCAAGCAGAGAACCTAAATAATAGATCCTAAAACTTGTATCTCACCTTTACTAGGAACGAAAATCAAGGCAGCTTGTGAACAGTAAGAAACAACACAAAACAGGATGGATAAATGAATGTAGAGAAGTTTAAACAGTTATTACATTTAAACATTAAAAAGAATGTTTTAAGAAATATTTTACTTGAAGCTGTACAAAACACAGCTTGCGTGGAAGGGGAAAAAGACCAGGTACCCTAATAGTAATATTCACACAACTAAAATATTCATGTCCAAGAAGCAAAATTCCAGAGGAGCACACGGAAGTAAGGAACAGAAGAAACCATGTGGTGCTAGCTAGAATTAAGGTGTAAAAAGAAAAGTCAGATTATTTTGTCTGTCATCACCTCACAAATGGCCGTATCTTTTGTGGGGTGGGGGTTAGGGAATGAGCAAAGTGTTCAATATCGCAGACCACCATGAGTGCCCCATTTTAGTTCTGCTAAACTCCACAGCATGGATGGATCACGAAGCACAAGCACTGTAGGTTAAATGCTCCTGCAACATCCTTTACTTATCAGTAACTTGAGTCTTTGACTATTTATAGCAAAGCAAAAAGAGCCATGAAAAAAAACCAAAGGAACACTTTTCCCTCTTTGGTCTTTTATTAAGCAGAAGGCCAAGCAATTTGTTGCAGCTAGTTTGGAAGAAACTTTTGGCAATTAGCATGTGACAAAGCTCTAGGGAAACTAATGTCAGGCAGGCTTTCAGCTCTGTTTCCTAATGTGAACTCATACTAATACATCAACATCTCAGCATTCCCACACAATTGAACAGTCACTGGAGGGTTTAGATACTAAATTAGTTTTACATACTGCCTTTCACACTGCTGGAATTGTACTTTTATTGAATGCTCTATTCCTGGCAGTACATAGTGGCTCCCAAACAAACACACATGAAGGTTTTCATAAAAATTAAATAGTGCTTTGTTTCTTTGCATTTTAATGAATTTAAGTTAAAGGTGAAAAAAGAGACTAAACTGTAAGCATACTGGACAGCTGTGGCGATATGATGTTCTGGGGGGAAAGCCTGTAGATTTGGAGCAGGGATAATAGATTTATCATGTTCCAACCCAATAATATTTGAAAGAATATGGATGTTGTTGGTGGAGGACTTTTATGAAATGTGTTATATTTTGGAATTGGTTTGGAAAAAAATAAGATGTTAGCTATTCAAAATATGTACAATAACAATAGAATCATAGAAGAGTTGGAAGGGGCCATGAAGGCCATCAAGTCCAACCCCCTGCTGTTTCAGGACACCACGCTATACCATCCCACTCAGATGGCTGTCCAGTTTCTTTCTGAATGTTTCTAGTGTGGGAGAGCCCACCACCTCTCTAGGCAGCTGGTTCCACTGTTGTATTGCTCTGACAGTCAGGAAGCTTTTCCTGATGTCCAGCCTGAATCTGGGTTGTCACAACTTGAATTGGTTATTCTGTGTCCTACACTCTGGCAACAGCAAGAAGAGATCTTGACCTTCCTCTTTGTGGTACTTATAGAGGGATATCATGTGCCCCCTCAGTCTTCTTTTCTCAAGGGCAGTGTTTCCAAACCCTGCATCATTTTGGTTGCCTTCAGCTGGACCCTTTCAAATTTACCTGCATCTTTCTTAAATCTTGGTGCCCAGAACTGGACACAATATTCTAGGTGAGGTCTGACTAGTGAGAAGTATAGAGGAACTGTAGTATGTTTATGTAAGACAATCTTCATCATTAGAGACTGATTATTCTTTGGTATATTGTAGAGGCCAAAGTTCATTAGGCTGTTATAAATTTTAATTTGATATCCAAATATTTGGGTTCTAGTCCCCATTCAGCCATGGAGCCAATTGAGTGACTTTGGGCCAGTCACTGACTTTCAGCACAACCTACCTCACAAGGTTGCTGTTCTGGGGATAAGATTGAGAGCAGGAGAATGATGTAAGCCACACTGAGTTCTTAAAAAATAAGAAAAGGAAAAGGAGGGATATAAATCTAATAAATAAAAACACTGCTACTCCAGGAATATTGGGACTGTATGTTTCAATCTGAACAATATACATTCTCTCACATACTTCAGAATTGTGGATTCTTTTTTCCCCCAATTCCATCCCCTCATACCACTGGCAGATAATGTTAACTGTGGCAGCAATTCCTTTTACCTGGAGAAAGTCCCAGAACATATTTCTTAGAATTGTCTGGGATTGCACTACTATGGTTTCACCTAAGGGTAAGATATGCATGAGTATCTTGAATGTTTTCTTGTTCAACTGGAAGAACACAGTTTGGGTTGCAGCTTTGCTGTTAATATTACTGCTTTTAGTAAATGGCATGACATTTTACAAATTGCAAGCACATTTTCCTCTTATATGGTCTGTGTTGATACTGAAATATAATATGCAATTCATTCCTATCAAATGCTTTTTAAAACCCTTTAAATTGAAAATGCCTGAAGCTTTAGTTTGAATTCAGGAACAAAAGCTCTTTATAGTTATTTTAGGGCTTATGGCCTCAAACATTAATTCTAGAAGCTGTTTTCTAGTATCTGTGTTAAGCAGACAGAAAACAGTGGTACTTTCTAACATCTTAAAATTGCTTAAGAGTTCTTTCCTTGCAACACTGAAATATTGTGAAAGATTTAACAAATGCCAAAGAGGCAACAGAGCAGGAGAGATAAAACCTGTTATATTTATATGCCACATTACAAGTTTGAAATGAAAATTACTTCTTTCTAGAAGCAAGTCCAAAATTAGATTGATAACAGTCTTAATGATGGAGGTGCTCCAACATCTGTTTGCCATCCCTTATGAAAAGAAAATACTAGTTAATTATCCAAACCCTCAGGAATAATATTCATCTCAAACTTTTCCAAGGGAAAAAACCCAAAGATATATATACTGAAATGATTTTGAATATTATTATGGAATTAAAGGAAAGAAGAGTAGCTGTCTGGGACTATAATTAAAACAGGCTCCATTATCAAGGATGGGGGACTTTATAGAAGTAAACAGCCATCCATGTTACTTTGGACTCTTCAGTACAGGAAAAGATGGGCATAGTTGGCTATCCAATTTCGTAGTTACATCAGCTATGACCATTTGTGCTAAGTCAGTTGGAAAATGCAGGGAAGTCAAGTCAGACATCTATGGACCTTCTCTATTCTACCCTGTCTCCCACACTTGATTCCTCTGCTGGCTTAGATGTAGTACTCTCAAGCCTTCAAGTGCTGCGGATGAATATCAGGTTACCCAATGGAAAGGTGATGACCATTTGAGATCTAATCCAGAAAGAACATGCCTACGTCACATTCGTAACTGAAATACAGTTGGATGAAGAAGCAGCAGCAAATGTTTTCAAGACATTTGCACCAATTATTGTCATAATCCAGACCCTGAAATTTTCCAGCAGGCAACCTATGATTTTGAGGAGCATAAGGCACCATCTACAAGGTGGGATGCATCTGACAGCAAAACCGCCATCTCCTTAGCCTCACAGAAGTTACAAAATCAAGGAGGCCCTTTGTTTAACAGCCAGTTGGTTCCTCCAGGAGTGGCAGAGCTGACCACAAGTCTACTTAGGACTGCAGCTTGTTTTCACTCCTTGCTGAGAAGTTTCCTCTTCTGTCCTAGAAGGAGAGGTTCCAGCCAGCAGGAGACACAAGGAGCTATCCAAGGTTCTGTTTTCTTCCATGTTGACCATGCTTATTGTGTTTTGACCTCTCGACTTTAACCAGACTATAGGTAGATTTATATGCCGTGCTTAGCCATGCTGAGAGTAAGTCACGGTGAGCTGGCTGTTCGCTCAACAGACTACTGTGTGCCTGACAAATGACTGGATTCACAATTTATTCTCTCTGTCCCTCCCTTTCATTCCTCCAACTGGCTCCAGCATACATCCCAGAGCCATTTGTAGCAAAGCCTATGATGTCTCCCTTCCCCTAGTCCAACTGGTATCCCATTTTGTTCATTGCCTTTCTAATTTTTGTTCATTGCCTCTGCACATGCATGAAGGACGACAGCAGGAGCAGGAAATTTTTCAGGGGCCAATAACATTAAATATAATATGACTCCAACTGTGCTTTTGTGAGGTTTCATTTTTTGTTTTGTTTAGAGGAATCAAGTGAAATCACCATTTGGAGAATCAAGTTAAAGTACCATTTTGGCATTAAGTCGAAACACAATCACATGCAGGATCACAACGTTCCCTGCCAGTTTCAGACAATGTGACAACCCATATGGATCAAACAACCCCTAGCAAAATCAGTGCATTCTTAGGGTGAGTCATTCATGGAAAATGACCCACTCTGAAGAAAATGTGCAGGGTCTGAGCAACACAGCTACTCACCATGGCTGGTTACCCATGCAGGCTGTCCTGTCATGTGAACTGTCTATATTCATTTGATCTGCTCTTGTCTGCTTTTACAGGACGGGGCTTTATCTGCATTGATCCGACTGCCATCAGCTAATATTGGCTTCCCCTCAAGTAACAGAACAGGACAGTTATGAGCTGCAGCACCAAGGTCAGCCTGAGGAACTGAGAAGGCAGAGAGGCCTCGATCCATAAGAATTCCATCTTCATGCTCCTGCACAACAGTCAGCCAGTTTTGAACATCTATATCTGGTGATTTGAGACAGTACAGCTATTTTGCTGGTGTACCTTTAACCTTGTTGCTTAAATCTTCCTGCCAAGTTGACAGAGATAGCTGCAGAAAAGGTACTGAGAAGCCAGTTAAAGATCTGAGAAAATACTTAAATTAATAAATACCAATAAATTGTTTTATGTGCTTCTTCAGACACTGTAAATACAAATTGAAGAAAGAACAGCGACTGTGATCAGAAGTTATGGCTATGAAATAGTTCATGAAATGCAAGATGGAGGCACAAACTTCTGTGTCTGCTGGGGACACAGCAACTATGTTGTGGGTAACCTACTCACGGTGAAAAAATATGAAAGTAAAGGCTGAAGTATGGAGTAAAGAAAGCAACAGCAGAAGGCCTGACTGGTGCCTCATGAAAACAGGTTGTGCAGGAGCCTGAGGAAAAAGTCACACTGGCCTGTGACCTTTCACTCACTACTGGGAAGATGGTGTTTTACAATGCAGTACTCGCTGTTTCTCACCAGAAGTGGAAAGAAAGAAAGAAAGAAAGAAAGAAAGAAAGAAAGAAAGAAAGAAAGAAAGAAAGAAAGAAGGAGGGAGGGAGGGAGGGAGGGAGGGAGGGAGAAAATTAGATGATGAATAGGAGCTGCTA